>NW_006921881.1:3854949-3886002 GCF_000298275.1 Orycteropus afer afer
AGATGTACATGCAGACCATTCAACCCAGGATGCTGCACCCACACACTCAATGGTAATACGTCCCCTAAAGCAATAAACCATGAGACACCAAAGGACCAACATTCAAACTGAGGAAATGCAGGACAAACAGGAGTGCATAATCATGAGGGGCACAGGGGGAGTGTTGCAGGGTAGGGAGGGGAGGAGACTGGGTTACGGCTGGACATGGCGAATGGGGAATGAAACTAAATGTACGCATGACTTTGAATGTAAAACAAGCTCTTAAAATAAAAAAAAAAAGAGAGAAAAATAAAATAGTAATCAAGCTCATCTATAATTTCATATTTCAGCTTTGTAAGATTAGGGACTTATCAGCTGGGCACACATTTCCTAAATAATGCCTGGCACCAAGGAATGTTTACCAAAGTCCCTAATCATTGACACTTTTTTACTAAGGTGGACAATGACGGATTATATGGACATTATGGACATATACCAATAATATGAACAATTACATCAGTTTAGAAGTTCTGGGCGTTTAGAAGTCAGGTAGATGGTGGGGGGAGTGGACATATTTGCCAGTCTCATGAGGTGAGTGCTTCTTTCTTTCTTTATTACTCACTGCAGGCTTTACAGATGGTTGTTTCTGATATGTTCTCAGTTTTACACTATTTAGCTTTAATTTCTTGATTAGCTTTATGTTTTCCCAATATATTTTGAATTTGTCAACAAAGCAGGAATTAATAGATTTGTCTTAGCAAAGCTGGTAGGCCTTTCTTTCCTTAAAAACCTTTCTTAGAGATGCTTTCATGGCTTTGTTCCTCAGGCTATAAATCATCGGATTCAGTGTTGGGGGCACAACAGTATAGAGAACAGTAAGAAAAAGGTCTAGCACAGTTGGAGAGTCGGAAGGTGGCTTTACAAACTCAAAAACTCCAGTAGAGATAAATAATATGACAACACATAGATGGGGCAGGCAAGTAGAAAAGGCTTTGGCTCTCCCCTCAGCAGAGGGGATCCTCAGCACAGTAGAGAATATGTGTGTGTAGGAGAGGCCAATAGAGATGAAACAGAGTAATCCCACCAAGGACAGGAAGCCTATGACCCCAAGCTCACTGATGTAGTCGTTGGAACAAGAGAGTTTAAGGTTTTTTGAGGGATATCACAGAAGAACTGGTGAATGATATTGGCACCACAGAAGTGGATGGAGAAAGTAGTAGCTGTATGCATGACTCCAGAGATGACTCCACTGATCCAGACGGCTAAGACTCCATGAACACAGGTGCCGACATCCATGATGACTTCATAGCGCAGTGGAAGGCAGATGGCCACATAGCGGTCATAGGACATCACTGTGAGCATGGCCATCTCAGCAGAACAACAGACAGTGAATGCAAAACACTGCAACATGCACTCCCAGAGGGAAATATTGCCACTATGTATGAAAGAGTTGCAAATGGATCTTGGTACAGTCACAGTAATATGGCACAAATCCAAAAAGGAGAGATGTTTCAGGAAGAAATACATAGGTGAGCGGAGACTATGATCTATGGAAGTTGTAGTGATAATGAGAATATTGCCAGTTAAAGCCACCAAGTATAAGACGAAAAACACAGAAGCATGCAAGATTTCTATCTCAGGATTGCCAGAAAAACTCATAAGAATAAATCCACTCATTGCAGTGAAATTAGTCATATTTCCTTCTCTGTTCCTAAGAATGCTGGCTGCAAGATAAGATGGACACCCACAGAAAGAAATTTTTTTTTTTATTATTTAACAATGGAATCCACTTATTCAGTGAGGTTAAGGCATGAAATCAGGGTCACCAGTTCATTTAAGTGTGAAGTAATTTCAAATACTAATAATCGTTGAACAATTTAAAATGACATTGTTAAAGCAGATTATAAATTTTCCTGTCATCCATTTTAAGCAAAGGGAAGAACAATATATGTAATTTTATTAGTGGGAAATATAGATGATAAAATTTTATATACATTAAAATTTCATTTAGTTCACACACATGTGTATTTATTAGTTTCTGAAGTCCTTAACCTGTGCAATTAATCTTTCTGTATACTCATATATTCCCCCACCATACTTGTTTTGTTACTTGATAATTTTGTTTTATGTATGAGAACAAATTTTTATTTTTTTTTAATAAACAATTACTGAGAAAATAAATAAAATTAAGAGCACACTGTGTATTGGTAGTATCTCTACAACAATTTTGATACACCAAACATATAATGTCCTATAAATTGATATGAAAAATCCTAAGTTTCTATCAGAAATACAGCAGGCCTTATCTTTCCCAGTGTATTCATAAACAGAAAATGAAATAGCTAATAAATGCATAAACAATGTTCATCATAACTGAGTTAAATATTATTTAAAGTAACAATGAGATAATATTTTTATTTATAAATTTGCAAAGATTCAAAAATAAAATACTCAGACTTATTCAGTATGAAGCAAAACAAAATATAAAACATCTAACTTGTTGTTGTTGTTGTTGTTATGTGCCATCGAGTCAGCCCTGACTCATAGCGACCCCTCCTTGGGTTTCCGAGGCAGTATCACTACGGAAGTAGGATTGCCCAACCTTCCTTCCGAGAAGTGGCTGGTGGGTTAGAAGGTCAAATTTATGCCTACTTCCTAAAAACAATAATTCATTGAAAAGGAATGTTAAAACTGTTGGTCCTTTAAACCAATTCAGTATGTGCTAAATATTTTAATTAAAACAAATAATGTTAGTAAAGGATAGTAAGAAAAATGTTTATTTCTAATAATTACAGTAGTGAAATAGTAGATCATATAATGTTCAAATCTTTCTGTATATTCATATTTTATTGAGTTAATTATTTAATAATGATATTTACTTTTAAAGCATTTCTCTTGAAATGGGATAGTGATCACAATTTTGGTTTAAATGCAAGTGCTATAGACTATATAAGGAGCTCTGGTGGTATAGTAGATAAGGCATTTGGCTGATAACCAGAAGGTTGGTAGTTCAAATCCACCAGCTGCTCCACAGAAAGAAGATGAAGCAATCTACTTCAGTAAAGATTTACCACCTTGGAAACCCAGTGGGGGTCACTATGAGTCAAAATTGACTCGATAACAGTGGGTTTGGTTTGGTTTTATAGACTATGTGCACTGTATACAAATATGTATGAATGTATATAGAATGGAGAGTGTAAGGGAATATAGTTTATACCATTAATTATTTCTAGATGTTTTAAAGGATTATTATCCTGATCTCCAGACATCCCCCTTTTTGTCCTTAACACTAAGTCCAGAGATGTGCCTACAATAAGTTACATAGCTGAAGCTGATGGGTGCTTTAGTGTTTTGTGATATACCATGTAATTAATTATATTGCAAAGTGTTTAAGTCCAAGATCGACAGAGGGCACCTGGACCAGAAGAGGCAGTCACCAGCACACATTTAGTCTAACCTATGTGAAAACTGACTCAACCGTATAGTTGGTGTATGTCTGTGTTGACATTAATCACAGACATTGATGATGACACTTATGCTTGTAGAGATCCTAATGACACATTTAGGAGTGCCTGGGAGGTGCAAATGATTAAGTGCTTGGATGATTCTAGCAGTTCTAATGGCACATTACAAAACAAAACAAAACAAAACTCACTGCCATCGAGTCCATTCTGATTTATAGCGACCCCCTTTGGGTTTCCCAGGCGATAAATTTTTATGTAAGTAGATTGCCCAGTCTTCTTTCTATGTAGTGGCTGGTGGGTTTGAACCACCAACCCTCTGGTTAGCAGTCAAATGCCTTGGGCACGATGCCACCAGAGGTCTCAAAAGCACTCTCATTAAAGCATTCAACTGCTAACCCAAAGTTCAGGTGTCAAACCCACCAGCAACTCCACAGGAGAAAGATGAGACAGTGTGCTTCCATAAAGATTACAACCTTGAAAACCCTATGAGGCAGTTCTACTCTGTGCTAAAGATTTGCTGTAAGTAGGAGTTGATTGAATGGCAGTGAATTTGGGTGGCACAAATGGATAAATGCTCTAACCAAAAGTTGGAGGTTTGAATCCATCAAGAGGAAGAAAGAGATCTACATTTGAAAGGTCACAGCCACTGAAAATCCTACTGGCATGCAGTTCTACTCTCAAACACATGATCGTCATGAATCAGAATACTCACACACTTTCTCTTGCAACAGTAATTCTCTGGGTGATGTTTACAGGGACTCTGAAAGTTTCCGTTTCTATGTTGATGTGATAATAATATTGATTTTTTTTTTTTCTGTCATATAACCCAGCAGGATGGAATTCATTCAATGTATATGGGAATATTTTCTGTTTCTGCTGTGGGAAGGATTTCATATCTCATATAAGCCTCTCTTAAAGTCAATGAATTATAAGAATACAGGAAGTATGAAACAATGTCATTCCATGGTCCATTCATCCCAAATGTCTTCTTCACTAGTCACACAAAAGAAAGCATTGCTGGGGAGATGAGAATTGCAATCCACACAAGGTTTCTGTAATGTAAATTGTTTACAGCTTGCTTGTTAGAATTCCTAATTTTCATTTAAATAATTTGCATTTAATAACTTTTTAATTTAATTTTTTATGAATTAAATTACAATGTTGGGCTTTATCACATCTACTCAAACTCTATAATTCATTGGCTTTCTGTGATCTCTCCTTTTATAGTCCAAAATAACTCACCAGACATCTCCAGGATCTCCCACCCTAAACTAGGGGAATATTTGTCAACATGAGTAGCTACTAGTTAGCAGAAGACTCAGATCACTGTAATTCAGCCATTTTCTCTAAAGTCTGGTCAGTGGAGAGAAGAAAAACAAGTTCATTTTAATCTTCCTGTGGCCACCAGAGGTTGGGTGCTCTGGGCTTTTGAGGCCACTCATAAGTACTCTGGGACCAAAACTTGCAATTACCTGGTGTTTCCCATGGTGTATTTTTCTGTTGGGTTAATGATCACACCTAGTTACATAAATGTTTTAATTTATTTGAGTACGTTGGACAAAAGTGTAAAGCATTGTAATTTGTCATATAGGTCAAAGAATAACCGACAAAAAGAGATTTCCCTCCTTTGTCTATAGGTTCATTGCAAAGTAAATGCATGCTCAGGGTAATAATATCCATTTTTTTTTTTTTTTTGTATCACTTCAAAACCAAAATAACTTGGAGTATGTAATTATTATGCTTATAATTTAAATATTATTATAAACATCTAGAATCTTAGAGTTGAAAGAAATTTTAGAAGTCATGTTGATTAACATCATACCCAAATTATAAATTCGTTTTTCCACTTTTATGTAGGTTGTCATTTGTTCTCTGCTTAAATAGTCAGTTATAGACTCTTGGGTGAAACTTAAAGAAGATAAAGGGTCAGCTTTGTATAGCTTCTACAATTATTAAGGGCAGGCCTCTTGGGCACTCTAGGCTAGACTAGAAGGTCCCTAAGAATCTTAAGGACATACCTTGTAGACATTTACAGAAATAAAAATGTTTCTAGGACCAGGGGCATATCTATTGAAAATAGTGCCTATGGCAAGAACTGCATCTGTGCCCCTATCTATACATCTGACAACTATCTTTTAAATAACTTTAACATAATATCAGCTTGAAAACACAAGTCAAGCTCATTAATCCTTTCCTTAATATGCTATGGCATTACAAGAAAATTGCAACTGTGCCTTTCTTGCTTTCACTGATGGAAATCGTTCTGTGATGTGGTGATAGTCATTTTTTTTTTCTTCTCTTTCCACTTACAGCAGAGCAAGATCACAACATCTAACTTGACCTTTGGAGACTCTCAAATATGAAAGTATTACTTTTGACTTGCTTCGTCATTTCTTACAGCTGTTGATAAAATTTGTGATAATTTATAGAACCTGGTTAGTGGTGTGACTCCTTTAAGTGTGCCCAGGGCATGTGCCATAACTTGCTGTACCTTAAACACTCCTATGTCTAGGACACATAAAAGTGTTGTCCCACAATATTTTGATGTTCAACCCAAGGCACAGTGGAGCTTATCTCAAAGAAATTTGTGGAAATGCTAATTGAATAAACTTTAATAAGATCATAAAACTCTAAAATGGCTTAAAGAGACTTTCATTGGTGTCATCAATTTCAATTTCATAATTTTGACCATCAAGGAAAGAATTAGAAAAATTACTCATCTGGATTTTTAACTTATTATGTGACTATTTTGTGTCTCCCAATTCCACCTTCTGGAATGAGATTATCTACTGTGGTCATCCTATATCTGTCCTACCAGTGTGTGTTTAGTTTGTGACGAACAGATGATTTGACCTTTTAGTTCAAAACTCTTCAGCTCTAAAGGAGCTATACACAAGAAGCTCTATCTGCACCTTGACCTAACTTAGATGAAAATTCCTAGATTTTGAAGCTGAAGCTATAATGAATGAGACTTTAGGATTAGTAGGAGGAGAAATCCACCTCTCATCTACCAGTTTTCCCTACTGTAGTTGCTTGCATATTGCTGTGATGCTGGAAGCTATGCCATCATTATTTCAAATATCAGCAGGGTCATCCATGGTAGGCTGGTTTTAGTAGAGCTTCCAGACAAAGACAGACTAGAAAGAAAGACATGGCCAGGTCCACTTCTGAAAAAATTGGCCATGGAAAACCTTATGAATAACAACATTTTCTGATATAGTGCCAAAAGATGAGCAATCAGATTGGAAGCTACTGAAAATATGACCGGGGAAGAGATGCCTTCTCAAAGTAGAGTCAATCTTAATGATATGGACTGAATAAAGCTTTCTTGATCTTCATTTACTGATGTGACATGACTCAAAATGAGCAGAAACAAGTGCAAATATCCATTAATAACTGGAACATGAAATGTATAAAGTATGAATGTAGAAAAGTTGGAAGTTGTAAAAAATGAAATGGAATGCACAAAAATTGTCATTTGAATGATAGTAGTAGTAGTAGTTAATACTACTATCATTCAAATTTATGCACCAACCATGAAAGCCAAATATGAAGAAATTGAAGTTTTTTTTTAAATCAACTTTTGCAGTTGAAAATTGACCAAATGTGCAATCAAGATATATTTATTATTATTGGTGACTGGAATGCAAAACTTGGAAACAAGAAGCACTGGTAGTTGGAAAATAAAAATGGTGTTGGTAATGGAAATGACACTAGAAATTGCACGTAGAATTTTGCTAGACTTATTTGTAAGACTTACTTATTGTAAAAGCCTTTTTCAACAACATAAATGGTGACTATACATGTGGATCTTGACAGATGGAATATGCAGGAATCAAATCAGCTACATCTGTGGAGAGAGAGGATGAGGAAGCTCAATATCATCAGTCAGAACGAGGCCAGAGGCCAATGTGGAAGAGACCATCAATTGCTCATATGCAAGTATAAATTGAAGCTGAATAAAATTAAAACAAGTCAACAAGAGTCAAAATATGCTGTTGAGTATATCCCACCTGAGTTTAAAGACTATCTGGAGAATAGATTTGATGGATTGAGCATCAGTGATGAAAGATGAGATGAGTTGTGGGATGACAAGGACATCATACATGAAGAAAGCAAAAGGTCATAAAAAAGACAGGAAAGGAAGACAGACAAAAATGGATGTCAGAAGAGAGTGAAACTTGCTCTTAAACATAATAGTTAAAGTGAATGGAAGAAATGACGAAATAAAATACTTGAACAGAAGATTTCCAAGGTCTGCTTGAGAAGACATAGCAAAGTATTATAATGAAATGTGCAAAGACCTGGAGTTAGGAAATTAAAAGGGAAGAACATGCTTGGCCTTTCTCAAGCTGAAAGAACTGGAAAAAAAGTAAATTCTTGAGTTGCACTCTTGAAAGATTCAATGGGCCAAATATTGAATGATGCAGGAAGCATTGAAAGAAGATGGAAGGAATATACAGAGTCACTGTACCAAAAAGAATTTGACAACATTCATTCATTTCAGGAAGTAGAATATGATGAAGAACAGATGCTATTGAAGGAAGAAATCCAACCTACACTGAAGGCATTGGTGGAAAACAAGGCCTCAGGAATTGATGGAATATCTATTGAGATGTTTCAACAAATGGATTCAGCACTGGTGGTGCATATTTATTTATGCCAAGAAATTTGGAAGACTGCTAGTCAACTAGAAGATATCTATATTTGTGCTTATTCCAAAGAAAAGTGATCCAACAGAATACACAAATATCATCAATATTACATGCAAGTAAAATTTTGCTGAAAATAATTAAAAATGGTTGCTGCATTATATTGATAATTCAACCCAGATTCAGAAGGTGATGTGGAATGAGGTATAGCATTGATGATATCAGATGGATCTTAGCTGAAAGCAAAGAATACCAGAAAGATGTTTACTTGTTTTATTGACCAAGCAAAGGCATTTGACTATTGTATCATAACAAATGGGAGCTCCGGTAGCATAATGCCTAAGGCACTTGACTGCTAACCAGAAGGCTGGCGGTTCAAACCCACCAGCCACTCCTCGGAAGGAAGGCTGGGCAATCTACTTCCATAGTGATACTGCCTTGGCAACCCAAGGAGGGGTTGCTATGTTTCGGGTCCGACTTGTCGGCACATAACAACAACAAGAACATCATAACAAATTATGGAAAGCTGTGAAGAATAGGAATTCCAGAACACGTAACTGTGCTCATGAGATACCTGTATATAGACAAAGAGGCAGTAGTTCAAACAGAACAAGGTGCTACTGCATGGCTTAAATCAGGAAGGGTGTGCTTCAGGGTTGTATTCTTTCACCATACTTATTTAATCTGTTTGCTGAGCAAATAATCCAAGAACCTAGACTACATTAAGAAGAACACAGCATCAGGACTGGAGGAAGACTCCTTAGTAACCTGCAATACACAGATGACACAGCCTTGCTTGCTGAAAATGAAGAAGGCTTAAAGCATTTACTGATAAAGGTCAAAGACTACAGCCTTCACTATGGATTGTACCTGAACATGAAGAAACAAAAATTTTCAATACTGGATCAATAAGCAATATCATGATAAATGAATAAAAGATTCAATTTGTCAAGAATTTCATTTTATTTTGACCCACAATCAATATGGAAGCAGGAACCAAGAAATCAAATGGTGTATTACATTGGCCAAATTTTCTGCAAAAGACCTTTTTAAAGTGTTAAAGAGCAAAGATGTCACTTTGAAGACGCAGGAGTGTCTGGCCCAAGCCATGGTATTTTCAATAGCCTCATATGCATGTGAGAGTTAGCTAATGGATAAAGAACACCACAGACAAATTGATACATTTGATTTGTGATGTTGGTGAAGAATATTAAATATTCCGTGGACTGCTAGAAGAATGAACAAATCTGTCTTGGGGAAAATTCAGCCAGAATGTTCCTTAGAAGTGAGAATGGCCAGACTTTGTCTTTCATACTTTGGCTATGTTGTCCCAAGGGACTAATCCCTGGAGAAGTATATCATGCTTGGTAAAGTAAAGAGTCAGAGAAAAAGGGAAGACCATCAATGAGACAAACTGACACAGTGGCTGTGACAATGGGCTCAAGTATGGCAATAATTGTGAGAATGGCACAGGACTTGCAAGTATTTCGTTATGGTGTACATAGGGTCTCTATGAGTTGGAGCTGGGTCAATGGCCCCTAACAACAACAACAACAGGAAGAGAATTTTGTTTGTGGGGACAATGCAAATTATTTGCAGTAATAAGTAGGACTGTGTTGGATTAAGGATGTCCACAAAATCTTGATTGTTTTCTCATTTAGGAAAAACCAGTTGTTGAGTTGAGTTAAACCCATGTTGTCACTGTTTGTCAGAATAGAATAGTGCTCCATTGTTTTCTATCACCATAAGCCATGGGGAAAGTAATGCACAAATGAGACAGAAAGCGATTTTTGAGATTTTTTTCAACCTGACTCCACTTTTAGCTATATTTCACAGTAGTCATTGATATTTTGACCAGATATTTAAAAGATCTCTGAAGATAAAGGTGCCATAACTCTTAGTGTATAGTTCATTTGTTTTAATTAGTTATTTGCCTTCCTGCTTGGTGAAGAAAAAATCATGATATGTTGTTATTGTTATTAGGTGCTGTCAAGTCAGTTCCGACTTGTAGCTACCCAATGTATGACACTCCTGGTCCTGCGCCAGCCTCACAATCCTTGCCACAACTGAGCCCCTTGTTGCAGCCACTGTGTCAATCCATCTCATTGAGGGCCTTCCCCTTTTTCGCTGTTCCTCCAATTCACCAAGCATGATATCCTTCTCCAGGAAATAGTCCCTGCTGACAACATGACCAAAATAGGTGAGACAAAGTCTGACCATTCTTGCTTCCAAGGAGCATTCTGGCTGCATTTCTTCCAGGACAGATATGTTAGTTCTTCTGGCAGTCCATGGTACTGTCAGTATTCTTTGCCAACACCACTACTCAAAAGCATCAACTCTTCTTTGGCCTTCCTTATTCATTGTTTAGCTTTCACATGCATATGAGGCTACCAAAAACACAATGGCTTCAGGTAGGTATGGGGGCTCTGGTGGTGTAGCACCTAAGGCATTTAACTGCTAACCAGAAGGTTGGTGGTTCGAGCCCACCAGTTACTCCTCGGAGGAAAGATTTGGAAATCTACTTCTGTAGAGAAACCGCCTTGGAGACCCAAAGGGGGGTCGCTATGAGTTGCAATCGACTCCACAGCAATGAATTTTTCTTTGTTTGTTTTGGTTAGGTGCACCTTAGTCTTCAAAGAGACCTTTTTGCTCTTCAGTATCTTATAGCAGTCTTTTGCAGCAGATTTGACCAGTGTAATATGTTGCCTGATACACCTCTTAAGAATTTCTCTTCCTCATAGGTGAATTAACATTTGCATGTACAATTCAATAATCATGACACTAAAACAAAATCCACAAAATATAAAAGTATAATAATTTTATTGTTTACATTAAAGTGTGTTAACCTAAAGGAATAAAGTAAATAAACAAACTTAAATATTATCCATATACCCAATACGTGAATAAGATAGGAATATTTCTACACCTATTTCACATGAGAATATGTTAAAATATACAATAAATCAATTATATGAACTGATATTCCAAAACAAATTCAACAGTAGGGTTACATGGCTGGTGTTCAACTTGTTCAAGTTTGCTTTGCTCCTTACTTACTAATGGGACTTTACAATTTATACTTCTTTTGTGCAATTCTCTCTTATATAAATATACATATATATACATAAATATAAGGAGCTCTGGTAGCATAGTGGCTAAGGCACTTGACTGCTAACCAGAAGGCTGGCGGTTCAAACCCACCAGCCACTCCTCGGAAGGAAGGTTGGGCAATCCTACTTCCGTAGTGATACTGCCTCGGAAACCCAAGGAGGGGTCGCTATGAGTCGGGGCCGACTCGATGGCAAACAACAACAACAACAACAACAACATAAATATATACTTAAACAATTTGAGAAGCAGTAGAAATTAAAATTTCATCTTTCTCATTGGCTGCTTATTTATGCCTCAGAAGAATACTCTAGATTCCTTCACGTCATAGCTTCTTTCTAATCTCTCTGATCAAGGCTCTCTTCACTTCCTTGTTCCTCAAAGTATAGATCAGTGGATTTAGTACAGGTGTGACTACAGTGTACATGATGGCAATGACCTGTTCCTGATTCATGGAGCTGCCTGAGGCAGGACAAATATACGTGATGACAACAGGAGTATAGAAAAGAATAACTACCATGAAGTGGGAGACACATGTAGACAGTGCTTTGTGAAGCATGCTACAAGAATGGGTCTTGAAGAAGAGGTACATGATAATATAGAAATAAGAGAGAAGTGTGAGAAAAAAGGAGCCCATGGCAATGGTTCCTGTGACAGTATTGAGCAGCCATTCATTGAGGTCAGTGTTCCCACAGGCCAACTCCAGCAATGGCTTAATATCACAGAAGAAGTTATGGATACGGTTGGAACCACAGAAGTTCAAGCGAGAGGTCATTATGGAGTGCATCAGGGCATGGAAAAACCCAGTGACCCAGACTGTGCTAGCCATCTGTGTGCAGCGCTTATGATTCATGATGACGGTGTAATGAAGTGGTTTGCAGATAGCCACAAAGCGGTCAAGGGCCATCATGGCCAACATTATGGCCTCTGTGCTGCCCAGGAAGTGAAAGAAATGAAGCTGGCTTATGCATCCCACAAAAGAAATTGCTTTCTGTATAGAGAGAAGGTTCTCCAGCATCTTTGGCAACGTCACTGTGGAGAAACAAATATCTAGACATGAAAGGTTTCCCAGGAAGAAATACATAGGTGAATGGAGTCTTGGATCAGAGATGACGATCATCAGGATAGCTCCATTCCCAGCCACATTGGCAAAGTAGATGATGAGGAAAACCACAAAGAGAAAAGGCTGCAGTTCTTGGATGTCTGTCACTCCCAGGAGGAGAAATTCAGTGACTGAGGTTTGATTCAGCATCACTTAAAAGACAAAACAATATATGGAACACTATCTCTAATGAGAGTCAGAATCTTCCCAGCCCAGGATTTTCTGGCTGAGACAAAAATATTTTGTGGGAGAGTATAGCTGTTTGCAGGAGCTCTGGTGGCGTAGTGCCTAAGGCATTTGACTGCTAACCAAAAGGCTGGCGGTTCAAACCCACCAGACACTCTTTGGAAGGAAAACTGGGCAATCGACTTCCCTAGTGATACTGCCTCAGAAACTCAAGGAGGGGTCACTATGAGTTGGATCTGACTTGATGGCAGTGAGTTGGTTTTTTGGTTTATAGCTGTTTGAGGGTTCCCAGCTGGGGCAAATGGTTTGCACTCCAATACTAACAGAAGGATTGGTAGTTTGAACCTACCTAGGTATCTTGTAGAAGAAAGCTTTGGTGATCTGCTTTTGTAACGTTTACACGGAAGAAAATTCTGTGGAGCACCATTCTACCCTGTAAACACAGGAAGTCGCCATGAGTCCAAACCTACTCAGTGGCAACTGGTTTTGTTTTTATCGTTGTTTTACATGCTCTCAACCTCAGACTTTTTGTAGAATGTGGGCCATTAAACTGTCAAACATTAAGGTTACATGTCTGTTATTTGACTCTATTTTTAATCCGGTTTATTGTTAACATTTTACTGTTTCTCAGAGATCCAGAGCATGTTTCCAGCCTCCCATCTTCTCTGCCTGTGAACATCTATATTGTTATACAATTTTTCTTTTATCTTCTTAAGTCACTTCTAATAGGGTATGAATTTGAAATACTATACCACATTATCTCTAAACCTTCTATGAAGGAAGCCACCTGGACAAATTAAACTGAAAGGATATAAACAGGAAAGAACTCATTAAACTAAAAATAAAAAGAGTCCTTAAAAAATAGTAGTAATAGTTTTTCCTCCTCCTAGAATGTAAGTTGGACTAGAAGTGTTCTTGTCCTGTTTACTTCCTGAGCTACATCCACAGGAGAGTGATGAAGCTTTAGCTGGTTATAGGAAAAGAAACCACATTAATGAAATATCATTAACCTGAGGCTATTTGAAATTCTATCACTGCTACATCTGCTGATAAACTTAGTATTCCTATAATTCCTATTCCTATAATATGAACCTTAATATTTTCTCAAAGCAGGATTCTCAAATTAGTTCTTTGATGACAAATGGTAGAGTGCTTCCATTCTCTAGTTGCTCTGGGCTCTTTTTCTTTACCACGCACATCCCTGAGTCCCGGATAAGTCAAGTTCTTCCTGCCGTGGGCACAACACTTCATCCCTAGCTCATCCAGTACTGACCTCTCCTTGGCTTCAGTCCCCTTGAAATCCTAAATTTTCTGGCAATCTCCTGCTTGTATTTTGCCTGAAATAACATAACTTTTCAGATATGAAGGAATATTCTACCTCAAGTGAAATTCACCTCATTTGTTTGTAGTTCCATTAATATGATATTGGCAGTCATGTTGCCTTCCATCACCCAGAAGGCTGTCTGCCGCACATCAAGTCTTTCTAAAGGCCCCACAAATTTCTAGCTCTTTTCATAAGAAAAATATACTTGTCTTTTGCCTTTTCCATGAAATTAAATTTCTGTTTCATACTAAAGAAACAAATTAATTTTCATTTCACTTGCTGAATTGAAATAATAGTGTCTTCTTTCGTGAATGTTAAAATCCTTGAAAAAATTATAAATGGGAGCTCTGATGGCCTTAAGAAGGTTTAACATTTGACTAAATTCAGACTGTTTACTGAGAGGCAACAAAGCTTTTGAATCTTTTCTTTGTTCCATTATTTGAAAATTTGTTGTTGTTGTTAGTTGTCTTTGAGCCACTTGAGACTCACAGCTTTCTTATGTGTGCAGAGTGGCTCTGTTTCATAGAGTTTTCAAGGCTGTGACCTTTTGGAAGCAGATGTCTAGACCTTAATTCTGAGTGCCTCTGGGTGGGATTGAATAGCCAACCTTCTGGTTAGTAATCCAGCACTTACCCCATCTTCTTCAGGTACACTGACAAAAGTAGACATACTTTTGTGAACTAGCTTCTTCTTTGTTCCTTTCATTTCCAGATATAGTGGATTAGTTCTTGTTTATTGGGAGGGAAGAAGTAAGATGTGAAGGAAATTTATAGCAATGGGAACCGTTAAGAGAAGTGTAGGAACTATGATAGAGATGCAGATTAGGTATCTCCTATAAAAGGGAAATCATACAAGGTTGGAGAAACCATCCTCAGTAGAAGCAAATGATTTGAGCTGAATAATATTAAAAAGTGAATGAACTAAGAACACTCCTAGGGAGCCCACGAGGTTCTAGGCTTTTAATGTGTGGAAGGAATTTTGAGAATTAGCTAATCTCTACAATATTTTCCTGAAGGGTTGTCTTTAAACCATTCAGTGAAACTTTCTTTGATAGCCATGAATATTTTGTGTATTTAAAATATTTGGCCATTCCTGTTTAAAACACAGATGACATGCTAAATATCTTTTTTTTTTTTTTTTTAAACAACATTTGATGCAGGTGCTGCCGTGGAGAAATTTGTGTTTTGGGAAGATTCAGTTTTGATTCTCAGATCCACAAAGCAATATTGTATAAAAAATCTGTTTGGGAAAAATAAAACTTTTCCTATCTTTTTTATTTTTAAACTTGAAATCAGATTCTTCCATTCTAAATGATTTTTTTTCATTGTAATTTTAATAGTTAGAGATTATTGTCTTGCTTTGGAGGATGTCTAGAGATCCAAGCATGTTGAACCGAGACTGAGAATACCATGAAAACATGTGGGAAGTAAAGTGTTTTCATAATCCACAACCACAATAAATTTATAAAGTAGGAAATCTGCTTTAAATGGTTGGTTATTATCTTTAATATTAGCAACAGAGGTCACTCACTAAGAGAAAATATGGACAACATTGTAGCTTGTCTCCTATTTCATTTTTCTTACCTGATAGAGTTTTCAAATTCATAGATAAGAAAACTTTTCACTTCTCAGATGTACACTGAAGTGATTAGCAATAGAAAAATATTTAAGTGGTAATTCATGTTGGGACTGCAGCATAAACTCTTCATCTTCAAAATCTTTTCCCCTTTCTGAAATTCTGCCTGCCTTTTTATGAGCCACAGATCTCTAGGCATAAAAATCCTGAGAGAGAGTGTCCTCTAGGGACTTGGAAGAATTTTTGTAAAGTAAACAGGATACATTTGTTCACCTTCAATGTGAAGGAGAAAAACCAAAGCCAAACCAAACTCACCGCTGTTGAGTCGGATCCCACCCATAGCGACCCCTCCTTGGATTTCCGAGGCAGTATCACTAGGGAAGTAGATTGCCCAATCTTCCTTCTGAGGAGTGGCTGTTGGTTCAAACCCACCAGCTTTCTGGTTAGCAGTCAAATGCCTTAGGGACTACGCCACCTCGAGGAATTTCTATCTTGCGTTCCATTTTGTAAAATATGCTTCCTATTTCCCTACCTTATTATGTTAGTTCCTTAGTTTCAGAATCATGGACAACCGCACAAATTTCAATTGCCTAATATGTTTCCTTATTCAAATTTCCTTTTATTTTATAGGATAGAGGTATGGCTTCACTTTCTTATCTTGTGAGGGGCAGTTCCATGGAAGGAACGTTGCTTTATAAAGAGGAAAGAAAATTGGCCATGACAATTAAGGAATGGGGGCCCATTACATTCCACTGACTAGTAATAAAAAGCAAAAACAAAACAAAACAAAACAATTTTCATTAATATTTTATTCAATTATTACCGTGTTTCTATGAAAATCGAAGAAAGAAGAATAAAGAAAAATATTGTCTGTTATTTATTCCAAGTAAATAACATCATCTTCCCGCTGAGTGGCTGGTGGGTTTGAACTCCTGACCTTCTGGTTAGCAACCAAATATACTATGCCATGAGAGCACCTTTCACTTTTGCTAATAACACTGAACTATTTTCTTTAATTTTGAGATCTGGAAGCTGACATATCTCTTTGTATCCTCACTTTTTACTGCAGGTTTTTTTCCCCTTTCATTTTTTTTTATTGTGATTTGAGTGAAAGTTTAGAGAGGAAATTGATTTTCCATTCAACAGTTCATATACATTTTGTTTTGTGACAGTGATTGTAATCTCCATGATGTAACAGCTCTCCTTATACTTCCTCCCAGTGGTTACCTTATCCCTGTGCCCTTCTTTCTTATGCATTCCTTTCTTCTTAGCTTCCCCCTGTGCTAATGACGCCCTTCTAATCGCCCATTGTTGATTGTTCTAAGGAGTCCACCTCTCTGGTGTAATTGTTCACCTCTTATTCCTGTCAATTATTTGGCTGAAGGTTAAGCCATGGGAGTCAGTTCAATTCTAGACCCAGATGGTGAATAGGGGCTATTGCCTTGGGTGTTTCACAAGTGTATATCAGATTTGTAAGCCTGGTCTCTTTCATGATTCTGAATTTTGTCCCACATTTTTCTCCCACTCTACCTAGGATCTCTAATTTTGATCCCTTTCTTAGTGGTTGGCAGTGGTAGCCGGGCATCAATTAATTCTTCTGGTCTCAGGGTCGTATAGGCTGAGGTTCTCATAGTCCACTAGTCCCTTGGACTAATTATTTCCATGCTTCTTATCAATTGTTGCATCTCAGTTGCTACTCACCGAAGTAGGATGTAACAAAATGCAACGCAGTGCACTGCCTTTGAGTCCGATCCAATTCATGGTTACCCCTCCTTGGGTTTCTGAGGTGGTATCACTATGGAAGTAGATCACCCAACCTTCCTTCTGAGGAGTGGCTGGTGGGTTTGAACTGCCAGCTTTCTGATTAGCAGTCAAATGCCTTAGGCACTAAGCCATCAGAACTAGAACAGGATGTAGAACAATGTTATTGTGTACTATATTATGCTAATTGAACTTGATTTTCCCCATGATCATGGTTATGGCCCAGTGACTCAGTTCCCCAAATATTTTGATTATGGCTAAGAAGTTATCAAAACTTTGCCCCCTGCTCACTCTATTATATATATAGATATTTTTATAGCACATAAAAACAAGGGAAAAAAAACCTCACTGCCATCAAATCCATTCCAACTCACATTGCCTCCCTTTGGGTTTCCGAGGTGGTGAATCTTTGCAGAAGTAGATTGCCCAGTCTTCCTTCTGCAGATTACCTGGTGGATTTGAACCACCACATATATGGAAATGTCATCTGCCAAACGTGTATATGGTCATGAGTATATTCCTGCTTTACCCATACCTGATCATCTTGTCTGTCTACCTGTGCATCCATCCTCCCACAGATTAATGTTTGTTATTGACAATGCAGTACTGTGTATGTCATAGTATTTACCTTTTTTGTCTGGACTTCTTGTGCACCTGTCTGTGTCTTCCTTTCCATAGTAGTATTGTGCTGGTCATCTGCTTTTAGGGTATTGCCTTTCCCTTCTCCCAATCAATGTGTTTCTCTTACTTAGCTAGCAGCTTTTCTTCTTCTCCCCTCCCCTCTCTGGTAAACAACAAAGAAAATTTCTTTCTGTATATAAACCTTTCCTTGATCTTTTATTGTAGTGGACTCATACAATATTTGTCCTTCTGTGATTGATTTATTTTATTCTGTATAATATCCTTCAAGTTCATCCATATTATGAGTTGTTTCACAAATTCTTCATTATTCTTTAATGTTGCATAGTATTCCATTGTGTGCATGTACAATAGTTGGGTTATCCACTCATCTGTGATGGTCACTTGTTTCCATCTCTTTGCTATTGTGAATGGTGTTCTGATGAACATGAATGTGCATGTATCTATTAGTGTCATGGATCTCACTTCTTTAGGATATATTTCTAGTAATGACATTGCTGGATCAAATGATATTTCCCTTTCCACCTTTTTTAAGGCAGTGCCATACTGTTTTCCACAGTGTTTGTACCATTTTACAGTCCTACCAGCAGTGTAGGAGAGTTGCAATTTCTCCACACCCTCACCAGCATTTGTGGTTTTCTGTATTGTTTAATTTTGCTATTATTGCTGGGGTAAGATGGTATTCATTGCTGTTTTGATTTTCACCTTTAATGGCTAATGGACATGAGCATTTCTTCATGTATTTCTTGACTGCCTGAATGTCTTCTTTGGCAAAGTGTCTGTTTATGTCCTTTGCCCGTGTTTTAATTGAATTGTTTGTATTTTTGATGTTGAGGTGTTGACGTTTTCCAGAAAATGTAGAGATAAGTCCCTTGTCTGATATGTTATCGACAAGTTTTTTTTTCAATTTGTAGGTTCTCTTTTTAGCCTTTTGGAGAAGTCTTTTGATGTACGTAGGAATTTAATTTTCAGAAGGTTCCAAGCATCTAGTTTATCTTCTGTTGTTTGTGCACTTTTGGTTATGTTTGAAGATATATTTATGCCATAAATTAAGGCTCTTAAATTTGCTTTTATTTTTTCTTTCATGATTCTTATACTTTTAAGTTTTATATTTAGGTCTTTGATTCATCTTGAGTTCTTGTGTGTGGTATCAGGTTTGGATCTTTTTTCATTTTTCTGCAAATGGATATTCAGTTTTGCCAGCACAATTTGTTAAAGAGACTATCTCCTTCCAATTTAATGGATTTCAGCCCTTTACCAAAAATCAGTTGTGCATAGATAGATGCATCTGTTTCTGACTTAGTTGAGCTGGGTGCCCTAAATGCTTTACTCACACAACTGGCAATTGAGTGCCTAAGGCATTTGACTACTAACCAGAAGGCTGGAAGTTCAAATCCACCAGCCACTCCTCAGAAGGAAGGTTGGGCAATCTACTTCTGTAGTGATACCACCTTGGAAACCTAAGGAGGGGTCGCTATGAGTCAGATCCAACTCAATGGTAGTGAGCCTGGTTTTGGTTTTTGTTGGCTGAAAACTCAGCCGGGCACCTATAGGACCTGCACTTGACCTTTCCTTATTTGTTGACCTCTCATCACATGGTAGTTAGGTTTCAAGGGGAAAAGTTACAAGAGTGAACATTCCAAGAGACCGAAATAGAAGCTGAAGGTTTTTCCTGACTTAGCCTCAGAAGTTACAGAACACTATCTTTATTGTATTCTCTTGGTAATATAAGTCACTTATCCCAACCAAGACACAAGGCCATGACAATTAGAATTTATTGCTTGTTATGAGCAGCAGGATGTGCAGACCAAGAAGGAAGAAACTTACGGAAGCCATTTTTGGAATTTCTGTATCCAGATCAGCATCCTCTGGGTGCAACAATTTCTATCCTGCTTATTTCTCTCACATAACAACATATACTCACCTCCTCTTCCCAATCCCTCCCAATGTCCCTTGTCATTAAGCATTGGCTCAAAAGTAGAGAGATGTGGTGGTTAAGTTTGTGTGTCAACTTGGCTAGGCTCGTTGAGTGGCTGGACAGCTGGATGTAGCATTCCCCATGATGAGACTGGTAATAAACTCTATGGTGGAATCTACTGTGAGAAGCTGAGTAGCTGCCTTTGGGTTATGTGGTCTGCTTCCTGTATATAAGAAACAGCTTTGGGAATGGTCTCTAGCTTATGGCACACTTGGATCCTGCATGTAGCTGTGTCATTGTTTAGTAGCCTGCCATGCTTTACCAACCTTGGGACTTACAATGGACTTGAATTAATGGCCTGCCATGTGGTTTGGTAACATTGGCACTGTGCCATTTTATTTGTCGGCCTTGGGCTTGTCAGCCTCTGCAGCCAGTAGCTGCCCGAGTAGAGAGATGCTTCTAGCTTCAGTGGACTGGGAGCAAGAGGCACAGCTGAAGCCCAAGGTCGAGGGGCTTTCACACAGGTCCTAGCGCCTGTCATTTGGAACTCAGACAGCTAGCCTCCTGAACTGTAAGAGAATAAACTCCTGTTTGTTAAGGCCATCCCATTTGTGGTATATTCCTGTCAGAGCAGCACTAGGTAACCGGAACAAGAGACATTTAAATATAAGTGTAAATCTCATCTGAATCAACTCCAGGTACAGATGAGGCTCCTTAAGTACTATCTTAAGGTTCAAGTACTTAATTTGAAAAGTACAAACTAAAGGGGAAAGTTATCTGTAATCTGCATATTGATATATTGGTGAAAAAAATCATAGGGAAACTGAAATGGACACTCCTTTTCAATATGAGGAGAGGAAAGACAGCACACAGCAGTCACTGGTACAAAACAATTCTGAAATCCATTCTGGTGTTTATCTATCATTAGTTCTACAATCAGGGCACAGTCCTGTTTGGGGGGGAATGGTTTTCTCTAGTGCTCAGGCTCCACCCTTTGGACTCTTTGTTCCACAGGCATTCTTCATTTTCCAGAAGAAATGGCCTGTTTTGCATATAAGTAGTTATCTCATCCTGCTCTCTGCCCATGTATGTTTGAAGGCCCAGAGGTATTTTTTCAGCGTGAACAAATTCGGTCACTTTCAGCACTAGCTAGTATTGTTCATTTAAAAATGAATTATATATCGAATTGTAATCCATTGTATTAACAAAAGCCACATATATATAAAAACCAAACGCACTGCCGTCGAGTTGGATACGACAGAGCGACCCCTTCTTGGATTTCTGAGGCAGTATCACTAAGGAAGTAGATTGTCCAATCTTCCTGCTGAGGAGTGGCTGGTGGGTTTGAACCGCCAGCCTTCTGGCTAGCAGTCAAATGCCTTAGGCACTATATATATGTTGTTGGTGTTATGTGCCCTCGAGTCAGACCAACTCATAGCGACCCCTCCTTGCATTTCTGAGGCAGTATCACTACAGCAGTAGATTGCCCCATCTTCCTTCCGATATATATATGTATGTATTTTTTTTTTTTTAGTCAGGTCCTTTTCTGTCTTGGGTTAACTGTGAGGATGAAGTAGTACAATGACCTTATAATTCTTAATAGTTCTGTTGTCCAGTAGAGACCTCCTATCAGACAATCCCTTTTATATTTGTTTTTCTCAATAAAAGTTCCTGAAACCAGACCCTTGACTTCCTCTTTATTTGGAGACTGCTGTAAGTGCCCTACGGAGCTCTGATAGTGCAGTGATTAAGGCATTTGGCTGCTTACCAGGAAGATGGGGCAATCTACTTCCGTAGTGATACAGCCTCAGAAACCCAAGGAGGGGTTACTATGAGTTGAGTCTGACTCGAGAGCACATAACAACAACAACAAAAATTGGTGGTTTGAACCCACCAGCTGCTCCATGGAAGAAAGATTAGGCAGGTGTGCTTCTGTAAAGATTTGTAGTCTTGGAAACCCAATGGGGCTGCTGTGAGTCAGAATAGACTTGAAGGCAGTGAATTTGGTTTCTTTTTCCCCCTTGCTTTTGAAGTAACCTGGACTTTATTTTTGCCCAGAGATAATTTCGTATCATTTCTCTGAATTTAGATCCTTTCATGGATTATTGAAATACACACACACACACACACACGCACGAATGTGTGTGTGTGTGTATATATATATAAATTTATATATATATATATATATATACTCAAAATAGAAATCAATAGATTATGTGAAGATAATGAACATAGCTAAAGAGAACAAGCATGGGTTTTAAAGGTAGATACAACACCTCTATCAGAATATGGAACAAAGGACCGATCACTGAGAAGTAACAAAATGATATAGAACATAATACGGAAAGTCCCAAATCCCATCTAGTATATAGTGCTTTAGGAGAAAAGAGAGAGAAAGAATTCATCAAATACAAAAGAGAAAAAATATTTTCCAATGTTGTAGACATAAATCCATAGATTGAAATATTTTCTTGAAATGCAAATGTGTGAATAAAGGAGTCTTTGGGTGGTGTCAGTTTATAGGTTGGAAGTTTGAGTCAACCCAGAGGTGCCTTGAAGAAAGGTCTGGGGATCTACTGTGAAAAATCAGCCATTGAAACCCTGTGGTAGGAGGGAAAAAAAAAGGCGCTGCAGAGGCTGCTTATGTACAACAAACACCTTATGGGATTTGGCTTCTAGGTTTGGAGGATTAGAGTCATGATTTCATGGGACATCCCAGTCAATTGGCCTAATAACTTGTTTAGTGCTTCTGTTGTATCCTCTAGTTCATTGCTCAATGCCTGGGGAGTTAAATGCTTGCAGGCAGCCATCCTAGGCACAATTGCTCTCAATTTTCCTGGAACAACAGAGGAAGAAGGAGAGTCAGGAATAGGAGGAGAAAACGGAATATGTGGCTAATTCCCTCCATGAAAAGCTGCCTTCTTTGCCACGAGGACAGAAGAACTGGATGGTGCCAGGCCAGCATCACTGAATATTTTGATCAAAGATTCTATAGAAGAATCCTGATGAAAAGGGAGGAAAAAAAAATCACGTGGACTCTAGACTTCTTTTAGCTATGGAGGTTGGATGAACTCCTGAAACTACTGCCCTGAGACAATCTTTAAACCTTGAAGCAAAAATATCCTCTGAATTCTTCATAAAACTAAACAATGATTTAGCTTAAGGAGTAAAAAAAAGTCTGTCTTGAGCATTACACTCTTTTAAGAACTATTTGGGATCAAATTGACAACAATAGCTTACATATTAGATAGGAAACTTAGGTGGCAGTGAGTTTATGTGAATGGGGGAAAAACAACTCCGAAAAGGAGTGTGAGAATGGTTGCATAAGTTGAAGAAGGTAATCAATGTCACTGAGTCGTACATGTAGAAACTGTTGAATTGGTATATGTTTAGCTGTGTATATTCTCAACAACAAAAACAAAAAAACTTATAGAGTACAATTCTACTCTGAGACACATAGGGCCATGTGTCATTGTCAACTTGATGACAACTGTTGTTTCATGTTTGAACAAAGTGCATCTTCTGTAGATGGCAATTAGTTAAATCTTGTTTTGTGTCCTGTTTGGTAATTTCTTCATTTTCATTGAATTGTTAAATTCATTCACGTTTAATGTAATTACTGATCTAGCTGAATTTACATATTTGATTTTGCAATTTTTCCCTTATACTTCACCATTTTTTTGTTTCTTTATTGGTCCATTACTGCCTTCTTAATTTCTAGTGTACATTTTAATTCTTTTAAAGTATATTTCTGAGATTTTTTTTTTAAATAGTTGCTCTAGGACTTAAAATGTACATGCTTATTTGTCTACCTAGGCTAGATACATAGTTCTTGTGATATACAGAAACTTTAGTCTTGCATTCCCCTATTCCTTTACCTTCAATTTCCACTGTTATTGTTATATAGACTGATCTATATATGTTGCAGGGGAGCTCTGACAGCATAGTGCCTAAGGCACTTGACTGCTAACCAGAAGGCTGGTGGTTCAAACCCACCAGCCACTCCTTGGAAGAAAGATGAGGCAATCTACTTCCGTAGTGATACTGCCTCGGAAACCCAAGGAGGGGTCGCTATGAGTCGAGTCCGACTCGACGGCAAATAACAACAACAACATATATGTTGCAAACCCAATAATACATGGTTGTAATTATTACTTTATATCATTGTTTTGTCTTTTATAGTAGCTAAGAAATGAAAGGAGAATAAGTACGTACTTTGAGAGTTTATTATATTATTAACTTACTTTCATTTCTGATTGTCGGTATTTCTTCCTGTGGATTTGTGTTACCATCTGGTGTCATTTCTTTACTTCCTTATAGCTTTCTTCCCACTCCTATTGTTTGTGATGTAATTGTCAAATATGCTACATTTTAAAAATGTCATAGGTAGTAGTATAATTACATACATAATTTTATGTGTTACTCTTTAAATCAGTTTAGAGAAAACAGAATAAGAAATATTCTATTATACTGTGTTTATAATTACCTACATAATTACATTTACTGAAATTGTTATTTTTTCATGAAGATTGAAATTACCATATGGTGTCATTTTCATTCAACCTGAAGAACTTTCTTCAATATTTCTAGTAGGTGGGTCTGCTAGCAAAAAATTAATATGTTTTTCTTATCTAAGTGTTGGTTGAATTCCCCTTCATTTCAGACAGTTTTGCTGCATATAAGATTCTTTCTTGACAGGTTTTTCTCTTAACAGTTTTAATATGTTTTGCCTACTTTCACTGTTCAGAGAGTTCATGAGTTTACTTCATGTTCAGCCAAGGGCTAATAACTAAGAATTTCCCTGTTGATTAGTTCTCAGAGGACACAGCCCTTTTGGACCAGCAGGGATTAATTTGGTTTTAACAAGGCTCTCTTTGACTTCTCCTTTCCTGATCTTCCTGTTAAGCTTCTGGCTGGTCTACCTGTATGGTATCACATACAGATTTTTACCTCCACTGATTGTAAGCTGGTTTCTATATTGTTTTCATTTCAACATATCAATATATTCCATGCTGGTGGAATACATGGACTTTATCTTCTCACTCATAGTTAATAAAAAGCCTATAATAGCTGTTAGCCACAAGCTTAGCATTACTTTAGTAAAATACTCAGTCCACAATAATGATAAAAACACTGAACTTTCTGCAAAGTTAAGCTTTCCTCCTCACTCAACTCAGGCCTATTGCAAGCTGGAAGTCTGCAGAGAGTATAATAGCTATTGCCACATTTTATGTATTACCAGCCTCATAATTACATGTCTTCTCCCATGCTTTCTAGGCTGTACAGGATTTCTAAGTGTGGAGGTTGAGGAGATAGGAAAAGAGAGAGGCAATATTGGTTCTATATGATTAGCGGAATGACTTGCTTGGCATCTTTCTTGTGGCTATGTCAGATATTTAAAGCCAATTCTTTCTCCTGTGGGCACATTCATGAGCTCATGGAAGATGTCCCAATATTAAAAACTACCTTAGTCATCTCCTTGAAATATTGAGAACAAGATAAAAATATCCTCTATGACCACTTAATCACCTTTGGCCTGTTGTTCCTAGCTAGCACAAAAATGATAAAAAGAAATAAAAGTTCTAAGAATTACAAAGGGAAAAATCAAGGCTTAGTTCACAGATGACATAGTGTGTAGTATAAATTTAAAGAGTATATAAAAATCTCATAGAATTTATAAGTAAATTTGGCATGATCTCTGCATATAAAGTCCATGTTCAAAAATCAATTCTCCTTCTAAATGTGCCACAAAGATAACAATGAAAATTAACAAGAATATAAAATACATAGAGATAAATCTAATAAAACATGTACCAAGCCAGTACATTGAAATTATATATCATTACTGAAAAAATTTTGCTATATGTGTGTGTGTGTATATATATATATATATATATATATATATATATATATATATATAATTGTGATTTGGGTGAAAGCTTACGGAGAAATTGGTTTTCCATTCAACAATCACAATCTACTTTGTGATATTTACTGTATCCATACTGTATCAGCATTCTTCCCACTGCCTTCCTGTACCCACCCTTACCCTTCATTCTTCCTTCCCATCTCCTCCTGCCTTCCTAACTCTCTATCCTTGGGCAAGTGTTGTCCTCTTGATTTTGCATACCTTAGTGTTCTAATTAGTGCAAACTCTTCTGATTATACTGGCTATCTTATAGGCCTGTGTATCATTTGGTTACAAGTTGAGTCATGGGGGTCAAGTTCAGTTCCTAACCTGAAGAGTGTCTAAGGGCCATAGTCTTGGGAGTTCTGCATCTCTATCAGACCAGTGAGCATGGCCTTTTTTATGATTTTGAGTTTTGTTCCACATTTTTCCCCACTACTACTCTACCTAGGACCTCTTATTGTGATCTCTTTCAGAGTGGTAGCTGGGCACCATCTACTTCTTCTGGTCTCAGGGTTGTGGAGGCTGGGGTTCATGTGCTCCATTAGTCCTTTGAATTAGTTTCCTGGGTCTTTGATTTTCTTTACTCTTCTTTGCTCTGGACAGGGAGAGACCAATAGTTGCACCTTAGATGGCTGCTCACAAGCTTTTAAGACTACAGCTGCTACTCACCAAAGTAGGATGTAGAACATTGTCTTTGTGGGCTATGTTATGCCAATTGATCTCAGCATTCCCCAAGACTATGGTCTTGGGCCTCTATGCCCAGTGATTCATTCCCTCAAGGTGTTTGGTTAGGACTGAGACTTTTTCATAACTTTTTCCCCTGTATGCTCTACTACATTCATGGATATATTTGAAGCACATATATGTAGGTAGAGATAGCCTCTGTCAAACCTGTACAGACTCATAGTGTAGTCCCATTTGCCTTCCCACCCCTGTTCAGACTGAATGTCCTATCTATGCATGCATTTTGAGAAGATTTTTAAAGGCCCAAACAAATATAGGAAAGTGTTCTGTTCATGGATTAGAAGATACAATTTCTGAAAGAAGACAATTCTTCAATTTTTGCTCTATCAATTAAATGTCATTCCAATTACAATCTTAGCAAGTATTTTTTGAAAATTAAAAAACTGATTTTAAAATTATATGGATGTGGAAAAGATCTAGAATAGCTTAGATAATCTGAGAAAAATGGTATTAGGAAATTTAGAATACCAAATATAAAATTACCATGAATTTACAATATTTAATAGAAGTTGCTGTTATAAACATGATCAATTGAATATGAGCACATTGAACAGACTAGAGGAGCCCACATATATACAGTGACTTGTTTCATGACAAAGAAACCACTGTAATTCAGCTGTTTCTTAATTAATGATCCTGGTTTAATTGGGTAGCTATTGGAGTAAAATGATCAATGAATCTACCTCACACCATACCCAAAATTATTTTCTATGGATGCAAAAAGGACGTGGGTACAATGTCTTTTGACCTCTTCAAACTTCACAAGGGGGAGAGAAAAATCACCACCAACAACCCAAGGCTCATTCCTATGAGGTGGAAGTCAGATATGCCAACACGTTTCAACCTTGTTACTAATTCTGACGCTAACAGTCCCTCCCATTGTACCCTACTTCTCTGCTGGGTTTGGTAATTCATTGCGATGGTCACACAGAACTCACAGACAATATTCATGATTATGGGATTTATTAGGGAAGTAACAAGTTACAATTCAGGTTCAGGAATGCTCACTATATAATTCTTCAATCAGGACAATGGCATCCTTCTCTCTGGTCTCAGTCTCTGCCCAGTGTTACAAAGCTCTTTTAGCTTTGCTGATAGGTGCCAAAAAGGCACCCCACTCTGCCAGTAAGCCTTCTGCTAAAGGCACTCAGCTTTCTCGCTCCGAGGGTGGGGAAGCCCACTGTTCCATCTTATGCTGGTCTCTTGGTTCTGTTGCCACAATCTCTCTGCTATTTTTCTGCCATCATCTCAACACAGAGAACTCGAGTCCGAGAATGTAGTCCACTCCTCGCTCTTCTCCATCTTGATGGTAGTGAGGTCCTCCTTTTCTGCCTCTGAGATGGCTCATTTTAAGCCTAGCAATATGGCACTACTGACGAATCTTCACATTACAGTTCCATATACCTTATTTTCACAGTCTCACCTGTATAAGGTCACCACATACATTATTTACCTTATTAGCAAGCTAACTAATCCTCTTAGTGGACCACAAACACTTTATATTTGTATAGTTCTACCTAAGACATTTGACTGCTAACCAGAAGGCTGGTGGTTCAAAGCCACCAGCCACTCCTTGGAAGGAAGGTTGGGCAATCTACTTCCCTAGTGATACCACCTCGGAAACCCAAGGAGGGGTGGCTATGAGTCAGAAACGATTCGATGGCAGTGAGTTTTTTTTTCTTTCCATATTGAGATTTAAAAAATGTCTTTGTTATTATACAATTTAAGCATTATTTTACCTACATATGAATTCATTTTACTTATACTGACCATTTTTTTTATTGTGTTTCTCAAGTTTGAAGACCAATGTAATTATTACTTTTGTAAAAAGTCTTAGAGAAGTTATTTCTCTGAATATTGTCTGTCATTCAATCCCTCATCATTGTTGTTGTTATGTGCTGTCAAGTCGGACCTGACTCATAGCGACCCCTCCTTGGGTTTCCGAGGCAGGATCACTATGGAAGTAAATTGCCCAACTTTCTTTCCGACGAGTGGCTGGTGGGTTTGAACCGCCAGCCTTCTGGTTAGCAGTCAAGTGCCTTAGACACTATGCTACTAGAGTTCCCCTTCAATCTCTCATAGAATGGATAAATAGATCACTAGATCATTCCAGAAGTATTATTAAATAAATTTTTCTCCTTTTCTTTTTGGTACTCATTTTTTTTTCCATTTCTTTTAAAATAATTTCATTTCCTTGGTTAAGAGTAAGGATGGTATGGAAAGAATCTGTGACCAGCATGATAACATTGGGGTAAGGGAGCACACCAAATTGTGCATGTAAGATATAGACAGCAGAGATTAATACCGGTATATCCACAATACTGCATTACCATTAACACCAAACACCAGGCTACAGATAAACACATAGGCAACTGAGAAGATCAGATGTGGGTCTGTGAACAGGAATATACTCTAGACCAGTGATAGATTCAGCTGAGGCTAATCATGCACAGATACTAGTGATACAAAATACCCGCAATCATTACAGAAGCAACAGAAGACAGCTATAGAGCAACCCATCACAGAATGCCTACACCCTGGGAGAGAGATCCACTGGATTGCTGACTCAGGACCATAGTATTACGGGACACCAGACTCAATTGGCACAACAAAATACATAGAAATCTTGTTCCACAACCTACCTTTGGTAAGTAACTACTGGGGTCTTAAACGCTTTTGAGTGGCTGTCTAAGATGTAGCTAATGCTCTCCTATTACTGGAAGCAAAGAAGAGTGAAGAAAACGAAGGGCATTTGGAAACACTCAGCCCTAGGACATAATGCACCCTGAGACCAGAAGAACTAGATGGTGCCTGGCTACCAATGCCAGTTACTTGGGAAGGGATCAAAACTGGAGATCCTGGATAGAGTGGGAGGAAAAACATGGAACAAAATCCAAAAACACAATAATGACCAGAATTATTGGTCAGATAAAGTCTGGTGGAACCCCCAAGACTATGGCCCCGGGATACACTTTAGGCCTGGAATAAAACTTACTCCCAAGGGCTGGCTCTCAGCCCAATAGTAAATAAGACTTACATGCAGAACACTTAAGCCAGGGTGATGCAGTCAGCTACAGGGATACATCAACTGGAGCAATCAGCCATGGGGCACCAAAGCGGCAATATTCACATGGAGGAAAAGCTGAACACACAGGAGTACATAACTAAGAAGGACACAGGGAGCAGGCTGGTTACAGGGAAGGGAGAGGAGGAGAGTGGTTGGGGATGGTAATTGGGAAGTGAAACCAAATGCACACAAAATGTTGAATGTAAAACAAATTCTGCTCTGTAAATTTGCACCTAAAGCACAATAATAAAAAAATCCCATCTATCTATCTATCTAAAATAACTTCATTTCTTTTTATTCATTCTGTGATAAAAATCTTGGATCTATCTTTCAGTTTACTAATTTCAGTTTTCTTTGTGGCTTATCTGCTGCTTAATCCATCTGTGGAATTTTAAATTTCAATCATTATGTATTATATTTATATAATGTTTTGCTTATTTTTCAAATGTAACTCCTCTTTGTCTACCATATTATTCTTTTAGTATTGTTTGTATTTCTTCTTTATTCATTTTATGATTGAAAAAATGTATTTCAGAGTCTATCAGATTCTTGTATTATTTAAACACTCCATATGTACAAGTGACAATGATTCACTGCATCTGAAGAGGCAATGCAAATGATACAATGAACCTTTTCAAGGGTAATCTTTGTGTATTACTGATTGAAGAACTGACTGTGTTTCCGTTGCAGAATAAAACCTTGCTACAATCTTAGTGGACTTCTAAATTCCAAGAGGACATTGAACTAAGTAATTCTCTTCACTGCTTGTGTACTATGCACTACCCCAAACTGCAGTCTGCATATTGGGAAAGCATGAGGACAAAGTCTCAAACTGACTGAATTTTCTGTGACCTTGATTAAAAGGGGTAGGAAAGGGAAATCAAGTCAGAGTCTATAAAATTGAAGAAATTTACATTTTTCTACACCTGGCTTTGTAGGATGAAATTTAAATCTATATATTAACATGAATAATTTATATGTAATTCTATGTTTCTGTGTCATTGTTGCTCAGAGACAATTCATATATACAACTTTCTATATTATGAGTTAGTTCTTCATGTAGCTTTAATTTCTTTTTTAAATCCTCAAACCTAGAAAAAACCCCATTAGTTTCTACTTTATGTACATCATCAGAATAGTTATGGATGCATATACTTAAAAACAGCACCATGTTGAAAATATTTTTAGTTTTTATATAAGGAATAGGGGCTCTGGTGGCATAGTGCCTAAGGCATTTGACTGGTAATGAGAAGGCTGGTGGGTTTGAACCACCAGCCACTTCTTTGAAGGAAAATTGGGCAATCTACTTCCATAGTGATTGTTGTTGTTGTTGTTGTTATGTGCCGTCGAGTCGGCCCCGACTCATAGATACCACCTCAGAAACCCAAGGAAGGGTCGCTAGGAGCCAGATCTGACTTGATGGCAGTGAGTTTGGTTTGGTTTTGGTTCATATAACGACTATGGCAAAACATTCTTCTATTTGTTTATTTATTGTGATTTGGGTGAAGATTTACAGAGCAAATTCACTTTCCATACAGCAGTTCACATGTACTTTGTCTCATGTCATTGACCACAGTTTACCACATTGCAACAGCTCCCCTCCCACTTCCTCCCATAATTACC
>NW_006921881.1:3889419-3903610 GCF_000298275.1 Orycteropus afer afer
AAAATAAAAAATAAAAAATCGGTTGAGGACTGGGTAGGGCACCCAGGCTCTGTTTGAGCACACAGACTGTGATGGAGTTCCTGTGGGCCCAGAAGGTAGGTGGGAGTGGGGATGGCCACACCTTTGTTCACCAAGCGGGTGTAGGGTCTAGTAAGAAAAAGATTGTCGTACCATTTCAGTCTTGCAGGCCCTGAGTGTCCTTGGGGTTGCGCCACTCAGGAATCTCCAAGCCCTGCCATCTGTCCCATCAGGGTCACTCAGGCCGCTGTCAGACCGCAGCTCCATGTGTCTCCTTTTTTGGCATTTTCACACAAATTCTTCTGCTAGTTGAGGTTTAGTCCACTTTTGTATCCTTCCCTTCAAGGCTCAGGGGTCCAAGATTATCTTCTGTGTCTGTGTTAATTGGTTTCCCTTTTCTTTGTTTGGCAAAACATTCTTTACAACATTGTTTTTAAATAACTACATACTATGCCACTGAATGGATGTAGGAAAATATAATATGCTTGTTCATGTAATATCCAGTTTGTTGCAATTATAAAAAACCTCCAAAAAAAAATCCTTTTTTTTTTTTTTTTAAGGTAAAGAAGCATTGGTTTATGAAGATCTAGCAGTTTTATTTTTCTTACATTTTAGTTTTTTTCTTCACCCAAGTTAATGTGGAGCTACCCTCTAGTTAGTGGTTAACTTCCCTTCCCCAATCACCCTGGGTAACTATCAAAGTATACTTATTTATTTTTTTGTGAAACCCTTTTGTTGACTTTTTATAATAGTGGTTTCATAAAATATAATTTCATCCAGGTTGTAAGATGATTCTCAAATTCATCATTGTTCTTTAACGTTGCATAGTATTCCATTGTGCGTATGTACTGCAGTATGTTGATCCTTTGCTCTGTTGATGGGCATTTAGATGGTTTCCATCTTTTTGTTACTGTGAATAGTGCTTCTGTGAACATGGAAGTGCACGTATCTCTTTGTGATATGGCTCTTATTTCTCTAGGATATATATCTAGTAGCAACAATCATTCTTGTATTAAATATTGATGCACAGCCATGATCATTTCCATCAGACGAAGGCCTTAAAAGGGAATTTCCAGATGATAAATCAGTTTAGCATCAAAGGGAGCTGGTCATCTATGGGATTTCCATGGGCTGTGTTTACTTTTTTTTTTTTTGCTTAAGCGAAACCTCACCCACTAACATAGTAGTCAAACTCATCTAGAATTTCATAGTTCAACTTTGTAAGATTAGGGACAATACACCTGGGCACACCTCTCCTAAATAATGCCTGGCACCCAGGTATATTTAACAGAATCACTGTGTTAGGTTGGGTTCTCTAGAGAAGCAAAACCAGTAAAAGTTATATATATACAGAGAAAAATTTATCTTAGGAAAATGGCTCACACACTTAAAGAAGCTAGCAAGTCCCAATTTCCTGGATTAAATGTGAAGCTGGAGGCTTTTCTCAATGCACACAGCTGCAGGGCCCGATGAGCTCAAGGTTGGCAGGCAATATACCAACTGTTGACTCCAATGGATGATGAATCCAAGATCACCAGGCTGAATATGGATTGTTCACTCACAGACAGTTGAAGGCGGCACAACAGGATCCAGATCTACTGAAGAATCTGTTTTTTCCCCATGATGTCCATATATATATTGGAAGCAGGCCACACCCCTTGGAAAACTCCCTTTCAACAGAGTGGCTGCTCAAAACACATACATCTAACCTCATCATGTGAATAACCACATCACAACTGCCTAAACTACTCAGAATCATGCTCCAGCCAAGTTGACACATGACCCCAACTATCACAGTCCACTCCTTGTTAACTTGGAAGTTGTACACATATCATTAACCACATATAATCTCTAAATAAGAACAACTATAAAGCCATATTTGTGCCTAACATAATACACTAACACGTGTACAACTGAAATGCATTAACCCTGTTTACATTTCATAGTTAATAACAGAAGAAAACAAAAATATTTGATGCACACATACAATGAATAAATATAACAATCACAGTCATCATTTCTGTAACTGGTCATGTGGTTGCAGCTGATATTCAGAACTACTTTTTCACCAACCATTCCATATTTCCCTTGTCCTCAGCAAGCACCTCAGCTGGTCTTGGTTCCTTGCCTGGTGGGGTGACCCAAACTTTCATTCCTGAAGGGTCTGGGCTATTAGTAGTCATATCAGAATTGGGTTGCTGTAGTTTTCTATTGACTCTAGTCACAGGGCATGGTAGTACTAAGAGATGTCCTAAGAATCTCTTGTATTCCAGACATATTCTTCTTTACCCCCATTATGCGATAGCTATCCAATTTCTGTTTAGTAATCAGGATCCATCACACCAGACAGTACAGTGACACCCTTCTTTGTCTGTTGATACAGAGGCATGAGGAAGCCAAAATAGCTGTGTGGCATTCTTAACTTCCAGTTCAATGCAATTAGTATTGTGTTTCCAGGTGGGAGTGTTCTTCCCTTTGGGACTAAGATCTTCAGAACCACAGAGCATAGGGTAGCAGGGATAGGAAGCAAAAAATTTTTGAGTGGGTCACTAGGGGTAATAGTGAATGGTACCACTTCCATTTCCACCCCTTGGTTCTTGGACCCACGAACACTGTCTATTGGAGAAACAGCACCATATACTGGATGTTGGTTTAGAACATATGCAACCTCCTGGAGAAAATTGTCCCGACTCTTCAAGGTATTGCCACCTAGTTGGCATTGTTATTGTGTTTTCAGTAGGCCATTCCATCGTTCTATCAAGCCAGCTGCTTCAGGATGACAGGGAGCATGGTAAGACCAGTGAATTCCATGAGCATAGGCCCATTTCCACACTTCATTTGCTGTGAATTGAGTCCCTTGATCTGAAGCAATGTTGTGTGGGATATCATGACAGTGGATAAGGCATTCTAAGTCCATGGATAGTAGTTTAGGCAGAAGCATTGCATGCAGGGAAGGTGAATCCATATCCAGAATAAGTATCTATTCCAGTAAGAATGAAGCACTGTTTTTTCCATGATGGAAATGGTTCAATGTAATCAGCTTGCCACCAGGTTGCCAGCTGATCACCCTGGACTCAGTGTTGGTGTCTGCTGCTGACAGATTAGGTACTCAAGAGTGGTGGTAGCCAAATGAGCCTTGGTGAAGTCCATGTTACTGAGCCTATGCATGAACTCCATCCCTGCCACCATGGCCACTTTGCTCATGGACCCATTGGGCAATGACAGGAGTAGCTGGGGAAAAAGGATTTCTGGTTTCCACAGAATGTGTCATCCTGTTCACCTGATTGTTAAAGTCCTCCTCTGCTGTGGTCACATTGTGGTGGGCATTCAGCTGAGACACAAATATCTTTACTCCTTTGGCCCATTCAAAGAGATCTATCCATATACCTCTTCCCCATATATCCTTGTCACCAATTTCCAATCATGCTCCTTCCACATCCCAGACCATCCAGCCAAGTCATTGGCCACAGCCCATGAATTTGTATGCAATTGCACATCTGGCCATTTCTTGTTCCATGCAGAGTGAACAACTGGATGCATAGCTTGAAGTTCTGCCCATTGGAAGGATTTCCCTTCACTACTGTCTTTTAGGGAACTCCCAGAAAGGGACTGCAGTGCCCCAGCTGTCCACTTATGAGTGGTGTCTACATATTGCATAGAACTATCTGAATACCAAGCATGAATTTTCTCTTCCTCAGTCAAAAGATCATAAGGAACTCCCCATGAGGCCATAGGTACAGAATGGGAGAGGGAAGGTAATGTGATTGGAATAGAAACCATAGGCATTTAGGCCACTTCCTCATGCAATTTACTTGTCCCTTCAGGTTCTGCTCAAGCCCAATCTCTTATATACCACTTCCATTTAATGATGGAGTACTGCTGTGCACATCCAAATTTATGACTCTGTGGGTCAGACAACACCCAGTTCATGATGGGCAGCTCAGGCCTCATGGTGCCTTGGTGGCCCATGGATAGGCATTCAGTCTCTACTAAAGCCCAGTAATAAGCCAAAAGCTGTTTCTCGAAAGGAGAGTAGTTATCTGCAGAGGATGGCAGGGCTTTGCTCCAAAATCCCAAAGACCTGCATTGCACTTCACCAATAAGGATCTGCCAAAAACTCCAAACAGTATCTCTATCTGCTCCAGACACCTCAAGCACCATTGGATCAGCCAGATCATATGGCCCAAGTGTCAGAGCAGCTTGCACAGCAGCCTGAACCTGTTGCAGAGCCTTCTGTTGTCCTGGGCCCCACTGAAAACTAGCAGCTTTCCAAGTCACTTGAAATATAGGCTGAAGCAACACACACAAATGAAGAATATGTTGCCTTCAAAATCCAAAGAGGCCCACCAAACATGCTTCCTTTTTAGTTGTGGGAGAAGCCAGATGCAATAATAACTTATCCTTCACTTTAGTAGGAATATCTCGACATGCCCCACACCACTGGACCCCTAGAAATTTCACTGAGATGGAAGTTGCCTGAATTTTTGCCAAGTTAATTTCCCATCCTCTACCACACAGATTTTTCACCAATAAGTCTGAAGTCATCAATACTTCTTCCGTCCTAGGTCCAATGAGTATAATGTCATCAATATAATGGACCAGTGTGACGTCTTATGGAAGGGAAAGGTGATCAAGATCTCTATGGACTAAATTAAGACATAGTGCTGGGGAGTTGATATACTTCTGAGGAAGCACCATGAAAGTATATCGATGGCATTTCCAGATGAAGGCAAACTGCTTCTGATGGTCCTTTGAAATTGGTATTGAGAAAAAGGCATTGGCCAGATCAATAGCCATATACCAAGTACCAGGAGATATACTAATTTGCATAAGCAATGAAACCACGTCAGAAACAGGGGCTGCAATTGGAGTAACCACCTGATTATCCTCTGAAATCCGTCTTTTTTTGCACAGGCCAAATAGGTGAATTAAATGGGCATGTGGTGGGAATCACCACCACTGCATCCTTCAAGTTCCTGATGGTGGCAGTAATCTCTGCTTTCCCTCCAGTGATGTGGCCTTGCTTTTGGTTTACTATTTTTCCAGGTAGAGACAGTTCTAATGGCTTCCACTTGGCTTTTCCTAAATGTAATAGCCCTTACTGCACATGTCAGGGACCCAATATGGGAATTCTGCCAATGGCTGAGTATACCTATTCCAATTTTGCATTCTAGAACTGGGGAAATTGCTACAGGATGGGTTTGGGGACCCACTGGACCCACTGTGAGACACACCTGAGCTAAGACTCCATCAATGACCTGATCTCCATATGTCCCCCCTCTGACTGTTGGGCCACAGTGACGCTTTGGGTCTCCTGGAATTACTGTCATTTCAGAGCCAGTGTCCAGTAATCCCTGAAAAGTCTGATTATTTCCTTTTCCCCAATGAGCAGTCACTCTTGTAAAAGGCCTCAGGTCCCTTTGGGGGAAGGGTGGGAGAAAGATAAATAGCATAAATTTTTGGCAATGTAGTGGGGTCCTTCTTCAAGGGGACACAGGCTCCCCTTCATTCATGGGGTTGTGGGTCTGTAAACTGACTCAAATCTGGGAATTGATTGAGAGGCCATGACTCTGTATTCTGGTGATTCAATCTACACTGCTGTTCATGTGACCTAGACACCAGGCTGAATGGTGGATTGTTTGCTCAAGAGGATCAAGATCCACTGAAGTGTCTGTCTTTTTCCCTGGAAGCAGGCCACACCCCTAGGAAAAGCCCTTTCAATGGATTGACTGCTCAAAGCATACACATCCAATCTCATCATGGGATACCACATCACAACTGCTTAAACCACTCAGAATCATGGTCCAGTCAAGTTGACACACAACCCCAACTATCACAGTCCCTAATCTTTGAAACTCTCTTAGTAAGATGGAAAAAGATGGATTACATGGACATTATGGTCACACTAATTATATGAATAATTACATTAGTTTAGAAGTTCTGTGCATTAAGAAGTCAGGTTGATGGTGGGTGGAGTGGACATGCTTGCCAGAGTCTCACCAGGTGACAACTTGTTTCCTTCTTTATTACTCACTAGACAGGCTTTCCAGATGATTGTTTGTGATACGTTCTCATTTTTACACTGTTTAGCTTTAATTTCTTTATTGGCTTTGTTATGTTTTTCTAATATATTTTGAATTTGTCTCCCAATTAAGAATTAATAGATCTGTTTCAGCAAAACAGTAACACTTTGTGGCTTTTCTTTTTTTTAAAAAACTTTTCTTAGAGATGCCTTCATGGCTTTGTTCCTTAGGCTATAAATCATGGGATTCAGTGTTGGGGGCACAACAGTATAGAGAACAGTAAGGAAAAAGTCTAGCACAGTTGGAGAGTCGGAAGGTGGCTTTACAAACTCAAAAACTCCAGTAAAGATAAATAATATGACAACACATAGATGGGGCAGGCAAGTAGAAAAGGCTTTGGCTCTCCCCTCAGCAGAGGGGATCCTCAGCACAGTAGAGAATACGTGTGTGTAGGAGAGGCCAATCGAGATGAAACAGAGAAATCCCAGCAAGGACAGGAAGCCTATGGCTCCAAGCTCACTGATGTAGTCGTTGGAACAAGAGAGTTTAAGGTTTTTTGAGGGATATCACAGAAGAACTGGTGAATGATATTGGCACCACAGAAGTGGATGGAGAAAGTAGTAGCTGTATGCATGACTCCAGAGATGACTCCACTGATCCAGACGGCTAAGACTCCATGAACACAGGTGCCAACATCCATGATGATTTCATAGCACAATGGAAGGCAGATAGCCACATAGTGATCATAGGACATCACTGTGAGCATGGCCATCTCAGCAGAACAACAGACAGTGAATGCAAAACACTGCAATATGCACTCCCAGAGGGAAATATTGCCACTATGCATGAAAGAGTTGCAAATGGATCTAGGTACAGTCACAGTAATATAGCCAAATCCAAAAAGGAGAGATGTTTCAGGAAGAAATACATAGGTGAGTAGAGACTATGATCTATGGAAGTTGTAGCAATAATGACAATATTACCAATTAAAGCCACCAAGTATAAAACTAAAATCACAGAAATGTGCAAAATTTCTGAGGATTGCCAGAAATACTCATGAGAACAAATCCATTCATTATAGTGAAATTAGTCATATTTCCTTCTCTGTTCCTAAGAGCAATGCTGGCTGCAAGATAAGATGGACATCCATAGAAAGAAAATTTTATTATTTAACAACTGAATCCACTTATTCATTGAAATTAAGGTGGGAAGTCAGGATCATCAGTTTATCATTGTAAGTGTGAAGTAGCTTCAAATAATAATAACTATGCTGAACAATTTTAAGTGACATTGCTTCAGTAACAAAGAGTATTGGATAAGGTAGATTATATATTTTCATGTCACTCATTTCAAGCAAAAAGAAGGACAATATATATCATTTTATTAATAAGAACTAAACGACCAACCAAACTCACTGCTGTAGAGTCATTTCCAAGTCATAGCGACCCCTCCTTGGCTTTCTGAGGGGGTATCTCTATGGAAGTAGATTGCCCAGTCTTCCTTCTGAGGAGTGGCTGGTGGGTGGGACATGTAATAAGCCACTGCTGTCCACTTGATTCTGACTCATAACGACCTTACAGAACTATGGGACAGAGTAGAACTGCCCCATAGGGATTCTAGGGCTGTAAATCTTTTCAGAAGCAGATTGCTTCCTCTTTGTCTCTCAGAGCAGCTGGTTGGTTCGAGTTAGGCCAATGTTTTAAACACAGAGGCACTAGAGCTCCTTTTAATGGGACATATAGACCATCAAAATTTTATATGTATTAAAAGTTTCATTTACTTCAAACTAAAACCAACCAAACCTACTGCCATCGAGTTGGATCTGACTCATAGCAACCCTTCCTTGGGTTTGCAAGGCAGTATCACTATGGAAGTAGATTGCCCAATCTTCCTTCTGAGGAGTGGCTGGGGAATTTGAACTGCCAACCTTCTGATTAGCCATCAAATGCCTTAGACACTATGCCACACACACATGTATATTTATTAAGTCATTTCTGAGGTACTTATTCTTTCCTATTAAATCTTTCTATTTATTCATATACCCCTCCACCACACGTGTTTTGTTTACGTAATTTTACAATTTTCTTTCAAGTAGGAGAGAATAAATTCTTAATTTTCTTTTGTAAGCCTTTACTAGGAAAATAAAATCAAGAGCACATTGTATATTGATAGTATCTATACAACAATTATGATATGCCAAACATATAGTATCCCAAATGGATCTGAAAAATTCTAAGTTTCTATCAGATAAATAGCAGGCCATACCTTGGCCACTGTATTCTTAAACAGAAAGTAAAATGGCTTCTAAATACATAAAACAATGTTTATTATAACTGAATTAAACACAATTTAAAGCTACAATGCAATAATATTTATATTGATCAAATTTGCAAAGATACAAAAATAAAATACTCAGATTTATTCAGTATGAAGACAAAATATAAAACATATAGCTAGAAATTTAAATTTGTGCATGCTTTCTAAAGGCAACAACTCACTGAGCAGGAGTGTTAAAACAGTCTGTCCTTTAAACCAATTCAATTCATGCTAATACTTTAATTAAATCACATGAGTAAAGGGTAGTAAGGAATATGTTTATTTGGAATAATTACAACAGTGAAAAGTGGAGAGATCATATAATGTTAAAATAAAATATTATTTAATTATTTACATGGTGATATTTACTTTGAAATCTTTTTTTCATGAAATGAGATAGTGATCATAATTTTCGTTTAAATAAAAGTACATATAGACTATATACAGGCTGCCGGGACAATGACAGGCATGGGTGGTTCAGCAACCCACTTGTTCCCCTTTGGGAGTTCTGGTAGTGTAGTGCCTAAGGCACTTGACTGCTAACCAGAAGGCTGGCGGTTCAAACCCACCAGCCACTCCTGGGAAGGAAGATTGGGCAATCTACTTCCGTAGTGATACCACCTCGAAAACCCAAGGACGGGTCGCTATGAGTTGGGTCCAACTTGATGGCATAAAGCAACAACAACAAGACTATATACACTGTACGCAAATATGTATGAATGAATATAGAAGGAAGAGTATCAGGGAATATAGCACATGATTATTTCTGGAAGGTTTAAAGGATTATTATCCTAACCTCCAGAAATCCTTCTTTTTGTTACCTAGCACTAAGTCCACAGATGTACCTACAATAAGTTATGTAGCTGAAGGTTATGGATGCTTTGCTGTTTTGTGATATACTACATAATTAATTAAACATTAATAAACTGCTTTACTCCAAGATTGACAGAGGGTGCCTGGACTAGAAGAGGCAGTCATCAGCACATATTTAGTCTAACGTATATGAAAACTGACTCAACCTTATGGTTTGTGTGTGTCTGTGCAGATATTAATCACAGACATTGTGGATGGCACTTCACACTTCTAAAGATTCTAATGATACACTTAAGAGTTCCTGGGAGGTGCAAATGGTTAAGTATTCAGATACTTTATGCTTCTAGGATCCCAATGGTACATTTAGGAGTCCCTGGGTGGTGTCTAAGACATTTAAGTGCTGACCAGAAGGCTGGAGGTTCAAATCCACCAGTCACTCCTTGGAAGGAAGATTGGGCAATCTACTTTAGTAGAGATGCTGTCTTGGAAACCCAATCGACTCCATAGGAGTGAGTTTGGTTTTTTGCGTGGCATAAATGGTTAAATATATTGTTCGATAATTTCCACATTCTGTGAGATTACCTTTCTTTGGAATGGGTACAAATATGGATCTCTTCCAATCAAATGACCAGGTAGCTGACTTCCAAATCTCTTGGCATAGCCAGGTGAGTGCCTCCAGTGCAGCATCCATTTGTTGAAACATCTCAATGGGTATTCCATCAATTCCTGGAGCCTTGTTTTTCTCAACTTCTCTCAGTGCAGCTTAAACTTTTTCCTTCAGTATCAGTGGTTTTTGATCATATGCCACCTCCTGAAGTGGATTATCATTGACCAGTTCTTTTGGGTACAGTGACTGTGTATTCCTTCCATCTTCTTTTGAACTTTCCTGCATCATTCAATATTTTGCCCATAGAATCTTTCAATATTGCAGCTCCAGGTTTGAATTTTTTTCTTCAGTTCTTTCAGCTTGAGAAATGTCGAGCGTGTTCTTGCCTTTTGGTTTTCTAACTCCAGGTCTTTGCACATTTCATTGTAATAATTGAGTTTGTCTTCTCAAGCTGCCTTTTGAAATCTTCTGTTCAGCTCTTTTATCTTGTAATTTCTTCCATTTGCTTTAGCTACTCTCTGCTCAAGGGCAAGTTTCAGAGTCTCTTCTGACATCTAGTTTGGTCTTTTGTTCCTTTCCTGTCTTTTTAATGATCTCTTGCTTTCTCCATGGATGATGTTCTTGATATCATCCCACAATTCCTCTGGTTTTTGGTGATTGTTATTCAATGCTTCAAATCTATTGATGGTCTCTAAGTTCAGGAGGGACATATTCTAGGTCATATTTTGGCTCTTGTGGGTTGTTTTAATTGTGTTCAGCTTCAACTTGAACTTACATATGAGCAGTTGATGGTCTCTTCCACAATCAGCTCCTGGCTTTGTTTTGGCTGAAGATATTGAGCTTTTCTATTGCCTCTTGCCACAGATATAGTCATTCTGATTCCTGTGTACTCATCTGGCAAAGTAAACGTGTATAGCTGCTGTTTGTGTTGTTGGAAAAAGATATTTGCAATGGATAAGTCATTGTTCTTACAAAATTCTATCATGCGATCTCCAGTGTCATTTCTATCACCAAGGTCAAATTTTCCAACTGCCAATGGTTCTTCTTTGTTTCCAACTTTTGCATTCCAGTCACCAGTGATAATCAGCACATCTTGATTACATGTTTGGTCAATTTCAGACTGCAGAAGTTGGGAAAATTTTTCAATTTCTTCTTCTTTGGCTTTGGTGGTTGGTGTGTAAATTTGAACAATAGTAGTATTAACTGGTCTTCCTCGTAGGCATATGGATATTATCCTATCACTGACAACATTGTATTTCAGGATAGATCTCGATACATTCTTTGTGTTGATGAATGCCTGTCATTCTTCTTCAATTTGTCATTCCCAGCAAGTAGATCGTATGATCATCTGTTTCAAAGTGGCCCAAATCAGTCCATTTCAGCTCACTAATGCCTAGGATATTGATCTTTATGCATTCCATTTCATTTTTCACAACTTCCAATTTTCCTAGATTCATACTACGTACATTCCATGTTCCAATTATTGGTGGATGATCTTTGCAGTTGTTTCTTCTCACTTTGAGTTGTGCCACATCAGCAAATGGAGGTCCCAAAAGCTCTACTTTATCTATATCATTAAGGTTGGTTCTACTTTGATCAAACAGCTCTTTCTTAGTGATATTTAGAGTGCCTTCTGACCTGAGGGGCTCATCTTCCAGCAGTGTATTGGACAATGTTTCAGTGCTATTCATAAAGTTTTCTAGTAAGATATCAGACAGTGTTTCACTGCTATTCATAAGGTTTTCTTTGGCTAATTCTTTGAGAAGTGGATGACCTCTTCCTTCTTCAAAGTCTGTCTCAGTCTGGAAACTCTGCTGAAACCCATCCACCATGGGCAACCCCGCTGGTGTTTGAAACACTGGTGGCACAGCCTCCAGCCCCACAGCAACACACAAACCACCACAGTATGACAAACTGACAGAAAAATTCATTTCCCTTAGCTGTTCCAAAACTACTCTGCCACTTCCTGGCATCTCCCTGCCTGTTCCTGCAGTCCACCCTGTCTTCCTACTTCCTGCTGTCTGGGGGTGGGGCCTCTCTCTCACCTCCTTACCTGTATCAGGCATCCTCCCTATCTTCTACACCCTAATTTGGTGAATAGTAACAGGAGTCTTAAAAACTTGCTAGTAGCCATCTATGGTGCAACTAGTGATCTCTTCCTGTCCAGAACAAGAAGAGAGAAGAAAATCAGAGATGCATGGAAATAATTAGTGGACCTCAGCCTCCATAACCAAAAGACCTGAAGAACTAGATGGTGCTCAGCTGTAACTCGCAAACACTGAATGGGATCACAGTGGATGCAGTGGGAGAAAAAGGTGGAACAAAACCAGACTTAATGTTTTGGTATAGATTAGTGGAACCCTCATGACTATGGCCTTAGTCACCATTCAAGCCTAGAACTGAACTCACTCCCAGGGTTCAATTTTCAGCTAAACAATAAAGAGACCTGTGAGGTGAACAGTAACACCAGGGAAGCACTCCTTAGAACAATCAACCATAAGATATCAAAAGGGCAGTATTCCCCCATGTATAAATCTCAGAAGGCAGGCATGAGTAGAAATGAAGGACAAAGGGAAATGGTAACCACAGGAAAGAAGTGGTAAGAATGTTGTTACATTGTGGGGATGGCACAAAACAAAACATATAGGAACTCTTGAATGGAAAAACAATTTGCTTTGTAAACTTTCACCCTAATCAAAATAAAAAGTGAAAAAAAAAATGGCTACACTGTGCCACTTGGCAATTTACTGCTCCTTGTTCACTGCTTTTGTTCAATCTCTTCCTCTTATCAGTATTGGATCTACTTCTTTATATTTTCCTTTGAAGTTATGGGATCCAAGATTACCATTAGTAACTGTTTCCCTTGCTTTTTGAGTCTTTATTGTAAAGGATCTGGATAGTGTATCTGCCTATTCTGTCATCTTGGAACCTTCTTGAGTCACTAGTCTCCACACTATTGCATTTTGATATGTAAATGGGGAAGAATAAACTATCATGGGAATAGTGCATGGAGGATGTATTCTTTCTGTAAGTGCATTCATTTTTCTTTTCTTTTCTTTTTTAAACTGTTCATTGTGATTTGGGTGAAATTTTACAAAGCAGGTTCATTTTACATTCAACAGTTAGTATACCTTTTGTTTTGTGACACTGCTATATTCCCCACAGTGTGTAATAGCTTATCTCCCACTTCCTCTCTGTGGTTACCCTTTCCCTGTGTCCTTCTTTCCCATGCATTCCTGCCTCCTTTCTTTCTTTCTGTGCAAATGTTGCTCTTCTGATCTTCCATAGCTGATTACTCTAAGGAGAGCATCTCCCTGGTGTATGTGTTCAACTCATACGCGTGTGTATTGTTTTGCTGAGAGTTAAGCCATGGAAATGAGTTCAATTCCAGGCTTGAAGGATGACCTGGGGCCATAGTTTCAAGTTGCATAGTCTCTATCAGATCAGTAACCCTGTTTTTTTTTTTTCCTTTTTCTCCTTCTCAACCTTCAGTGAAGACATCTTAAAATTAATTTCAGTGTTTTATAGGAAAAAAGAAATGGAATAAAATGAAAAAAAAAAAAGAGGCCAAGTAAAGTAATAATGATTAACAATTTGCAACATTTAATTTCAATAACTTTTAAAGTTTTAGCAACTTACAACTCTATCAGCTTCAGTACAAGCATTCTCACAGATTTACATACTTAACTAACTTATTATTTCTGTGACCATAAGTATAGAAGTGAAGTAATAGCACATTGTACCTTTAATTTATTTTTTAAATTTTATTAAAATTGTTTTATTTTTATTCATGTGTTTATTGAGCATGTTGGGTAAATTATTTATATCTTTAGAATATGAAACTATGTCATTTATGGGAGGTAACAAACATTTTCTCCCATTCTGTTGCTTGAGTTTTCACTTACTTTATGATTTTCTTTGTTGTACAGATAATTATAATTATAGTTGTGGAATTTATTAAAATAAGCATTTTTCCTTACTGATAAAGATATTTTATGTGTTTTATTGGTGCAATGGATAAAGGAATTGATTGCTAACCAGAAGATCAGCAGTTTAAGCCCTCTAGCTTCTCCATGGAAGGAAGACTAGGTGATCTACTTCCACAAAGATTTACAGCCTAGAAAATCCAATGGGGGTCCTTAATGAGTCGGAAACAACTTGAAGTATCTTTAAAACATTTTGGAGTTCTGATTTTAATAGTTAAATCTAATATAACTGGAATTGATTTTTTATATGAATTTATATAGATTTCAATCTATTTATTTGTATTCTTCAAAATTGGTAACTAATTGTCCCAGTAACATACACTGATTTGGAATTACTATGTGTATGAGAGGTGCTTACTCACTGATCTGCACTGAACACGTTCCCTTGTTACCCTACCGAGAGGGACCAGGTCTTCGGGAGCAAGGTA
>NW_006921881.1:3910500-3926201 GCF_000298275.1 Orycteropus afer afer
CTTGTCTAGTTCCTGTTCTCAAGAGGAATGGTTTCAGTCTCTCTCCATTGAGGGTAATATTGGCTGTTGGTTTTGCATAAATGCCCTTATTTCTGAACTTTTTATTTTGGTAATTATAAATTATATTTTATAAATTGCAATTCACTATTCTTATGGTATGTGGAAATAAATTTTATATTTGAGCTAAGAAATGTACTAAATTATCTTGCTTTTATTTTTTTGTCCCCTTTTAGGTTCTTGGAGATCTATGTAGACAAAAAAATATATCTTCCATGATTAAGAAAAGTTTTCTTTTTCATCCATTCACATTTCTATAAATTTTCTCTATTTTCCTTGCCTTAGTGCACTGACCTAGACAACAAGTACAATGTTGCTACAAAAAAACCTATACAAACAAAACCACAAAACACTACTACAAGACACCAAAAGAGACCTAGAGAAATGGAGGAATATACCATGCTCAAGGATAGGAAGACTTAACTTTGTAAAAATTGCAATATTAGCCATATTATCCAAGGAAATATATAGGTATAATGTAATTCCAATTCATATTCCATCATCATTCTTTAAAGAGATGGAAAAACTAATTACCAACTTTATGTGGAAAGGAAATAGAACTCAGAAAAGCAAAATGCTAGTATGGAAGACAAACAAAGTAGGAAGTCTCACACTCCCTGATCTCAAAACCTACTATACAGCCATAGTAGTCAAAACAGCCTGGTATTGGTAAGATGACAGACACCTAGACCAATGGAACTGAACTGAGAATGCAGAAGTAAATCCTTTCACCTATGGTCAGCTGATCTTTGACAAAGCACCAAAACCCATTAAATGGGGAAGAAATAGTCTCTTTAGCAAATGGTTCTGGCAAAACTGGACATCCATCTGCAGAAACGTGAAGCAGGATCCATATTTCACACAATATACAAGACTATTCGAGAAGAATAAAAAACCTAACTTTAAAATCTCAAACCATAAATATCATCAAGGAAAATATAGGGGAAAATGTAGGTGCCCCAATACATGGCATAAATGCACTATTAAATGTAACTAAAAAGGTACAAATAGAGGGCCACAAACTAGACGACTGGGACCTCCTAAAAAGTAAACATTTTTTGGGCATCAAAAGACGTTGTCAAAAGAGTAAAAAGAGAACCTAGAGACTGGGGAAAAAAATTTGCCAATGATATATTGGACAAGGGACTAATCTCCAAAATTTATAGAAAATTGCAACAACTCAACAGAAAAAGAGACAAATAATCCAGTTAAAAAACGGGGAGAGGGATGGATAGACACTTCAACAGAGAAGACATGCAGGCAAGTAACAGACACATGAAGAAATGCTCACAATTACAAACCATTGTTGTTGTTGTTGGTTTGCCATCCAGCTGGACTTGACTCATAGCAACCCCTCCTTGGGTTTTTGAGGCAGTATTACTATGGAAGTAAATTGCCCAATCTTCCTTCCGAGGAGTGGCTGGTGGGTTTGAACTGCCAGGCTTCTGGTTAGCAGTCAAGTGCCTTAGGCACTATGCTACCAGAGCTGCCATTATATCTAATGGCTTCTAGTCATTAGAGAGATGCAAATCAAAACAACAATGAGTTATTGTCTCACCTTAGCATTAATAGAAAAGGTTAAAAAAAACAGAAAACAACAAATTCTGGTGAGAATGTGGAGAGATTGGAACATTCATACACTGCTGATGGGATTGCAAAATTGTACAACTACTGTGGATGGTGGTATGGTGCCTCCTTAAGAAGTTGAAAATAGACATAGTGTATATTCCAGCAATCCCACTACTAGGTATATATTCTAGAAATAGGAGCCATTACACAAATGATATGTTCCCACTCATTTTCATCAAAGTGTTATTCACAATAGCAGAAAGATGGAAAAAATCATAGTGTCCATCAATGGTTGAATGGATAAATGAACTACATTACATACACACAATGGAACACTATGCAACATTAAACAATAATGATGAATCTTGTAACATGGATGAACCTCGAGGACATTATACTGAATGAAATTAGTCAATCACAAAAAGACTATTGTTCTATGAGAATACTACTGTAAAAAGTCAAGAAAAGGGTTAACACTGAAAGAATTGTTCTTTGAAGTTTACCAGTGGTTGGAGACTCTGAAGCTTGCTCTTGAGTGGAGAGTTGCTAAAGCAAATGGAAGAAATGACAAGATAAAAGAGCTAAACAGATTTCATAGAGCAGCTCAAGAAGACAAAGCCAATTACTATAAACCGAAAGGGAAGAACACCCTTAGCATTGCTCAAGCTGAAAGAACTGAGGAAAAAATTTAACCCTCGAGTTGCAATATTGAAAGATTCTATGGGCAAAATATTGAATGATGCAGGAAACATTGAAAGAAGGTAGAAGAATCACACAGCGTCACTGTACCAAAAATAATTTGTCAATGTTCATCTATTTCAGGAGATGATATATGATCAAGAACCAATGGTATTGAAGGAAGAAGTTGAAGATGCTTTGAAGGAATTAGTGAAACACAAGGCTCCAGGACTTGACAGAATAACCATTGAGATGTTTCAACAAATGGATGCCATGCTGGAGACACTCATCTATGCCAAGAAATTCGGAAGACAGCCATGTGGCCAACTGACTGGAAGAGATCCATAACTGTACCTATTCCAAAGAAAGGTGATCAAAAAGAATGTGGAAATTATCAAACAATATAATTAATATCACATGCAATAAAATCTTGCTGAAGATAATTAAAAATGGTTGCATCAGTGTATTGACAGGGAACTTCCAGAAATGCAAGCTGGATTCAAAAAAGGATGTGGAACAAGGATATCATTACTGATGCCAGATGGATCTTGGCTGAAAGAAAACAATACCAGAAAGATGTTTACTTGTGTTTTATTGACTATCCAAAAGCATTCTACTGTGTGAATCATAACAAATTATGGATAACATTGAGAAAAATGGGAATTCCAGAACATTTAATTGTGCTCATGAGGAACCTGTACATAGACCAGGAGGCTGTTGGTCTAGCAGAACAAGAGGATACTCCAAAGTTTAAAACCAGGGAAGGAGTGTGTCAGGGTTGTTTCCTTTCATCATGCTTGTTCAATCTGTATGCTGAGCAAATTATCCAAGAAGCTGGACTATGTGAAGAACATGGCATCAGTATTGGAGGAAGACTCATTAACAACCTGTGATATGCAGATGACACAACTTTGCTTGCTGAAAGTGAGAATGACTTGAAGCACTTGCTGATGAAGATTAAAGACTACAATCTGCGATATGGATTACACCTCAACATAAAGAAAATGAAAATCCTCTCAACTGGACCAATAAACAGCTTCATGGTGGATGCAGAAAAGATTGAAGTTGCCAAAGATTTCATACTACTTGGATCCACATTCAACACCAATGGAAGCAGCAGTCAAGAAATAAGACAATGTATTGCACTGGTCAAATCTACTGCAAAAGACCTCTTTCAAGTGCTGAAGAGCAAAGATGTCTCTTTGAAAACCAAGGTGCGCCTAATCCAGGCCATGGTATTTTCAATAGCCTCACATTCATCTGAAAGCTGGACAATGATTAAGGAAGACCAAAGAAGAGTTGATGCTTTTCAATGGTGGTATTGGTGAAGAACACTGAAAGTACCATGGACTGCCAGAAGAACTAACAAATCTGTCCTGGAAGAAGTACAGCCGAATGCTCCTTGAAAGTGAGAATGGCCAGCCTTCATCTCATCTATTTTGGTCATGTTGTCAGAAGACACCATTCCCTGGAGAATAATATCATGCTTGGTAAAGTGAAGGGTCAGTGAAAAAGAGGAAGGCCTTCATCAAGATGGATTGACACAGAAGCTGCAACAATGGGCTCAGGCATAGCAAGGATTGGGAAGCTTGTGCAGGACTGGACAGTCTTTCATTCTGTTGTATATAGAGTCACTATGAGTCGGAGCTGACTCAACAGCACCTAATAACAACAACAACAATGTGTGGGAGGGGGAGGAAAGGAAAATCACCAAGTAGAGTGAAGACATGCATTAACTTGGGTGAAGGGAAAGAAAATATGCAATAAGGGGGAAGTCAGCACATAATGATCAAAGCATGGAAGATATAGGGAAGAGAACAAGAGTATTACAGTGTAGAATATGGAGAACATAAGGTCCATAGCTGGTAGAGAATCTGAGGGTGGCCTGAGAAACTCAAAGCCTGCAGCTGAGAGGAAAAAAGTGACCACAAATAGATGAGGTAGGCAGGTGGAGAAGACCTTGGTCCGTCCCTCAGCTGACGGGATTCTCAGCACTGTGGAGAAGATGTGGATGTAGGAGAGCACAATGCAGACCAAGCAGATAAACGCTGCTGAGGTTGTGAGTGCAGCCACTGCTACCTCATTTATGAAATTGTAAGAACAGGACAGTTTTAGCATCTGAGGGATATCACAGAAGAACTGATGTATGACTCGGTTTCCGCAGAGAGGTATGGAGAAGTTAACAGCTGTGTGCATGAGCCCAGAAATGCCCCCAGCAACCCACACAGCTATAACTGCACGTCTGCAAGCACTGGGATCCATTATGGCCTCATAGTGCAGTGGTTGACAGATGGCCACATATCGGTCATAAGACATCATTGTGAGGATGGCCACCTCTGATGAGGCCAGAGCTATGAAAAACAAAACTTGAAGAATGCATTGACCAAGGGAAATGTAACCATTGTCTGTGAGTGAGTTTGCAATGGACTGGGGGACTGTGACAGAGATGAAGCAGACATCTAGAAGGGAAAGATGCTTTAAGAAGTAATACACGAGGCATGGAGACGATGGTCCAAAGTAATGATGGTGATAATGAGGAGGTTGCCTGTCAAGGCCAGCAGATATGTCGCCAAAAATAGCAGTGCATGTAAAATCTGAAACTTACGGTCATTAGAAAACCCCATGAGGAGGAATCTACTCATAGAAGCTAAGTTGACCTTGGTCATTTTTGAAGACAGCAAATATGATTCTGTTGAGGAAACCAGAGAATTATAGGGTATTAATTTATGATAGTTCTGCCATAGTGATACCACCTTGGAAACCCAAGGAAGGGTTGCTGTGAGTAGGGTCTGACTCAACGGCACATAACAACAACACAACAACAGCAATAACAACAATATATCTATATGCTGAGTCATTCAGTGTCCTCAATATTCAACTCAGAAAAAGTCTTTAACCATTATTCAGAAATGTTTTGTTGTTAGTTTGTTGTTTGTTGATCAAATTGATTCAGACTCATGGCAGCCCCACGGTGCAGAATAAAACTTCTCCACAGGGTGTTCATGGCTGTGACCTTTCTTTCACAGGCAGATCATCAGGCTTTTTCTCAAACACCTCTGGCTGAGTTCGCACTGCCAACCTTTACACTAGTGATAGAATGTTTAACCATTCAACAACACTACACAGACTGAAAAACTCATGATAATTTTCTGGATCAGAATTTGGACTGTCGAAGGTGGAGAAATTAACAGAGATGATGAAGACTTATTCTCAAGTAACTCAAAGAAAAATTATTCTGATAGAGCATTATTATTGCTTCTTATGTATGGTAACTTACTGGTGTCCATGGGTGATGCCACAACTAGTTAAGTGCTCTGCTACTAAAAGAAAGTTTGGCAGTTTGAACCTGCCTGGATGTGGCTAGAAAGACAGGTCTGGGAATGTCCTTCTGAAAGATTATAACGTTGAAAATCCTATGAAGTGAAGTTCTACTCTGCATATATGGGGTTATCATGAGTTGGAATCGACTAAAAGGAACTGGGGGAAGAAAAAGGCAAAGTGTATTACCTTAAGTATTGAAAAATACCTAAACTGTGTCACCCTAAGAAATATGCTTTGTTGTTGCACTAAGCTTCCTTTACTAGCCATCTAAAATTAAATCTTCAATACTGTGTTTTAAATGAACCTAGGAACAGAGCAGATGCAAACCTAGGGGGAATGTTAGCACTAAGAATAACCATATCCCTTGCCTCTAAAAATAAAATAAGTCTCAGAATTGCAACATGTTAATGTCACTGATGTCAGGCATTAAACCCTGTGGTTTGGAACGCAGGGAACTTGTAACTGAAAATATGTTGTCTTCAGAGAACATCATTTAATTTCCAAGACATGTGAAAACACATTGTGTTAGACATTTTCAATCAAAGTTATTTTTAGCAAATAATGAACTTTTCTAAAATGTATTGAATTATTGAATTCCTACCATATGATAGACAGAATGCTAGGTGATGGAGTAAACAAGAGCAAACAATTCTTTGTTCCTTTTTTCTAGGACTTGAAATACATTAGATAGTGTTCCTTAGACTGAAAAAAAGGCATAAAACAAAAAGCAAAAAAAAAAAAAAAAAAAAACCAACCAAATAAAAAATTCAATAATAGATGTAACATAATTCATAGGGAGGCTGGTGAGTGTTGTTTTTCTACTATATTTTAAATGTTGTAGAATCAAAGAATCACTCTGTGTATCAGAATTGCTGTGCTGACTTTTACTTCTTAAAAAAAAAATCTGTGAATTTATTGAAAAATCAGTAGTATTATTTTCACTGTGTTTCTTCACTGCAAAGACTAGGCTTTCATCATCTCTGTCCATTCCTCTACCATGGACAATGGTATCTAACATATAAAAACAAAAAACAACATCAGTTGCTGCCCTGTCAGTTCCACCTCATGAAGATCCCATGTGTGTCAAATGGAACTGCACTCCACAGAGCTTTCAGTGTGTGATTTTTCAGAAGGAGATGGTCAGACCTGTTTTCTGAGGTGCCTCTGGGAAGACTTGAACTTCCATCCTTAACTATTGGCACCATCCTTAACCATTTGCACCATCTAATATATAAGCACTAAGTAAACATTTGTTTAACTGAGTCTGTACAGAAGTGATTTCAATTCTATACAAACAAAAAATAATATTCAGTTACTCCATTAGATATTGTGATTTGTTCCATTTAGTCATCCTTAAAGAATGGGATGCAGGAGTCTTGGTGGTGTAGTACTTAAAGAGTCAGGCTGCTAACATAAAGGTCAGCAGTTCAACCACCAGGTGCTCCATGGGAGAAAGATGTAGCAGTCTATGTCCATAAAGATTCACAACTTTGGAAAGCCTATGGGGCAGTTCTACTTTGTCCTGTAGGGACTTGTACTCAACTCAACCACAATTGAATTGGTTTTGGTTTTGTATCTCCATAAGTCCTCTCAAACAGCTCTGTCAAATCCACAAATGACTACCTCAATAGTAAATTCAATGTGCTATTATTATTCTTCTAAATTTTATTTCTCAAACATATGACAGAACTATACAGCTTTTTCTTCTAGAACAACTCTTTTTATTTAGTCTGTGATACCATTCTGCTGGTTCTATTCCTCTATGGGTACCCTTTTCAGTCTCTTTGGCTGAGATCTCTTTGTATTGAAATTTGATAATATTCAAAACTCTGTCCTTGATCTCATTTTTTTTTTCTTTTTTGTATTCAAAATATTTTTGTAAGGGTCATTTAAAGAAGACAGATTAACTGCTTTTCTACATGATTTGCACACTTACTGGGTGAAGATGTTTCAAGCACTTCCATAGATCTTTTGAACTCCCAATACTCATATCCACCTTCATGGTTGGCACACAACCACCTCCAACTGGGTCTGTCCAATCAGAACTTATCTCATCTCTCAACCATCTCCCTGCCACTGTTCTCTACTTTAAAGAGTTGCATATCCAATCAAGCATCAGGATTATATCTGTTCATTGTCTATTGTAGTTTTTAACTTCTGTTGTCCCGTTTCTACATTACTTCACATTTTTATCATCTCTGGTAATACCTTATTCTTAAATTCAGTGTCCCTCTTGTCTAACTTCTTAGATGTTTCCAGGATGACCATCTCGTTTAATTTCTGATTTTACTTTTTAGCTCTTTATTTGCATTACTGATCATTTAATAATGAGCAAAAAACTTAGGATGGCAAACAATGTCTTCCACAATATGTTTTCTGACTGCCTTTCCATTATTATCTCTCACTCTAATTTTCCTAATCCCACATCAAATGGACATTTTAATAATGCTGAATTACTTACATTACCCTTAATGCATCAATCATATGGCTACACTACATTCAATTAAAATGTTTTGTATCATACTATCATTTCTGTCTGAAATTTTTACCACTAGACACTCTTATCACTTTCTGGGCAAATATTTAAGTACCTTTCAAGGCATGGTTCTTCTATGAAAAGTCTCTGGAGTTTACCTGCCAACTCAAATAGAATCTAACATATAAAGAATTCATTGATATTCCTTATAGCTTATATTAATGTTATTATACTTATTTGTTTGCAAGTATTTATCAGCCTAATTAAGCTAGTCATAGGGCTCTATTTACAGTGTCTCATATAGTCATTGACACTTAGCAGGTGTTACATAAATGTTACATAAATTCCATTAAATTCCCAGAAGTTAAACTCTCCAGAGATGATCCTAGTAAGTAGGAACAAATCTGTTATTCCTGAGCTTAAGCATATCTGTTTGGGAATCAGACTAGTAGCTCAGATGGAAATTTTCATGTAAGATAAGGTCTGAATCACTTATATAAAAGACAGAACTGGGAACATTGACTCACTGACTTTTAAACTTCCCATTAAACCCATGTTACTTGAAATGAAGCCAGAGCTGCCCAGGCACTAGGGAACAAACCTATTCAGTATGGTTGGTGTTCCAGGTAAACACCATGAGTTCAAAGACAGGGACTTCATGAAGCTCACCCTCAAGGAATTACCTCAGTGGAAAATAGTTAATTATAATTTTCATCTAACTAGATCTTATAGCCTATGGCATTCAGAGGGAAAAATAAATATTGTATATAAATTATTTTCCATGGTGTAAGTTCAGCTAACCTTCTTTAGTAAGAATAAATTTTCATTCATTAATAATTTCAATTTCACTGGTCACCCATAAAATCATGTGTGCTTGTACGAGCTGCATGTAAATAAGAGAATATTTAGTTATTACTTGTTTATATAAGCTTACAAAGAGTTACAGAATCTTAGAATTAAGACAAGAGAGGTCATTCAGTACAAGCCTCATCCAAACACTATTTATTTTCTAAAATAACTCTGAAGGTGATAATCCAGTCTTCATTTCAATAATTCCCTAAGTGGGTAATTTTTAAAAAAAAATTTATTGTGATTTGGGTGAAAGTTTACAGAGCAAATTCACTTTCCATACAGCAGCTCACATATACTTTGTCTCATGACATTGACTGCAATTTCCCACAATGCAACAGCTACCCTCCCACTTCTTCCCATAGTTACCTCTTCTCTGTATTCTTCCCTCCCATGCACTCCTGCCCTCTAAGCTGTCTCCCTGTGTATACACAGCCCTTCTATTCTTCCATGACTGATCTCTCCAAGGAGTGTATCTACCTAATGTAAATGTTCAGCTCATATGCCTGTCTTTTGTTTGGCTGGAAGCCACAGGAGTGTGTTCAGTTCCAAACTTGAAGGGCAGCTAGGGGTCATAGTCTCAGGCAGGGGTTCCACCAGTCTCTATCAGAGAGAAACTGGACTTTTTAAAAATGATTTTGAGTTTTGTTCCACATTGTTCTCCCACTCTATCTAGGGTCTCCTACAGAGATCGCCTCCAAGTGGTTGACAGTTGTAGCTGGGCACCATCTAGTTCTTCTGGTCTCATAGTCATATAGGCTGAAGATTGCATGGTGTACCACTCATGTGGACTAATTGTTTCCATGTGTTTTGGTTACCTAGTACCACTCTGACAAGAATATACCACAAATGGGATGGTTTGAAGAGACAGGAGTTTATTCTCTTACAGTTTGGAGGCTTTAAGTCCAAGTGCCAGGGTATAGGGGCTGGGTGAAAGCCCCTCAACCTTGGCCTTCAGCTCTGCCTCCTGCTGCCAGCCCACTGAAGCTGGAGGCTTTTCTTCACTTAACTGCTGGCTGCTGAGGCTGACAAGCCCAAGGTTGACAAGTAAAATGGCACTATACCAATGCAGCAGGCCATTGATTCAAGTCCATTGAAAGTTCCAAGGTTGGCAAAGCATGGCAGGCTGCTGAACAATGACATGGCTACATGCAGGGTTCAAGTGTGCCATAAGCTAGAAACCATTCCCAAAGCTGTTTCTTATGTACAGGAAGCAGACCACATATCCAAAGCAGCTACTCAGCTGCTCCAATAGAATCCATCATGGAGTTAGTTAACAATCCCACCATAGGGAATAACTACATTCAGCTGCGCAGCCACTTAACTGGGCCTAGCCAAGTTGACACATAAACTTAACCACCACACCATGTGTCTTTCATTTTCTTCATTCTTCTCTGCTCTGGATGAGGAGAGACCCATTTTTGCATCTGGATGGCCACTTAAGATCCCAGTTGCTACTTGCTAAAGTAGGATGTGGAACAATCTGTTTGTGTAGTATGTTGTGCCAATTGAGCTTGATGTCCCCTGCAACCATGGTCCTGAGCTCACAGGTCCAACTACTCACTCCCTTTGCTTAGCTGGCTGTGGCCAATAGGTGACTACAGCCTTGTCCCTTGTCAGCTCTACTATATACCTGGGAATTCCTCCAGAACATAAAAGTACACTTGTAGAAACAATGTCTGCCTATTTTATACATGGTCATGGGTACACTCCCCCCTGCATAGACATACCTAATAGTTCAGCCTGTCCACCCATCTATTTACCCATAAATCAATGTTAGCCTTCCCTGACGATACAGTACTGTGTGTACAAAAGGGTTCATCTTTGTTGCATAAATGGGTAAATTTTATCTAAAGGTGAATGTGTTCAGTGTTTGAATACATATATATTTGTGTGAAAGTATAGTCTTTTGATTAAAAAAAAACCTCATCCATTCACTTTTAAATCTCAAATATTAAATGTTATTTCCTTTGAAAACCACTTAAAAGCAGCTCTAAGGTACCCTATATTTATATACCTTAAAATATTGATACACCTACAAGGAAGACAGTGACTCCAAGCTCACTGACATAGTCATTGAACAAGAGTTTCAGGAGCTGGGGAATAATATGAAAATTATTCAAATTTATTCACCAACCACTAAAGCAAAAGAAGAAGAATGGAAGATTTTTCACCACTTTCTACAGTTTGAAATTTACCAAACATGAAACCAAGATCTATTGATAATTACTGGTGATTGGAATGTGAAAGTTGGAAATAAAGAATTGTCAGTTGGAAAATATGGTCTTGGTGATAGAAATGACTCCAGAGATCACATGATAGAATTTTGCATGACCAATGCCTTATTCATTGCAAATACCTTTCAAACAACATAAATAGAGACTATACACATGGATCTCACAAGATGGAATACACAGGAATCAAACTGACTGCATCTGTGGAAAGAGATGATAGAGAAGCTCAGTATCATTAGTCACAAGAAGACCAGGGACAGACCATGGAAAAAATCATCAATGTCTCGTACGCATGCTTAAGTTGAAAATAAAGAAAATTAAAATAGGTCCATGAGAGTCAAAATATGACCATTAGCATAACACACCTGAATTTAGAAACTATCTGAAGGATGGATTTGATACATTGAACACCAGTGACCGAAGACCAGACAAGTTGAGGGATGACATAAAAAATGTTATACATGAAGAAAGCAAAGGTCATTAAAAAGAGAGAAAAAGAAAAGGAGACCAAAATGGATGTCAGAAGAGACTCTGAACCTTGCTCTTGAAAGGAGAGTAACTAAAGAGAATAGGAGAAATGATGAAGTAAAAGATCTGAACAAGAGATTTCAAAAGAGCTCAATTTAAGCTCAAGAGAGCAAAACTAAGTATTATAATGGAAAGTGCAAAGACCTGGAGATGGAAAATCAAAGGGGAACAACATACTCAGCATTTCTCAAACTGAAAGAACGGAAAAAAAAAAAACAAAAAAAAAAAACTATGCCTCTAGTTGCAATGTTGAAAGATTCTAATTGCAAAATATTGAATGATGCAGAAAACACCAAAAGAAGATGGAAAGCATATACAGAATCATTGTACCAAAAGGAATTGGTTGACATTCAGCCTTTTCAGGAAGGAATATATAATCATGAATTGATGGAGTTGAAGGAAGAAGTCCTAGCTGCACTGAAGAAATTAGTGAAAAACAAGGTTCCAGGGATTGATGGAATACCCATTGAGATGTTTCAACAAACAGATGCAGTGGTGGAGGTATTCGCTTGTTTACACCTAAAAATTTGAAAGATGTTTACCTGGCCAACCAACTGGAGGAGATCAATATTTGTGCCCATTCTGAAGAAAGATGATCCAATAGAATGCAGATACTATTGACCATAAAAATTTTGCTAAAATAATTCAGAAATGGTTGCTGCAGTACACTGACTTGGAATTGTCAGAAACTGAAGTAGGATTCAGAGGAGAGAGATAATGGACTGTGGGATATCATTGCTGATGTCAGATAGATCTTTGCTGAAAGAAAAGAATACAGAAAGATGTTTACATGAGTTTTATTGACTATCCAAAAGCTATTAATCTGGGTGGATCATAACAAATTATGGATAACGTTGTGAAGAATGGGAATTCCAGAACACTTAATTGTCCTTATGAAGAACCTGTACATAGATCAAAAGCCAGTTGTTTGAACATAGCAAGGGGATACTGTGTGGTTTAAATCAGGAAAGGTTTGCATCAAGGTTGTATCTTCACCACACTTGTTCAATCTGCCAGCTGAGCAAATAATATAAGAAGCTGTACTACATGAAGAAGAATATGACATCAGGATTGGGGGAATAACCAATAACAATCTGTGATATGCAGATGACACAACATGGCTACCTGAAAAATGATGTTGACTTGAAGCACTTACTGATGAAGATCAAAGACTACAGACTTCAATATTGATTACACCGTAACATAAAGAAAATAAAAATCCCCACAACTGAAAAAATATGCAACATCATGATAAACAGAGAAAAAATTGAAGTTGTAATAGATTTCATTTTACTTGGATTCACGGTCAACACCCATGAAAGCAGCAGTCAAGAAATCAAACGTTGTATTGCACTGGGAAAATCTGCTGCAAAAGACCTCTTTAAAGCGTTAAGAAACAAAGATGTCACATTGAAGATCAAGGTGCGTCTGACCCAAGCTTCGTATTTTCAATCACCTCATTTGCTTGTGAAAGTTGGACAATGAATAAGTAAGATCAAAGAGAAATTGATGCATTTGAATTGTGGTGTTGAAGAAAAATGCTGAAAATACCAGGTACTGCCAGAAGAACAAACAAATCTGTCCTGGAAAAAGTGCAGCTGGAATGCTCCTTGCAAGGGAGAATGACCAGACTACATCTCACCTACTTTGGTCATGTTGTCAGAAGGTATGAGTCCCTGAAGAAATATATCATACTGGATAAAGTAGAGGGCCAGTGAAAAAGAGAGATATTCAATGAGATGGATTAACACAGTGGCTGAAACAATGGGTTCAAACATAGCAATTATTAAGAATGGCACAGAGAGAGCCATTTGTTCTATTGTACATAGGGTCACTATGAGTTAGAACTGACTCAATGGCAGCTACTAACAATCAACCCTTGGAAAAGTAAATAAAATTATAAGCACATGTTATATTGACAATATCTATGCAGTCATTATAGAATACAAATATAGTATACATTATAGTATACTATATACTATGGGAGCTCTGGTAGCATAGTGGCTAAGACACTTGCCTGCTAACCAGACGGCTGGTGGTTTAAACCCAAAGCCACTCCTCGGAAGGAAGGTTGGGCAATCCTACTTCTGTAGAGATACTGCCTCGGAAACCCAAGGAGGGGTCGCTATGAGTCGGGTTTCACTCGACAGCACATAACAACAACAACATATACTATAGTATAGTATATAGTATATCATTATCCTTACTATAAAATATTATATAAATTGACTTCAAATTATTAAGTTCTTAATAAAAACAACAAAAGAGCAGACATTTACCAGTATATTTTTTAAAAAGGTAATAAAATTAATAATGAACACATGCGGAAATATTTTTCCTGATTCTTAACTAAACAAAATTTAAAGCAACAATGAGATACAATTTTTGTGCCCATGAGATTAACAACATTTCTAAAATGAAATAGTCAGTGCCCTTCTGTATGAACTAAGGCAAGATCTAAAACCTGCAGCTAAGATGGTCAAATTGGTGCTTATTTTCTGAAGAGAACAAATCGTTTAACAGGCTTTCAAACAATCTACAACTTAAAGCAAATAATTTCATGTCTGGACAATATTTTAATTAAATTATCTGATTTGATATGTATGAGTTTGTGAGTGTTCACACTTTAAGGATGACATTTTATGCTCTAGAGATTATAATGGCATATTTACTCAGACATGTTCTGTAACTTACTGGGGTCTCTACCAAAGGCGCTCTGGTATTGTATTGCCTAAGGCATTTGACTGCTAACCAGAAGGCTGGCAGTTCAAACTCACCAGCCATGTCTTGGAAAGAAGACTTGGCAATCTACTTCCATAGATATACCACCTGGGAAACCCAAGGTGGGGTTGCTATGAGTCAGAATTGACTCAATGGCAGTGAGTTTGGTTTGGTTTTCTACCGAACCAAACCAAACGAAACTCATTGCCATTGAGTCGATCAGTGACCTCCTTTGGATTTTCAAAGCAGCAAATCTTTACAGAAGCAGACTGCCCCATCTTACTTTGGCGGAGTGGCTGGTGGATTTGAACCACCCATCTTCTTGGTAGCAGTCAAATGCTGTAGGCACTGTGCCACAAGAGCTACTTTTATTAGGGTCTCTAAAAGCTTATATTTCTATATGTATAGGAGAGTGTTGCTTATTTTTCTGTCCTGTAACTCAATAAAATGGATTTCTTCCCTACATAAATAAATATCCTTTGGTTTACTGAAAAGAGTCTGTGTTTCTTCTTTCCATTAATTCATACCTACTATTGATATTGGGAGCTCTGGTGGCATAGTGCCTAAGGCATTTGACTGCTAACCAGAAGGCTGGTGTTCAAACCCACCAGCCACTCCTTGGAAGGCTGGACAATCTACTTCCATAGAGATACTGCCTTGGAAACCCAAGGAGGGTTCGCTATGAGTCAGAACAACTCGATGGCAGTGAGTATATTTTTTAATTGATATTAATTAACACAGTTGCCATATGGTGAAATTATGTGTAACTTTCAGTTTCTTCTTATGTCTTTGTATAATTTTTCTCTTGAATATATATGCATGTATATGTTGATATTGTCTGTGCCATTGAGTCAATTTAAACTTACAGTGACCCTATAGGACAGAATAGTACTGTCCCATAGGGTTTCATAAACTATAATCCTTATAGGAGCAGAGCACTTGGTCTTTTCTATCAAAAAATGGCTGGTGGGTCGAAGTGCAAACCTTTAGGTAAGCAGGCAAGCTGTTAACCTTGCACCACTAGGGCATCTTATGCATACATACACAGATATATAATTTGTATATTAGTATATATTTGTGTATATTAGTATATACTGTGGTGACATGTAGACGTGAGTTTTGAGGCTGAGCCTCTGGTGTTTAAAACCCAGCAAGATGCACCTGGTGCATAGGTAACAGCCCAGTTTATAGACTGAGACAGACTAGGAAGAAGGAAGAGGCCGTCCACTTCTGAAAGAATTGGCCAGGGAAAACCTTATGAATAGCAA
>NW_006921881.1:3929121-3931061 GCF_000298275.1 Orycteropus afer afer
ATGATGGGCTCAAGTATAGCAGGGATTGTGGGGCTGGCGCGGGATCGGGCAGTGTTTCGTGCTGCTGTGCATGGGGTCGCTATGAGTCGGAAATGACTGGAAGGCACTTAACAACAACAACATATATTTGTGGGCCACATAACTTTATTACATTATCAGATATAAAGGTCTATTTAACCCTTATTTAATCCACTGGTTGCCACATTTATCTTCGATACCATAGATAGACGCAAAAGAAATGAAGGGACTGAGAATATGTGATTGTTTGGTACTTAGATGTTGTTGTTGAAATGTGCTGTTGAGTCAGACCCAACTCATAGCCACTCCTCCTTGGGTTTCTGAGGCAGTATCACTACAAAAGTAGATTGCCCCATCTTTCTTCCCAGGAGTGGTTGGTGGATTTGAACCGCCAAGCCTTCTGGTTAGCAGTCACGTGCCTTAGGCACTATGCTACCAGAGTTCTTGGGTACTTGGATACCATATCAAAATAATTCTCTCTTTCTTTATAAGATTTCATTAGGTTCTCAAGCTCAAGAACATGATACCTGATCTTACTTTCATAACTAAGAAGATAAAGGCAGTCACTTTTCTTCTTGAATGAATTTCCAGAGCTAGTCTAGCTTTCAACTTTGAGCATTAATTCAGAATTTTAAATTGATTTTGCTTCTTTAATCCTGCTATTTCTTTCTGCCTTATCTCTGCCTTGTAACTGAAGGGGAATTTAAATTTTATGTCTATTGTATTTTGTGGTAAATATTGATTTTTTTAAAACATAAGAAAGCATATTATATGAGGAATTTAATTAGTTTTTACCATTTACTCTTAGTTACAAATCTTTTTCTCTGTATTTTCCAAAATATGGACTATAAATTGAACCAACTCAGGATTTTCTTGAATTTCATTTCTATCAGAACTTCTTCTCAAGAAATGTAAGAGAAAATAAAGCTAATATGGCTCATGGTAACAGGAAACAGGTCCCATTATACTGTTATGATCTTTCTTTGTGGTTTTTTTTTTGTGAACACTACTTGTGAAGATGAAATATATGGTTAATTTGGTCCATTACATGCTCAGTATTTTTTTTTTAACCATATTTAACAACTTACCTGTGATCACTGATATAGGAGGGACCTAACATGTAAGCCATTTAGGGTCAGTAAATAATAAGGAAACAATGAAAATCATATGGTGTTTTCCCATAGTCCTTTTACTCTGAATATCCTCAAGGTTTGTTGCACAAGGAAAGCCTTTGGGAAGATGGAAATTACATTCCACAAAATGTTTCTGGAATGAAAAGTGTTTACAGATTTTTTTCCCTGATTTCTAACTTTCATCTAAGTAATCCATAACTCGTACATTTTTATTTCAGCTTTTATGAGCTAAATAAGGGAGGCAAACTTGTCTGTTAGTTTGTCCTACCGTGGGGATGTGTTGATGTGAGTTTTGAGGCTGAGCCACTGGTGTTTCTAGCCCAGCGGGATGCACATGGTGCACAGATATCAGCCCCGCTTACAGACTGAAACAGACTAGGAAGAAGGAGGAGGCCATCCACTTCTCAAAGAATTGACCAGGGAAAACCTTATGAATAGCAAAGAAACACTGTTAGATACATTACCACACAACTTTATGAATAGTCCGGTTAGGTTAGAAGGTTCTCAAAATACAATTGGGAAAGAGCTGCATCATCTGAGTAAACCCAGCCTTACTCCTCTGGATAAGGTAAAGCTTTTGAGACCTCCATTTGCTGATGTGGCACCACTCAAATTGAAGAGAAACACCTGCAGACATCCATTAATCATTGGAACATGGAATGTATGGAGTATGAATCTAGGAAAATTGGAAGTTATCAAAAATGAAATGGAACACATAAAGATTGATATCCTCAGCATTAGTGAGCTGAAATGGACTGGTTTTGGCCATTTTGAATCAGACAACCATGT
>NW_006921881.1:3933376-3956681 GCF_000298275.1 Orycteropus afer afer
GAAATGCTCCTTGGAAGCTAGAATGGCCAGACTTCGTCTCACCTATTTTGGTCATGTTGTCAGAATGGACCATTCCTTGGAGAAGGATGTCATGCTTGGTAGGGTGGAGGGTTGACGAAAGAAGGGGAGGCCTTCAACGAGATGGATTGACAGGGTGGCTGCGATGATGGGCTCAAATATAGCAGGGATCGTGGAGCTGGCACGGGATCGGCCAGCATTTCCTTCTGCTGTGCATGGACTCGCTATGAGTTGGAAACGACTCGACTGCACGTAACAACAACAAATGAGCTAAATAACAATGACTAGTTTTATCCCATTGATTCAAATTCAGTAACTCATTGGTTTTCTGTTATTCAGTGTCATTTTCCTTATCAGAGCTTAAGGAAACACCAGAGTACATCCAGGAACTTCTTCCCTAAACTTAAGGAGAAGCTTTTAATGTGATCAACTACCACTAAGCAGAAAGTACAGATCTCTGTAATTAAGCCACTTCAATTTTTTTTTAAAGTATATATATTTGCTATCTATTACTTCTGCACTCAAAGTGAAATTATATTACAACTTAGCGATATAAGATTGGGGTTGATTTCTCTACTTCATTGGTAATAATCTATTGTTACTTACCCTCTTTTCAAATATTTAGAAAATCTCTATTGGATTGTTGTCTCCCTGAGGCAATGACTGTATCTAATAAACATATGTGTCGCCAACACTGTCTGGTACAGTGCTTTACAACAGTCAATATTTCTTGATTCCTTTTGTGGAATGAATTAACCTTTAACCTTTTTTCCTCTGAAGACTGATGTATAGGAAAAAAAAAATTATCTCCTAAATACTTAAATAATATTACAAATTTTATTCAAAAAATCTCAGCAATAATTTGTAAATACTAAAAAGCTTGTCCAGATGGGAAAAACTTTCTTACTCCTTAAGCATTCTGGTTTCCCTTCTCTCTCTAATACTGCATAACAAAGACCCTAAAAATTTAGCAACTTAAAACAGCAGTTAAATCTGGTGTATGTGACTTGATTGGGCTCACCTGGGAAATCCTTGCATGGTGTCTTTTATGCAGTTACAAGTAGGTGTCAGTCATGGCTACAATCATCTGCAGATTCCACAGAGCTAGACATCCAAAATGGGTCATTCATATGATTAGCAATTGATGTGGGTTGCTGGCTGAAAATTTAGCTGTTCCTGTGCATGACTTCTCTTTGTGGGTTGTTTTTTCAAAACATGGCAGTTAGTTTTCAAGAGGGAGATTTTCCAAGCTGCAATGATTCATTTGACCTTCCCTCAGAAATCTGAGAACAACATGTCCACTGCACACTCTTGATAAATCAAATCACCAATCCTAACCAAGATTCAAGACCAGGAGAATTAAGTCTACCCCTTGATATGAGAAACTGCATATATACTCTGAGAAGCAAGGAATTGAGGGCTGTCATTTTCAGAATTTGTCTGTCCAGAACACTGCAATTCTTGTCCCTCTCACATGCAAAATATACTCTTGTACATTTTCATTAAGGAGCCCTGGTGGTGCAATGGTTAAAGTACTTGGTTCCTAATTGAAAATTGGTAGTTGGAAACCAGCAGCCACTCGGAGGCAAGGGGGAGAAATAACTGCTCCTGTAATCCTATGGGGGCAGTTCTACTCTTTCCTGTAATGTTCCTATGTTGCTGTTGTTAGGTGCTGTTGACTTGGCTCCAACTCATGGTGACCCTATGTATAACAGACAAAATGTTGCCCAGTCCTGCGCCATCCTCACAATCCTTGCTATACTTGGGCCCATCATTGAAGCCACTGTGTCAATTCATCTCATGGAGGGTCTTCCCCTTTTTCACTAACCCTCTTTTTACTCTTTTAGAGAAGTCTTCTGATATGCATAGGAATTTAATTTTCAGAAGGTCCCAGTCATCTAGTTTATCTTCTGCTGTCCATACCTTTTGAGTTGTGTTTAATAGTCTATTTATGCCATGTGTAAGGACCCCTAAGTTTTGCCCCTGTTTTTCTTTGGTGAACTTTATATTTTCAGGTTTTACATTTAGGTCTTTGATTCATCCTGAATTTGTTTTTGTGTATGGTTTGAAGTATGGATCTTCTTTAATTTTCCTGCAAATGGATATCCAGTTTTGCCAGTTCCAGCTGTTAAAGAAATGATCTTCCCCATTTAATGGATTTTTGCCCTTTGTCAAAGATCAACTGTCCATAGGTGGGTGGATCTATTTCTGTGGTCTCAATTTTGTTCTATATGTGTCTATACTATCAATACCAGGCTGTTTTGACTACCAGGTTGTGTAGGAGGTTTTTAGCTCAGGAAGTGTGAGACCTCCTTCTTTGTTTACCTTCTTTAGTAGTAGTTTGCTTACCTGAGCTCTCTTTCTTTTCCATATAAAATTAATGATTGGTTTTTCCATGTCCTTAAAGAATGTTGATGGAATCTGGATTGGGATTGCATTGAATATATAGATTGCTTTGGATAGTACTGACATTTTCACAGTATTCAGTGTTCCTATTCATGAGCATGGCATGTTCTTCTATTTACATAGATGTCTTACAGTTTTTTGTAGTAGTGTTTTGTAGTTTTCTTTGTATAAGTCTTTGTGTACCTGGTAAGATTTATTCCTAAGTATTTTATCTTTTTGGTAGCTACTGTAAGTGGTATTGTTTTCATTATTTCCTTCACAGAGATCTCTTTGTTAATGTAGAGGTATACAACTGATTTTTGTATGTATCCTGCTAAATCTTTCTATTAGTTCTAGTAGTTTTCATTCTGAGTCTCTTGGTTTCTCTATGTATAGGATCATGTCATTTGCAAATAGAGATAGTTTTACTTCTTCTTTGTCGATTTGGATGCCTTTTATTTCTTTCTTGCTTAATTACTCTGGCTAGAACTTCTATACAATGTTGAATAGAAGTAGTGCTATAGGGCATGCTTGCCTGGTTCCCATTCAGAAGCGGAATGCTTTGAGTCTCTCTGCATTGAGAATAATATTGGAAGTTGCTTGTATATGCCCATTGTTATGTTGAGAAGTTTCCCTTCTATTCTTATTTTAATGAGAGTTTTCATCAAAAATGGGTATTGGATTTTATCCAATGCCTTTTCTGCATTCATTAATATGGTCATGTGGTTCTTTTCTTTGTTTTATTTATGGGATTGATTATGTTGATTATTTTCTCTAATGTTGAACCATTCTTAATTACCTGGTATGAATCCCACTTGGTTATGGTGTATTATTATTGTTGTTGTTGTCATTGATACGGTGTTAGCTTTTATTGGTGAAGATTTTATTGAATATTTTTGTGTCTATATTCATGAGGGATATTAATCTGTAGTTTTTCTTTGTTGTGGTGTCTTTACCTGTATTGGTATCATGGTTATGCTTGTTTCATACAATGCATCTGATAGTATTCCATTATCTTCTACATTCTGAAATTGTTTGAGTAGGCATGGTGTCAGCTCTTCTCTGAAAGTTTGACTGAATTCTCCAGTGAAACTGTCTGGGCCTGGAATTTTTTGCAGGGAGTTTTATATGACTTACTCAATTTATTCTTTTGTTATGGGTCTGTTCAAGTTTTCTATCTCAGTCTGTGTTAGATTAGGTAGGTCTTGTGTTTCTCGAAATGTATCCATTTATTCTTTGTTGTTGTTGTTATGTGCTGTTGAGTCAGCCCCAACTCATAGCGACCCCTCCTTGGGTTTCTGAGGCAGTATCACTACGGAAGTAGATTGCCCAACCTTCCTTCCAAGATTTATTCTAAGTTTTTTAATTAGTTGGAGTATGGTTTTTCATAGTATTCTGTTGTTATCCTTTTTCTCTCAGTAGTTTCTATTTTGATGTCACCTATTCCATTTATTAATTGTATTATTTGCACCTTCTCTTTCTTCTTAGTTAAATTTGCCAGTGGTTTGTTGATTTTGTTAATTGTTTTGAAGAAACAGCTTCTAGTCTTGTTGATTTTTTTCTGTTTTCTGATTAATTTATTTCTGCTCTGATCTTTATTTTTTCCTTTCTTCTGAAGACAATAGGCTTCTTTTTTTTTAACTCTTTTTCTAATTGTTGGCATGTTTAGGTTCAGGTGTTGATTTTGGCTCTTTATTTTTTTTTTCATGTTATTGCTATAAGAAGTCCAAGTTGCACTGAAGAAATTGGTGAAAAACAAGGCTGCAGGAATTGAAGGGGTACTAATTGAGGTGTTTCAACAAACAGGTGCAGTGGAGGAGACCATTTATGTTCGGAAATGTGGAGACAGCTTGCTGAGCAACAGAGTGGAAGAGATGGATATTTGTGCCCATTCCAAAGAAAAGTGATCTTCCAAAATGCAGAAGTTATCAAACAATAAAAATATTCTAAAGATAATTTAAAAGTGTTTATAGCAGTATATTAACATGGAACTGCTAGAAACTCAAGCCAGATTCAGAAGAGGGCATGGAATAAGGGATATCACTGTTGATGTCAGATGAATCTTGGCTGAAAGCAAAGAATACCAGAAAGATGTTTATCTGTGTTTTATTGACTATTCAAAGGCATTCGACTATGTAGATCATGATGAATTATGGATAACATTGTAAAAATTGGGAATTCCAGAACATTTAATTGTGCTCATGAGCAACCTGCACATAGACCAAAGGGCACTTGTTAGGACAGAACAAAGGGATCCTTCACAGTTTAAAATCAAGAAAGGCATGTGTCAGAGTTGTATCCTTTCACCATATTTATTCAATCTGTATACGGAGCAAATAATCTGATAAGATGAACTATGTGAAGAACACACCATCAAGATTGGAAGAAGAGTCATTAAAAATCCACAATACGCAGATGACACAACAATTCTTGCTGAAAGTGAAGAAGAATTGAAGCACTTACTGAAGAAGATCAAAGACAGCCTTCAGTATGGATTACACTTCAAATAAAGAAAATGAAAATCCTCATAACTGGACCAATAAGCAACATCACAATAAATGGAGAAAAGATTGAAGTTGTCAGGGATTTTATTTCACTTGGATCCACAATCAATGCCCATGAAAGCAGCAGTCAAGAAATCAGACATTGTACTGCATTGGACAAATATGCTACAAAAGACCTCTTTAGAATGTTAAGGAGAAAAGACATCTTTTGAAGACTAAAGTGTGCCTGACCCAAGCCATAGTCTTTTCAATCACATCATATGCATGTGAAAGCTGGACAATGAATAACTAAGACTGAAGAAGAATTGATGCATTTGAATTGTGGTGTTGGTGAAGAATACTGAGAATTCAATGGATTGCCAGAAGAATTAACAAATCTGTCTTGGAAGTACAACTGGAATGCACCTTAGAAGTGAGAATGGCCAGACTTTGTCTCATGTCCTTTGGTCATGCTGTTAGAAAGGACTTGTCTTTGGAGAAGGATATCATGCTTGGTAAAATAGAGGGTCAGCACAAAAGTGGAAGACCCTCAATGAGATAGACTTGCACAATGTCAGTGACAATGGACTCAGGTATAACAAAGACTGCAAGGATGACAGAGAACTGGACATCATTTCATTCTGTTGAACATAAAGTCATTATGAGTTGAAATAGACTCAACAGCACCTAACACAAACAACAACAATAACAAAATTGATAGAAAGACTTAGCATTGTGAGAGTGGCAATACTGTACAAAGCAGAAAAAATGCAATCTCAACCTAGAGTCCATCATCATTATTTAAAAAGATAGAAAAACAAATTAACAACTTTATATTAAAAGGAAAAAGACCCTAGATAAGAAAACCAAACCAAACTCACTGCCATCAAGTCAATTTTGACTCACAGTGACCCCCACTGGGTTTCCAAGACTGCAAATCTTTACAGAAGACTGCCTCATCATTGTTATTGTTGTTATTATTGTTGTTAGGTGTTGTCGAGTCAGCTCCAACTCATAGCCACACTATGCACAACACAACGGAATACTGCCCAGTTCTACACCATCCTCACAATGTTTGTTTTGCTTGAGCCTATTGTTGCAGCCACTGTGTCAATCCATCTCATTGAGAGTCTTTCCCTTTATTGCTGACTCTTTCCTTTACCAAGCAACTAGAGGGAAGACATGTATTAACTTGTGTGAAGGGAAAGATATTATACATTAAGGGGGAAGTCAGTACAAAATGATCAAGGCAGTGGAGGACACAGGGAGCAGCACAAGAGTTAAAGGCAACAAAGGTTAACACAGTTTCATACACAATGCTGCAATAAAAAATAACAATAGCCTGTGAGTGCATGCACAGATAGATACTCAAGTTGAACAGGAGTGGGAAGGTGAATGAAACTACACCCAGGAATATATACAGGTTTCATAGAGGATGCTGTTGTTGTTGTTATGTGCCATCAAGTCGGCCCCGACTCATAGCGACCCCTCCTTGGGTTTCCGAGGCAGTATCACAGGATATCTCTACCTATTTATTTGTATGTGCTGCAAATATATCCATGAATGTAGTAATGCATGCAGGGGGAAAGTTATGAAAATTTCCTAGTCATAACCAAACACCTTGAGGGAATGAGTCACCGTGCATAAGGGCTCAGGATCATAGTCCCAAGGGAAACTAAAGTCAATTAGCATAACATAGTCCACAAAGACAATGGTCTGCATTCTAATTTGGTGCGTGACAGCTAAGGTCTTCAAAGCTTGTAGCTGCAACTATTGGTCTTACCCTGTCAAGAGAAAAGAAAAGTAAAGAAAATCAAAGGTGCAGGGAAACAATATACTACATAAACCTCATCCTCCATGACCCTGAGATGATAAGAATTCAATAATGTCCAACTACTGCTGCTGACAGTTCTGAGAGGGATCATAGTAGGATGTCCCAGATTGAATGGAGAAAAATGTGACACAAAACACAGACTGATTTAAAAAACAAAAAATAAGCTTACTAGTCTGATGAAAACTTGTAGAACACTTGAGATTATGGCCCTTAGACACCTTTCAAGCCAGGAACTGAACTCAACCACTGTTGAGTTGGCTCAACTTTTAGGCAAATTATATAGATAAGCCTACAAGGTGCATACGAGGAGGGTATGCACTTATTAGAACAATCAACCATAGGAGATCATGAGAGCCTCATTTGCCCAGAGATAGAGCAAGAAATGTGGGATAGCATGGATAGAAAAGATGAAGAGAAGTGGTGGGCATGGAGAAGTGGATAGAGTGCTGTTGCATTGTGGGGATTGCAGTGAATGTCACAAAACAGAATATGTGTAGATTGTTGAATGGAAAACAATTTGCTCTGTAAACTTTCACCCTAACCACAATAATTTTTTTTAGTGCAATGCTGTGTTCAACAGCAGATCATGAAAATAAGCTCCCCAAAGCTTAAGCCCTCAACCAACAACCTCAGAGAAAATGGATTCCACATAGTGCCTCCTTTCTCCACATTGTTCTTCTTATGTTGAAATGTCAGCTGCAGCATCTAATCTTAAAAACAAGGTCCTATGCCTGCATTCTAGCTGTAAGGGAGACTCAGAAAGCAAGTTTCTGTTCTGCTTGAAGAGGTTGTAATAGGAATGAGGGAATTCCCATAACTCAAGATTTGGTTGAAAAATGCTAGGTAACAATTCCATTGCTAGGTATATATCCTAAAGAAGTGAGAGCCAGGACAAGAACAAATATATGTGCACCCATGTTCATTGCAGCACTATTTACAATAGCAAAAAGATGGAAACAACTTTGGTGCCCATCAGCAAAAGAATAGATAACCAAACTATGGTACATACATATAATGGAATACTATACAAGCTTAAAGAATAACATAGAATCTACAAAACATTGCATAATATGGATGAATTTGGAGGACATGCTGTTGAGTGAAATAAGTCAATCACAGAAGGACAAATATAAAATTAGTCTGCTACTGTGAAAAGTCAAGAAAAGGTTTATACGTGGAAGGAAACTTTCTTTCTTGGTTACCAGGGTTGGGAGGAGATGAGAGAGAACACTGCTAGACAGTAGAGACAAGTATTGATTTGAGTGAAGGGAAGGGCAACACACCCAATATGAGTGATCAACACAGTGGCATTGAGAAAGAGAAAGACATAGAGAGGTACATGGGAGTTACAGACAATAATGATGTACCCTTTTGCTCTATCAGTGATGGCAAACATCGATCTAGGGTGCATGGATGGGTGAACAGGCTGAACGATCAAGTATATCTAGGCAGGGAGGAGCGTGCCCATGATCATGTATAGGGTTGGCAGACAATGTATCTACAGGCATATTTGTATGATCTGTAAGAATGTCCAGGTATATGGTAGAGCTGACAAGGGACAAGGTTGTAGTGACTTCTTGGCCACAGCCAACTACCCAGAAAGCAAGTAGTTGGACCTGTGGACTTGGGATCATGATTGCAGGGGACTCAAGGTCAATTGGTTTAACATAGTACAGAAAAACATTGTTCCACATCCTACTTTGGTGAGTAGTGACTGGGATCTTAAAAGCATGCAAGCGGCCATCTGGATGCAACAATGGCTCTCTCCTCATCCAGAGCAGAGAAGAATGAAGAAAACCAAAGCCACAGGGAAATAAATAGTCCAAGAGATTGGTTCACCATGTGATCCTCAGCTTATCTGACCCTGAGACCAGAACTAGATGGTGTCCAGCTACCACTGTTAACCACTCCAAGGGGGGATTGGCTCAGAAGATCTTGAAAAGAGTCGGAGAGCAATGTGGAACAAAACTCAAAATCATTAAAAAAAAAAAAAAAAAAAAATGGGACCAGGTTTGCTGGTGTGATAGAGCCTGGTAAAACCACTGAGACTATGGCCGCTAACTGCCCTTCAGGTCTGGAACTGAACCCACTCTGTGGCTTCCAGCCAAACAAAAGACAGGCATAGGAGCTTAACCTTGGAGAGATCAATCATGGGAGAATAGAAGGGTAGTGTATGCACAGGAAGACAGCTTGGGTAACTATCAGGAGGAAGTGGGAAGAGAGCTGTTACATTGTAGAAAATTACAGTCAATCTCATGAAACAAAATGTGTATGAATTGCTGTACAGAAAATGAATTTGCTCTCTAAACTTTCACTCAAATCACAATAAAAAAATATTTTTAAATGTTAGGTAACTGCAATGCATGTGAAACATTAATAGAAATTGAGTCTGGTTTATATTGCTTATACAATAGGCTTACAGGGTAAGCCTATTGAGAGAGGTGATTACTTTAATAAAGAGAATTAAGAAAAGTTGACTTGGTACACACAACACAATTTTAATATTTATTGCTGAATACAAAGTTTGTAATTTTAAAGGACACACAATTTTTAAAGTTAATTTATAAACATTGAAGGATTGAATCATCTCAAAAACAAACAATATTCATGGGGAAGGATAAAGATATTAATAATTCATTTGTGAGACTATGAAAAAAGATAATAAAAATACTTCATAGATCAGGAATGGTTCTGTTACCCAAAGTTTTTTGGCAAAAAATAATTTCAATATTATTTACTTAGTGTAAATATATAAACACAGATAAATAAAAAATGAATTGAAAGCATAAGATTAGAAATTAAAACAGCTATGCTTCTTTTCTGACTTAGTAGACCCATTATAAATAATAAGTAAGTGAAAGAATTATTACAGAAAATGTATCAAAATATTTAATTGGTATACAACTAAAAAATAATAATTTACATGTTATTGAAAGTAGATTGAATAGGTAAAAAATTGATGAGGAAGTACATCTGAGTATTAAATATTAAAGATTTTGGTTTGATAACCATGCTCGTTCAATTTGTATGCTGAGCAAATAATCTGAGAAGCTGGATTATATGCAGAAGAACGTGGCATCAGGATTGGAGGAAGACTCATTAACAACCTGAGATACGCAGATGACACAACTTTGCTTGCTGAAAGTGAGGACAACTTGAAGCATTTACTGATGAAGATTAAAGACTACAGTCTGCAGTATGGATTACACCTGAATATAAAGAAAACAAATATCCTCACAACTGGTCCAATAAACAGCTTCATGACAAATGGAGAAAAGATTGAAGTTGTCAAGGACTTCATATTACTTGGTTCTACAATCAACCAATGGAAGCAGCAGTCAGGACATCAGATAACATATTTCATTGGGCAAATCTGCAAAAAACCTCTTTCAAGTGCTGAAAAGCAAAGGCATCTCCTTGAAAACTAAGGTTCACGTAACCCAAAGAATGGTATTTTTTGCTACCCAAGAGGCTGGCGGTTCAAACCCGCCAGCCACTCCTTGGAAGGAAGATGGGGCAATCTACTTCCGTAGTGATACTGCCTCAGAAACCCAAGGAGGGGTCGCTATGAGTTGTGTTCGACTCAACGGCACATAACAACAACAACAACTATGCATGTGAGAGTGGAACAATGAATAAGGAAGACCAAAGAAGAGTTGATGCTTTTGAGTTTTGGTGTTGGAGAAGAATGCTCAGAGTACCATAGTCTGCTAAAAGGACTAACAAATTTGCTCTGGAAGAAGTGTAGCTGGAATGCTCCTTGAAAGTGAGATTGGTCAGACTTCATCTCACCTACTTTGGTCATGTTGTCAAAAGGAACCATTCCCTTGAGAAGGATATCATGCTTGGTAAAGTGAAAGGTCAACGAAGAAGGTGAAGGCCTTCAATGAGATGGATTGACACAGTGGCTGCAATGGTGAGCTCTGGTGTAGCAAGTATTGTGAGGTTGGCACAAGACCAGGCAGTGTTTTGTTCTGCTGTGCATAGGGTTGCTATGAGTCGGAGATGACTCGATGGCACCTAACAACAACAACAACAATGGTTTGATAGCTTAAACTGGTTAACCTTTATTGCCACAACTTTTAAAAATACATATTCAATTATAAGATATAGGGTTGCATAGAAAAAAGCAGCCTGAAAACTAAGTTAAAAAAGGATTTAGAAAAATGTTTTTTACCTTTATAAAACACCAAATTCTACTATTTATAAAATTTTAATAAAACTGCTAGAACATGAAAATGTGTAAAATTAAAATGGATAACATGAGAACCAAATAGATAAATATTATAATCACATTTCATTTATGGAGCTGTCATGAATTTCAAAAATTATAAAAAGTAAAATTTTGCTGCTGTGAAAATGACAAAAATTAAAAATCGCTATAATGTCCAATGCTGTGCATATCTTATGTAATTTTGTATTCCAGGCAACTAGTGTGATTTCAATCTCCTAATAGGTACTGTATAAATATTTCTTCCATAAATTAATAAAACCATATGAGATATGTAAGAGAACTGACAAGGTCATAGGCTAATGTCCACATAAAATGGTTTATTATTGTTGGAAAGCAGTATGGCCATATATGTTAAAGAGATTTGAACTTTGTATATGCTTTGATTCATCAACGCTGTTCATTTGAATTATGAAAAGCAAAACTTCCATTTCAGCATTATTGATATGGTTGAAAAATTGGAAATAACCTGTATGTATAAAGTAGGTGAATGGGTAAATATAGAGTAAAACCTATGAGAGCTGGAACTCAATGAAACTGCCTTGTTTTTCTGGATCTTTCAAGTTTTCTGCCCTTGGCAGGGGACAATCTTATCACTTTTCTATTGCTCCTTTTTAGTGAAAAATACTAAGTGTTCCTTCTCTAACATATTTTTGCCTTACATAGTTTTCAGCTTTTGTAGGTTTTATTGTATTATGATATGGATTTCATTGAATGCAGTGCAGCCATAAACATTATAAATGTAATGCTATATAGTTGTACATTGTTGTTCAGTGTAGTTGAGTCAATTCTCAACTTATAAAGACATGACCTGACAGACTAAGACTGGGAAGAAGGATGGGACTATCCACTTCTGAAAAAAATGGACCACTATGAATAGCAGTGAAACACTGTCTGATATATTACTGGAAAACTTTATGAATAGCCATGAAATGTTGTCTATTACAGTGTCAGAAGATGAGCCTGTCAGATTGGAAGGCACTCCAAGTTTGGCTGGGGAAGAGCTGCCTCCTCAAAGTACAGTTGACCTTAATGACATGGATAAAGTAAAGCTTTCCAGAATTTCATTTGCTGATGGGGCATGACTCAAAATGGGAAGAAACAACTGCAAAACATCCATTAGTAATCAGAACATGGAATGCACTAAGTATAAATCTGGGAAAATTAGAGGTTGTCAGCAATGAAATGGAATGTTTAAAGATCAATATCCTAGCCATTAATGACATGCAATGAACAGGTATTGGCCATTTTGAAATAGGCAATCATATGGTCTATTATTCTGTGAATGACAAATTGAAGAGGAATAACATTGCATTCATTGTCACAAAGAACAATTCAAAATCTATCCTGAAGTACAATGCTGGCAGGGGTAGGATAATATCCAGATGTCTACAAGGAAGACTAGTTAATACTATTAATATTCAAATTTATGCACTAACCGCTAGAGCCCAAGATGAAAAAACTGAAGATTTTTACTAACTTACACAATCTGAAATTGACTAAACGTGCAATCAGGATGTATTGATTATTACTGGTGACTGGACTGCAAAAGGAAGAATCATTGGTAGCTTGGAAATATGGCATGGCCTTGGGATAAAAATGATGTGGGAGATCGTATGATAGAATCTTGCAAGAGCAACAACTTATTTATTGCAAATATCTCTTTTACAACAACATAAATGGTGGTTATGTATGTGGATCTTATCAGATAAAATACACAGTAATCAAATCGACTACCTCTGTGGAAAGAGATGATGGAGAAGCTCAATATCATCAGTCAAAGCAAGGTCAGGAGCTGAATGTGGAACAGACCATTCATTGCTCTTATGCAGTACAAGCTGAAGCTGAAGAAAATTAAAACAAGTCCAAAAGAACCAAAATATGACCTTGATTATACACTACCTGAATTTAGAGACCATGTGAGAAATATATTTGAAGCATTGAACACCAATGACCAAAGACCAGGTGAATTGTGGGATGACATCAAGAACATCATACATGAGGAAAGCAAAAGGTCATTAAAAAGACAGGAAAGGAAGAAAAGACCAAAATGAATGTCAAAAAAGACTCTGAAAGTTACTCTTGAACATAGAATAGCTAAAACAAATTAAGAATGATGAAGTAAAGTATTATGATGAAATGTTCAAAGACCTGAATTTAGAAAACCATAAGGGAAGAACATTCTTGGCATTTCTCAAGCTTAAAGAACTGAAGAAAAAAAAAAATTCATGCCTCAAGTTGCAATATTGAAGGATTTTGTGGGCAAAATACTGAAGGATGCAAGAAAAATCAAAAGAAGATGGAGGAATACACAGAGTCACTGTACCAAATAGAATTGGTTGATGTTCAGCCATTTCAGAAAGTAGCAAATGATCAAGAACCAATGGTATTGAAGGAAGAAGTTCAAGGTGCACTGAAGGAATTGGCAAAACACAGGGTTCCAGGAATTGACAAAATAGCCACTGAGATGTGTCAACAAACATTTGCAGCATTGGAGGCACTCACTTGACTACACCAGGAGATTTGTCTAACTGACTGGAAGAAGTTGACATTTTTGCCCATTCCAAAGAAAGGTGATCCAACAGAATGTGGAAATTATTGAAATTATGATATCATTAATATCACAAGCAAGCAAAATTTTCCTAAAGATAATTAAAAAATACTTGCAGCAGTATAGACAGAACTTCCAGAAATTCAAGTTGGATTAGGAAGAGTATGTGGAACAAGTGGTATGATTGCTGATGTCAGATGGATCTTGGCTGAAAACAAAGAATACCAGAAAAATGTTTTATTGACTATGCAAAGGTATCCAACCATGTGGCTCATAACAAATTATGAGTAACATTGAGAAGAATGGGAATTCCAGAATACTTAATTGTGGTCATGAAAAACCTGTACATAGACCAGGAGGCTGTCATCGTTCAAACAGAAGTGAATGATTTAAAATCAGGAAGAGAGTGTGTGAGGATTGTATCCTTTCACCACATCATTCAAAATGTATGCTGAGCAAACTCTCCAAGAAATGGGACTATATGAAGAAGAGTGTGGCATCAGAATTGGAGGAAGACTCATTAACAACCTGTGATATGCAGATGAAACAACTTTGCTTGTTGAAAGTGAGGATGAATTGAAGCACTTATTAAAGAACATTGAAGAGTACAGTCTGCAGTATGGAAGTACACCTCAATATAAAGAAAACAAAAATCCTCACAACTGGACCAATAAGCAACATCACAATAAATGGAGAAAAGACTGACATTGTCAAGGATTTCATTTTACTTGGGTCCACAGTCAACATCCATGGAAGCAGAAGTCCAGATATCAGACATCGATCGTATTGGGAAAATCTGCTGCAAAAGAGCTCTTTAAAGTGTTCATTAAAGATGTCACTCTGAAGACGAAGGTGTGTCTAACCCAAGCCATGGTATTCTCACTCACCTCAGACACTGGTCAACGACTAAGAAAGAATGAAGGAGAATTGATGCCTTTGAATACTGAAAATATCATGGACTAATAGAAGAAGAAATAAATCTGGAAGAAGCACAGCTAGAATACTCCTTATAAGTGAGAATGGGTAGATTTTCTCTCACCTTTTGGCCATGTTGTCTGGAGGGACCATTCCCTGGAGAAGGATATCATGCTTGGTAAAGCAGAGGGTCAGAGAAAAAGGGGAATACCCTCAATGAGATGGATTGTCACAGTGGCTACAATGATGGACTCAAGCTTAGCAAGGATTGCGTGGCTGTACCAGGATTGGGCAATGTTCTGTTGTATATAGAGTAGCATGAGTCAGAACTGACTCTATGGCACCTAACAACAAAAGAAACATGGAACAGAGTAGAACTGCCTAACAGGGTTTTCTAGGCTGGAATTTTTATGGAAGCCGATCATCACATTTTCCCTGAGAACTCCTAGGTATGTTTGAAATGCTAATCTGACGGTTAGTGTCCAAGTTCTCAGCTGTTGCACCCCCAGGGCTATTTTAACATAAGCAAAATTGTTAGGTGTAAAGGCAAGAATTAAATAAATGATGTAAAACTAGTTGATTTGTTTATTAGTAGTACTGTGAGTAAATTACCACTATTTTATCCCATCTTTGTTGTAATATTTCCTATTCAGAGAGAAAGGGAACAGTGTGCTTATAATTATTGATATGTCTGTGTATGTTTGTGTCTGTGTCCATGTGTAATGCAGGGGAAAGAGAGTAGTGGATCTATATTAAAATGCTATAGTTGTTTATTTTCTCTTAACTTGAAAGAAGGAAAAATGGTTTTAATTTCTGAAAAAGGGTAGGAAATACATGAAGTGCTTCCCTAATGACAATGGCAGTATTGCATGATTAATTAATTGTTGTTGTTGTTATGTGCCGTTGAGTTGGACCCGACTCATAGCGACCCCTCCTTGGGTTGCTGAGGCGGTATCACTACGGAAATAGATTGCCCAACTTTCCTTCCGAAGAGTGGTTAGGGGGTTTGAACTGCCAGCCTTCTGGTTAGCAGTCAAGTGCCTTAGGCACTATGCTACCAGAGCTTCCTGATTAATTCATAGGGGAGAAAAATAATAAAAAGTTACTGCTTTCCCTTAACACCACATATGGAAGGAACTCAATATTATTTAACATATTTCTTGTATATAATATCGTCCAGCCATCAATAATAGGATAAAAATGTTTTTTTCTTAGTGAATTCTCCACCCAACAGTAACTTTCTGAAAGCTTCCTTCATGGCCTCATTCCTCAGGCTGTAGATAATGGGGTTGAGTGTTGGAGGCATTACTGTATAAAAGATAGAAATCATGAGGTCAAAAAAAGTTGGAGAATCTGAATTTGGTTTTAGAAATTCAAAGATACCTGTGGAGAAAAAAAATGAGACAACAAAGAGGTGGGGCAGGCAGGTAGAAAAGGCCTTGGATCGGCCTTCAGTAGAAGGTATTCTTAGAACTGTGGAGAAGATGTGGATGTAGGAGAGGACAATGGAGGTGAAGCAGATGAATGCCATCATAGCCATGAAAGTGTCCACTCCAACCACTCCAAGGTAGTCACTGGAGCAGGACAGCTTTCGTAACTGGGGAACGTCACAGAAGAAATGGTGGATTATTTTGGCTCTACAGAATGTGATAGAGAATGTGGCTGCTGTGTGCAAGATCCCAGAAATGCTTCCATTTATCCATACGGCTATCACAGCCCTCTTACATTTACTGGGATCCATGATGACTTCATAGTGTAATGGGAAGCAGATGGCTGCATAGCGGTCATAAGACATCACTGTGAGAATGATCACTTCAGCCCAAGCCAGAGATGTGAAGAAGAAAACCTGGAGTATGCACTGACCATGGGAAATATAGCCATCATCCATCAGAGAGTTGTCAATGGACTGGGGAACTGTAACAGAAATGAAGGAGAAGTCTAGAAGAGAAAGGTGCTTTAAGAAATAATACATTGGGGATTGGAGACGCTGGTCCATTGTGGTGATGGTGATAATGATGATATTACCTGCCAAGGCCAATAGATACATCATCAAGAATAGCAAAGCATGTAAAATCTGTAGCTCACGAGTGTCAGAAAACCCCATGAGGAGAAACCCACTCATTGTGGTTATATTTTCCATAATCATTTTGAAGATACCACTTATGGCTGCAGCTAGAAGAAAATAAGATATGGAAAATGCATTAGAAAAAATATTAAACTAAAATTTCATTCATTTATTCATCATTACCTCTTAAAACAATTATTAAGTGCCTGTTGTCAATCTACTTCTGTAGAGATACGCCTCAGAAACCCAAGGAGGGGTCGCTACGAGTTGAAATCTACTTGACGGCAGTGTGTTTGGTTATTTATTTATTTTATGTCTTATCAGAAGCTGTGTTGGTGCAGTGCTTAAGACATTTGACCACTAACCAGAAGGTTGGCAGTTCAAACCCACCAGCCACTCTGAGGAAGGAAGATGGGGCAATTTACTTCTGTAAAGATTTATTGTCTCAGAAACCCTATGGGGGTCACTATGAGTCGATGGCAATGTGTTTGGTTTGGTTTTGATGTCTTATCAGCTGTGTCCTAGATGTTTGGGACACAAGCATGAAGTTTACAGTAAACCAACAGTGTTCAGTGATAGTTGAGTCAAATATGTTAAAGTCACTGATCCTGTCACACAAAATGTCACATTTATATCACCAAAAAACCCCCATCAACTTCCATTTCCACTAATGAAACTCAGTGGTTTGTTTCAGGTCAACAACAGAAAAGCAGTGATCAGCTACTGATGACAGATTTCTGAAAACTGGATGTGTTGCATTTCTGTATATTGCTCTGCCATTTTTTAGCAGATAGAATGGCCCTTGGAGGAAATACAGTACTGGGAATTGAAAAGTGGATTACAGGTTTGACAGGATAATCTCTAAAAATTCCTTCCTGCCAAAGAATTCTGTCATAGGGAGAGCCCCAGCAATTGTGGAGCCAAGGGCCAAACTGTGTAGTATTATTGCCTTCCCAATGAATGTATTCTATGGAATGATCCAAAGCCTTCTGTCCTATGGGACCCTGGGAGCTGAGGACCAGCACAGGCATCAAAGAAGGGGTTTCCTGTACTCAGCCATCTCCCTGAATATAAGGGAATCTATGAGGTAAGTGCTCTAGGATTTTGAGCCCTGTGTTTTGGTGTAGCTCTCCAAGATCTTTATTAAGTCTTGCTGTGTAAGGTTTTCTTTTTTGTGTGAAAACTCTTAATGCTTTCTTTCTGTTTATTTGCACATGTTTGAAGATTTTGTTTTAGCATCCCTAGAAGGATTTGGTTGTATTAGCAGATTATTAATTTCAAGAGAAATTATACATGCTGACAATACAGAAAATAACAAATGCTGGCGAGGATGTGGAGAGATTGGGACTCTCATACACTGCTAGTGGGACTGTCAAATGATACAACCACTGTGGAAAGCAGTATGAGAATTCCTTAAAAAGTTGAAATTAGAAACACCATTTGACCCAGCCCTTCCATCACTAGGTTTACATCCTAAAGAAGTGAGAGCCAGAACAAGAAAAGATATATGCACACCCATGTTCATCACAACACTATTTACAATGACCCAAAGATGGAAAAAACCTACGTGTCCCTCAACTGAAGGATGGATAACCAAACTATGGTACATACACACAATGGAATACTATACAACCCTAAAGAATAACATAGAATCTAAAACACACCACATAATGTGGATGAATTTGGAGGATATTATGCTGAGTGAAATAAATAAATCATAGAAGAACAAATATCGTATTAGTTCATTATTGAAAAAAGTCAAGGAATCTTTTATCTATGGAAGGAAATTTTCTTTGTTGGTTACCAGGAGTTGGAGGGGAGGGGAGAGAACACCATTAGATAGGTAGAAACAAGTATTGATTTCGGTGAAGAGAAGGGCAATGTACCAAATGTGCATGATCAATATGGTGGCATTGAGGAAGCAGAAGACATAGAGAGGTACATGGGAGGCGCAGACAACAAAGACGAACCCTTTTGCACATACAGTACTGTGTTGTCAGTGAAGGCAAACATGGATATATGTGTGCATAGATGGGTAGACAGCCTGAACTAGTAGGTATGTCTATGCAGGGGGAAATGTGCCCAGACCATGTGTAGGGTTGGCAGACAATGTTTCTACAAGTGTATTGGTGTGTTCTGTAAGCATTCCCAGGTATATGGTAGAGCTGACAAAGGGCAAGGTTGTAGTCACTTCCTGGCCACAGCCAGCTACCGAGAGGGAGTGAGTAGTTGGACCTGTGGTCTCAGTTGCAGAGGACATCAAGCTCAATGAGCATAACATACTACCCAAAACATTGTTCCACCTCCTACTTTGGTGAGTAGTGATTGAGATCTTAAAAGCTTGCAAGTGACCATCTAGATGCAACAATGGGTCACTCCTTGTCCAGAGCAAAGAAGAATGAAGAAAACCAAAGGTTCATGAAAACAATTAGTCCAAGTGATTGGTACACCACGCAATTCTCAGCCTTTATGACTATGAGACCAGAAGAACTAGATGGTGCCTGGCTACCAATGACAACCACTCAGAGTGGGATCTATGTAGGAAATCTTGGATAGAGTGGGAGAACAATGTGGAACAAAATTAAAAATCATTAAAAAAAAAGAAGGGACCTGATTTGGTGGTCCTATAGAGCCTGTTGCAACCACTGAGACTATGGCCCCTAGGTGACCTTCAGGTCTGGAATTGAACCCACTCTTGTTGCTTTCAGCCAGACAAAAGACAGACATATGAGCTGAACATTTACATTAGGTAGATACACTCCTTGGAGAGAACAATCATGGGAGAATTGAAGGGCTGTGTGTGCGCAGGGAGACAACAGTTCAGGGGACAGGAGTACATGGAGGGAAGGAAATAGGGAGGAGGTTACTATGAGGAGGAAGTGGGAGGGGAGCTGTTGTATTTTGGGAGATTGTAGTCAATGCCATGAGACAAAGTGTATGTGAGCTTCTGTATGGTGGGTGAATTTGTTCTGTAAAATTTCACCCAAATCACAATTAAAGAAAAGAAGAAGAAGAACATTAAGTTATTCAAAAGGCATAGTATTTGTAAGACAGTGCTCAAATTATTAGTCTCTGCTGTGGCATGAATAAAAAATTTTCATTTCAAAAAAAGGAGAAATTATACATGCCGAACTTTAGCCTAATAAGTTTTTCTTTGACTTTTTTTTTCTTTTATCTCTCTCTCTACTTGTTTCTTGCAAAGATCTAGTTTGCCCCCTCCAGTGGGCAGTGGTATGGGGTTCCAGTTCTATCTCTTGCAAGAGTTTACTTGTTACTGCTGGTGGCAGCAGTATGAGATTCTAACTAAACGTTTCCATTTTCTTCTGTTTGCAAACATTGTGATCTGCTTCCTTGTAGATGTTTGGTCTGGGACTCCAGTTTTGATAACCTAGGTTTTGAGCACCTTGGTGAGGTTTGCTAAACAAACTACAGTGCTTCACTGTTGTTAAATGTTGCCACCTGATGTTTTTTTTTGTGTGTGCACTGTATTAGGGGTAATCACCAAATCTTGCAAAACATGTTGCATGGGTAAATGGGCAACTCCCGGCCTGTTTTGCAGAAACTTTGAAATGTGTGTTATTGCCTGGTAAGATGGAGAATGCCACGTCTTAAGATCAGGCTGGACCTCTTTCAGGTACTTCAGTGGCTTACATATGTAAGCATCAGAGGATCCTTTGTTGTTTTATACAGTGGATGTTGGTGTATGATTAACAAAAAAGTCTTCAGAAAGTCAGTGACCACTTTTGGGACAAAGTTTCTAGGACTTGATCCGAGAGATCTTTGGTAATTTTAGATCAACAGACTTAACTGAAACAGTTTGAAATTATGTGGCTATGTGTGTATGTGTGTGCTGCCTTGTTTGATGTTGTGCTTCTTTTTTTTTTTTTTTTTTTTTACATCTTTACATAATATATATATATATATATTTTTAACACTTTTTCTTTTTATTGAAAAATATGGAACACTTCACGAATTTGTGTGCCATCCTTGTGCAAGGGCCGTGCTAATCTTCTCTGTTGTTGTTGTTATGTGCCGTCGAGTTGGACCCGACTCATAGCTACCCCTCCTTGGGTTTCTGAGGTGGTGTCACTACAGAAGTAGATTGCCCTATCTTCCTTCTGAGGAGTGGCTGGTGGGTTTGAACTGCCAACCTTCTGGTTAGCAGTCAAGTGCCTTAGGCATTATGCTATCAAAGCTCCTAAACCAAACTCGCTGCCATCGAGTGGATTCTTACTCATAGCTTTCCTCTTTGGGTTGCCAAGTCTGTAAATCTTTATGGAAGCTGACTGCCTTATGATTCTTCCACAGAGTGGCTTGTGGGTTTGAACTACCGACCTTTTGACCTTTATGGTTAGCAGTGATATGTCTTCACCACTACACCACCAGTTGTTGTTGTTGTTAAGTGCCGTCGAGTCGTTTCCGACTCATAGCGACCCCATGCACAGCAGAACGAAACACTGCCCGATCCCGCACCAGCCCCACAATCCCTGCTATACTCGAGCCCATCATCGCAGCCACTGTATCAATCCATCTCGTTGAAGGCCTCCCCCTCTTTCGTCGACCCTCCACCCTACCAAGCATGACATCCTTCTCCAGGGAATGGTCCCTTCTTACAACATGACCAAAATAGGTGAGACGAAGTCTGGCCATTCTTGCTTCCAAGAGCATTCTGGCTGCACTTCCTCCAGGACAGATCTGTTAGTTCTTTTAGCAGTCCATGGTACTTTCAGCATTCTTCGCCAGCACCACAACTCAAAAGCATCAACTCTTCTTCGGTCTTCCCTATTCATTGTCCAGCTCTCACATGCATACAAGGTGATTGGAAATATCATGGCTTGTGTCAGGCGCACCTTAGTCCTCAAGGAGATATCCTTGCTCCTCAGCACTTGAAACAGTTCCTTCGCAGTTGACTTTCCCAATGCTACACGTCGTCTAATGTCTATATGCTGAGCAAATAATCCGAGAAGCTGGACTATATGAAGAAAAACGTGGTATCAGGATTGGAGGAAGAATCATTAACAACCTGAGATATGCAGACGATACAACTTTGCTTGCTGAAAGTGAGGATGACTTAAGGCACCTACTGATGAAGGTTGAAGAATACAGTCTGCAGTATGGATTACATCTCAACATAAAGAAAACAAAAATCCTCACAACTGGACCAATGAGCAGCATCACAATCAATGGAGAGAAGATTGAGGTTGTCAAGGAATTCACATTGCTTGGTTCTACAATCGATGCCAACGGAAGCAGCAGTCAGGACACCACCAGAGCTCCTTATAATCTCTGTACTGTTCCAGTTTTAGTATATGTGCTGCTGAAGTGATCACTGTGCTGTGCTATTTTGAGAATGTTATGCTGTTGTTCATTATAAAATGAAAGATCCTATGAAAAATCTTGGGAGCTCTGGTGGTGTAGTGCCTAAGGCACTTGACTGCTAACCAGAAGGCTGGTGGTTCAAATCTACTAGCCACTCCTCGGAAGGAAGGTTAGGCAATCTACTTCCGTAGTGATATTGCCTCGGATACCAAGAAAGGTTCGCTATGAGTCAGATCAACTCGATGGCATGTAACAACAACAAGAATGAAAAGTCTCAGGCAGAAACTTTGTTGTTTAAACTGACTTCAGAGACCTAGTGAATTTGTGATTCTCACTCAAGATGGTGTTCACCTGGATGAAATCTGTGGTGGGTCATCTAGAAAAGTGGATAAGATTCTGCATTCATTCTGAATCCCCTTTCTATCTTCCTCTGTGCACTACTTTGAAGTTGTTGTAAGCCTCAGCTCTAAATAAAACTGCCTTTTGTGATTGTTTTACAAATTAGGCTATCAGTAACTACTCTAAGAAACTTTGATACAAATTGGTTCATTTGAAAAGTGCACTGAAAATGTTATTTATTTTGCTTGGTATAGCAAGGCCTTAAATAGAAACAAATTATTCTAAGAAAATTTTATGAAGCATGTGAAAGATAAGATTATGAATATATATAATTTTTAGCTCTGATATTATTAAATTAGATAGTATTTCTTTAAAAAACTTGCTCAGATGTGGTCTAATGATAGATAAAAAGCAAAACCAAAATGACTGCCATGGAGTCATTCCTGACATAGCGACTCTTCCTTGGGTTTCTGAGGCCATATCTCTATGAAAGTAGATTGCCCAGTTGCCTTCGAGGAGTGGCTGGTGGGTTTGAACTGCTAGCCTTCTGGTTAGCTGTCAAATGCCTTAGGTACCACACTACCAGAGCTCCCAATGATAGATACTTACATGAATAAATAGTTCTAAAATTACAAAGAATTAATTAAATGAATTCATTTTGACAAAACTTTGTGTTTATGACAACCTTGAATGTGAAATCTTTCCAAGTAAATTAGGTTATAGAATGTATTTTATTTATGGAAAATAAGTAATATGTCATAAAGTGAAAACTAATCTTGTCTTTAACATGTATAGGGTTGGCAGACAATGGTTCTACAAGTGTATTTGTATGTTTGTAAGAATTCCCAGGAGTATAGTAGAGCTTACAAAGGACAAGACTGTAGTTACTTCTTGGCCACAGCCAACTACCCAGAGGGAGCTAGATGTTGAACCTGTGGTCTCAGGACCATAGTTGCAGGTGACATCAAGCTCAATTGGCATAACATACTACACAAAATATTGTTCCACCTCCTATTTTGGCGAGTAGTGACTGGGATCTTAAAAGCTTGCAAGCAGCCATTTAGATGTAACGATGGGTCTCTCCTCGTCCAGAGCAAAGAAGAATGAAGAAAACCAAAGATTCACAGAAACAATTAGTCCAGGTGACTGCTACACCATGCGATCC
>NW_006921881.1:3957107-3991453 GCF_000298275.1 Orycteropus afer afer
TAGGCGGGGAGCTGTGCATTGTGGTAAATTGTGGTCAATGTCATGAGACAAAGTGTATGTGAACTGCTGTATGGAAAGTGAATTTGCTCAGTAAACTTTCACCCTAACCACAATTAGAAAGAAAGAAAGAAGAAAGATAAAAAAATAAATAGATAGATAAATAAATAAAAGGAAAAAAAAAAAAGAATTGGTTGATTCTCTTTGGGGTTAAAAATTTATATTAGTGTTTCCTCCTGTGTTTTTACCCAACATTAAATTACAAATGCATGATATTACATCATAATTTAGCTTCATTCAGATGTTTAGAGATTTGATGGGTCTTGGTAGATAGTATTATGTCTCAAGATAATTATGGGTTATATTTAAAGCTTTTTGAAAATAAGTTAATCATTATGCTTGGAATTATTCTCATCTAACTTTAAAACAGTTGATGTTTTTGAGTTGTGGTGTTGGAGAAGAATACTGAAAGTACTATGGACTACTCAAAGCACTAACAAATCAGTCCTGGAAGAAGTGTAGGAGGACAGCTCCTTGGAAGTGAGAATGGCCAGACATTGTCTCACCTACTTTGGTCATGTTGTCAGAAGGGACCATTCCCTGGAGAGGGAGATCATGCTCAGTAAAGTGGAGGGTGAATGAAAAAGGGGAAGGCCCTCAACATAGTGGATGGAATGGACACAGAAGATGCAATGATGGGCTAAGGTATAGCAAGGGTCATGAGGCTGGCACAGGACCAGGCAGTGTTTCATTCTGTTGTCCATAAGGTCACTATGAGTCAGAGATGACTCAATGGCACCTAACAACAACAACAACAATAACGAACTTTGCTCTTGACTTTAAACTAACTTATTTAGCTTTAGGAGATCTGGTGGCATAGTGCCTAAGGCACTTAACTGCTAACCAGAAGATTAGTGGCTCAAACCCACCAGCCACTCCTGGGAAAGAAGGTTGGGCAATCTACTTCCATAGTGATACTGCCTCAGAAACCCATGGAGGGGTCGCTCTGAGTCGGGTTGACTCAACGGCACATAACAACAACAACCATTTAGCTTTACATTAATTCTATAATTGATTTCCCATCAGATCTTTCACTTAAAAAATATGTCTTTCACTTAAAAAAATAATGTCCTGACACTATGGGAGAGAGATCCAACAAAGCTACTACCTCAGGACCATAGTACTGGGGGATTCCAGACTCAATTGGCACAACAAAATACATAAAAGCGTTGCTCCACATCCTACATTGGCGAGTAGTGACTGGGGTCTTAAAAGCTTTCAAGCAGCCATCTAAGATGCAGCTAATGGTCTCCTAGTGTCAGAAGTGAAGAAGAAAGCACACATGCACACACACACACACACACACACAACAAGGGCATTTAGAAGCAATCAACCCTAGGACACGATGGCCTTGAGACCAGAAGAATTGCATGGTGCCTGGCTGCCAATGCCAACCACTCAGGAAAGGATCCAATCTGGAGATACTGGATAGAGTGGGAGGGAAAACATGGAACAAAATCCAAAAACTCAATAATGACCAGAATTACTGGTCAGATGAAATCTGGTGAGACTCCCAATACTAAGGCCCTGAAATACATTCGGCATCTGGAATAAAACTCACCCCCAGGGGCGGGCTCTCAGCCCAATAGTTAACAAGATGTACACGTAGACCACTCAACCCAGGATGCTGCACCCACACACTCAATGGTAATACATCCCTCAGAGCAATAGACCATGGGACACCAAAGGATCGACATTCAAACTGAGGAAATGCAGGACAAACAGGAGTGCATAATTATGAGGGACACAGGGGGAGGATTGCATGGTAGGGAGGGGAGGAGACTGGGTTAGGGTTGGACAAAAGAAAAAAAAAAGAAAAAAAAATATTGTGAATTAATTATAGTCATATTAAGTTTTGTCACCTATAGAAAAAAGTTGCTTTGTTAACTTGCTAAAATGCTTGATCCAAATACTCTAACAGAAAGATGGACTGTATTGGACTTATGCAAAAGACTTATATTTTGAACATGGATCCTACTAGATTGAATCCAGGTTTCCAGAATTCTGGTAGAAGGTAATGGGTTCCCAGATTGCACTGTAGCTTATCCAGAATCCCAGGAAACAAAAATTAACTACACATGATTAAGTGAACTGAAAGATTACTATGAGATCTATGTAGGAATATTGCTGATGATTTAATATTCTATTTTCTGGGTATAAGAAACCATTTTTTTTTTCTCCTAAATTATCTAATGGGTTTGTTGTTTTTACCTGCATATTTTGACTGGTTCTTATTATGCTATGCTTAGGTATTTTATATATAATGAAATAAACATTAGGAAAAATAAGAAATATGAGAGAAATCTAAAATTAAGAGCCAGAAAAGAAACCCTAAAGGTCATGGGAAAATCCTTAATCAGCATAATGTTATTAGCTACTGAAATAGCTGGTTTTTGCATTAAAAGTAATAATACATTCATCAGACTTTAAATGAGTTTAGATAGTATAACTCCAGTTAGAAATTTCTATCGATCAAGTTGCAAAGTTATAAATATCATAACTAGAGAAGTGTCTGAAATTTGAGCTATGATTTTTCAAAATCGAATGGTATTAAGCTTCTTCCTAGGTCTCCCAAGAAACAGTTTTGTACCTTAATAGATGAAATTTGCTATGGCTATTAATACAAAAGGAGCTCTGGTAGTATAGTGCTTAAGGTACTTGACTGCTAACCAGAAGACTGGTGGTTCAAACCCACCAGCCGCTCCTCGGAAGGAAGGTTGGGCAATCTACTTCCACAGTGTTACTACTGCCTCAGAAACCCAAGGAAGGGTCGCTATGAGTTGGTCCCGACTCGATGACACATAACAACAACAACAACATTAATACAAAATCTGAAGCTTCACAGAATGTCTTTATAGCTGAGGCTATTCATATTATGTATAAGCAAATACCTTGTTGTATTTGTTTCCTTGGTACAAAGACCCTAAATTTTACTTTTGTGGGTTATTTCAGCAAATTGACCTAATACTGATAATGTTTCCAGATTTCTGGCTTTCATGGTAGCTGTGTTAACTCGCACACATCATTACCCTTTGATGACCTTTTGAATCTTGAGCCTTGGAAAACATGCTAAAAGCCATTTTTTGAGTCAAGCAATGGTTCAAATAAACTTTTAAGACCATTTTTCTCTGAGCATTGTGCTGTTTTGAAGAATTCAGTCTGTTTAGAGAAACAAAATCAGACTGGACATTAGGTAAAATCAGTAATTATTTTAATTGATTTTAAGATACTGTTACATGAAATGCCTGTCTAATGCTTGTCATCAAAATGTCACCCTCCTGGGTTTACAGAAGATTCTTTATCTTGAAGAATTTAGGCCCTGAGAGGAGATTAGTTTCACCGTGAGTCAGTTTTTTTGGGAAACAAATGCTTCATCCAATGTAACTTTGCCCTGAATTTACCCTAATTTATGGTGATCAAAGAATTTCTATGGAAATTCATGATCAGAGGAGGAGAAATTCGTGAGGGCACCTCAGTACATTATAACACTGTGTCTAACTAACATGGCTGACGCTAAGTTTGCCTCAGATTCCATTTTGTTGTGGGCTATCCTTCTGTTTCTGAGAAGGTGACCCATGACTTTTGGGTAAAAAAGGAAGGGGTTAGTTTGCCCGAGGAAAGATGTTTTAAATAGATTGAAGACACCCAACGCTGTATTATCTTGCTAATCATATGTCTTTGACAACCCTTAACTGAATGTTTTTCTTTTGCTTTTAGTCATTCTGGAGGTCACATGCCTTAGATTACCTGGCCTTTAAGATTATCACAGTGTTTTTCACGAAAGAGGCTTTTGAACTCCAGGCATGGTGATTTCACACACACACACACACACACACACACAGAAAAAATCTTGGAGTAGACATTAGTTAAAAACTCATTAGAATCCCATTGGAATACTCTAAAACTTGCTCCATTTACTAATCTATATGCAGCCAAACCAGAAGGTGTTAAACCTTAAATTACATTTGTCGCAGATTAAAGAAAATGAAGAACTCATTTGGACTTGAAGTGGCATAGTGGGCAGAAGCATACAAGCTTTCCCAAGGTCATGGACTTTGAAGTTATTGGCCTTTGTTTAAATATTTACTGCTTTATAAATTTCTTTATGTTGGCAACTTGAGTTTATTTGACTGGTAAGAATTTTCTACACAGGCTATGGACAATTTTGCTGTTTTCATATTTATTATTTTTGTCTTATATGCCCTTAGTTCTGTGGACTAATAGTTTTTCCTTAGTTAATAAATGTTCTTGATATTATTGCTTTGTGCATAGTCATCTTTTTTTTTTTTTAAGTTTTGTTGTATTGCTTAAGTTTTATTAATTTGTGTTGTTGTTGTTAGGTGCTGTCGTGTCATCTCTGACTCATAGCGACCCTATGCACAGCAGAAGGAAACATTGCTTGCTCCTGTGCCAGCCCCACAATCCTTGTTAGAACTGAGCCCATTGTTGCAGCAACTGTGTTAATCCATCTTGTTTGTGGCCTTCCTTTTTGTTGCTGACCCTCCACTTCTCTGAGGAATGGTCCCTTCTGACAACATGGCCTAAGTAGGTGAGACAAAGTCTGGCCATTCTAGCTTCCAAGGAGCATTCCAGCTACACTTCTTCCAGGACAGATCTGTTAGTGTTTCTGGCAGTCCATGGTACTTTCAGTGTTCTTCGCCAATACCACAACTCAAAAGCATCAGCTCTTCAGTTTTCCTTATTTATTGTTCAGCTTTCACATGCATACGAGGCAATTGAAAATACCATGGCTTGCGTTAGACGCACCTTAGTCTTTAAAGAGGTATCTTTACTCTTCAGCACTTTAAAGAGATCTTTTGCAGCAGATTTCCCTAGTGTAATATGTCATCTGATTTGTTGACTGCTGCTTATGTTGGTGTTGATTGTGGAACCAAGTAATATGAAATCTTTGACAACTTCAGTCTTTTCTCCATTTATTTTGATGTTGCTTATGGGTCCAGTTGTGAGCATTTTTGTTTTCTTTATGTTGAGGTGTAATCCACACTGCAGATTGTAGTCTTTAATCATCAGTAAATGCTTCAAGTCACCTTCACTTTCAGCAAGCAAGGTTGTGTCATCTGCATATCACAATGTGGTTACTGACTCTTCCTCCAATTCTGATGCTGTGTTCTTGTTCATGTAGTCCAGCTTCCTGGATTGTTTGCTCAGCATACAGATTGAATAAGTATGGTGAAAGATATAACCTGACACACTCCCATCCTGATTTTAAACCATGCAGTATCCCCTTGTTCTGTTTGAATGACAGCCTCCTGCTCTATGTACAGGTTCCTTATGTGTACAATTCAGTGTTCTGGAATTCCCATTCTTCTTACTGTTGTACATAATTTGTTACAGTTGACAGAGTTGAATGCTTTTGCACACTCAAAAAAACACAAGTAAACATCTTTCTGGTATTCTTTGCTTTGAGCCAAGATCCATCTAACATCAAGTATGGTATCTCTAGTTCCATGTCCTCTTCTGAATCCAGCTTGCATTTCTGGAAGTTCTCTGTCAATATACTGCTTCAAACATTTTTCAATTATCTTCAGGAAAGTTTTATTTGCATGTGATATTAATGATATTGTTTGATAATTTCCACATTCTGTAGGATCACCTTTCTTTGGAATGGGTACAAATATGGATCTCTTCCAGTCAGTTGGCCAGGTAGGTGTGTTCCAAATTTCTTGGCATAGATGAATAAGTATCTCCAATATGGCATCCATTTGTTGAAACATCTCAGTGGGTATCCCATCAATTCCTGGAAACTTGTTTTTCACCAATTCCTTCAGTGCAGCTTTGACTTCTTCCTTTAATACTGTCAGTTCTTGATCATATGCCATCTCCTGAAATGGATGAACATTGACCAATTCTTTTTGTTACACTGACTCTGTGTGTTCCTTCCATCTTCTTTTGATGTTTCCTGCATCAGTCAATATTTCCCCAAAGAATCTTTCTATATTGCAATTTGAAGCATTGAATTTTTTCTTCAGTTCTTTCAGCTTGAGCAATGCCAAGTGTGTTCTTCCCTTTTGGTTTTCTCACTCCAAGTCTTTTCACATGTCATTATAATAATTGACTTAGTCTTCTCAAGCTACTCTGAAATCTTCTATTCAGTTCTTTTATCTTGTCATTTCTTCCATTTACTTTAGCTACTTTGTTCAAGAGCAAGTTTCAGAGTCTCTTCTGACATCCATTTTGGTCTATTCTTCCTTTCCTGTCTTTTTAATGACCTCTTGCTTTCTTCATGGATGATATTCTCATCCCACAATTCCTCTGGTTTTTGGTCATTGGTGTTCAATGCATCAAATCTATTCTTCAGATGGTCTCTAAATTCAGGTGGCATATAATCAAGGCCATATTTTGGATCTCATGGACATATTATAATGGTCTTCAACTTCAACTTGAATTTGCATATAAGGAGTTGATGGTCTGTTTCCCAGTAAGCTCCTGGTCTTGTTTTGGTTGAAGATATTGAGCTTCTCCATCTCCTCTTTCCACATATGTACTTGATTTGATTCTTGTGTATTCCATCTGGCAAAGTCCATTTTACAGCCACCATTTATGTTTTGAAAAAAAGTATTTGCAATGAATAGGTCATTGGTCTTGCAAAATTCTATCATGTGATCTCTGGCATTATTTCTATCACCAAGGACATATTTTCAAACTACTGGTGATTCTTCATTATTTTCAACTTTTGCATTCTAATCACCAGTAATAATCAACATATCTTGATTTCATGTTTGGTCAATTTCAGACTGCAGAAGTTGGTAAAAATCTTCAATTTCTTTGTCTTTGTCTTTGGTGGTTGGTGTAAATTTGAATAACAGTAGTATTAACTGGTCTTCCTTGTAGGTATATGGATATTATCCTATCACTTACAGCACTGTACTTCAGGATAGATCTTGACACATTCTTTGTGATGATAAATGCTTCACCATTCCTCTTCAATCTGCCATTCCCAGTATAGTAGATCATATGATTGTCTCATTAAAAAAGGCCAAAACCAATCCATTTCAGCTCACTAATGCCTAGTAAGCCAATGTTGGGACCAGCGGAAGGTGGTGTTTGCATGAGAGGAGCCACCACAGGTGTAGGATGCAATAAACCAGCCCCAGCACCAGCATAAGGTGGAATTTGCCCCAGGGGCAGGCTAGATAAAGGACCAGGGTAGGGTAGACCAGGAAATGATCAGAGTAGTGTAGAACAGCTTGTTGTTGTTGTTGTTGTTATGTGCTGTTGAGTCATCTCTGACTCATAGTGACCCTTCCTTGGGTTTCCAAGGCAGTATCTCTATGGAAGTAGATTGTCCAATCTTCCTTCCAAAGACTGACTGCTGGGTTTGAACCGCCAACCTTCTGGTTACAGTAAAATACCTGAGGCACTAGGACACCAGAGCTCCCATAGAACAACTGTTGCTGTTGTTATGTGCTGTTGAGTCAGACCTGACTCCTAGCAACCCCTCCTTGGGTTTCTGAGGTGGTATCACTATAAAAGTAGATTGCCCAATCTTCCTTCCAAGGAGTGGCTGGTGGGTTTGAATCACCAGCCTTCTTGTTAGCAGTCAAATGCCTTAGGCACTATGCTACCAGAGCTCCCAATAGAACAGCTAGGGAGAGACAAACTTGTCCATCAGTTTGTCCTACTGTGGTGGTTTGAGTATTGTTGTGAGAGTGGAGGCTATGCCACTGGCATTTCAAATGCCAGCAGGGTTACCCATGGTGGACAGGCAGAACCTCCAGACCAAGACAGACTTGGAAGAAGGAAGAGGCCATCCACTTCTCAAAGAATTGGCCAATGAAAACCTTATGGATAGCAGTGAAAACACTGTCTTATATTTGACTGGAAAAATTTATGAATAGCCTTGAAACATTTTGTGATATAGTACCAGAAGATGAGCTCCTCAGGTTGGAAGACACTCAAAATATGACTGGAGAAAAGTTGCCTCCTCAGGTTAGAGCTAACCTTAATGATGTGGCTAGAGTAAAGCTTTCAGGAATCCCATTTGGTGATGTGACATGTCTCAAGATGAAAAAAATAGCTGCAAATATCCATTCATAGTTGGAATATGGAATGTATGAAGTATGGATCTAGGAAAATCAAAGTTGTCAAAAATGAAATGGAACACACAAAGATTGATATCCTAGGCATTAGTGAGATGAAATGGTCTGGTTTGGGCCATTTTGAATTAGGTGATCGTATGATCTAGTAAGCCAGGAATGACCAATTGGAAAAGAATGGTGTGTCATTCATCATCACAAAGAAATGTATCAAGATCTCTCCTGAAGTACAATGCTGTCAGTGATAGGATAATATCCATGCCTAGGAGGAAGACCAGTTAATACTACTATGATTCAAATATATACACCAATCACCAAAGCCAAAGAAGAGGAAATTGAAGATTTTTACCAACTTCTGCAGTCTGAAACTGATTGAACATGCAATCCAGATGTGTTAATTATCACTGGTGATTGGAATGTAAAAGTTGGAAACAAAGAAGAATCACCAACAGCTGGAAAATATGGCCTTGGTAGTAGAAATGATGCTGGAGATCACATGAAAGAATTTTGCAAGACCAATGACTTGTTCGTTGGAATATCCTTTTTCAACAACACAACGGTAGACTTCACCAGACAGAGTACACAGGAATCAGATTGACTACATCTGTGGCAAGAGGTGATGGATAAGCTCAATATTTTTAGCCAAATCAAGATCAGGAGCTTACTGTGGAATAGACTGTCAACTGCTCATATGCAAGCTCAAGTTGAAGCTGAAGATAATTAAAAGAAGTCCACAAGAGCCAAAATATGACCTTGATTATATCCCTCCTGAATTTAGAGACCATTTAAAGATTAGATTTCATGCAATGAATACCAGTGACCAAAAACCAGAGGAATTGTGGGATGACATAAAGAATATCACCCATAAAGAAAGCAAAAGGTCATTAGAAAGACAGGAAAGGAAGAAAAGACCAAACTGGATGTCAGAAGAGACTTTGAAACTTGCCCTTGAATGGAGAGTAGCTAAAGTAGTTGGAAGAATCAACAAGATAAAAGAGCTGAACAGGAGATTTCAAAGAATAGTTTGAGAAGACAAAGTCAATTACGATAATGAAATATACAAAGACATGGTGTTAGAAAAACAAAAGAGACTAACACGCTCAGCATTTCTCAAGCTGAAAGAACTGAGGAAAAAATTTAAGCCTCAAATTGCTGTATCAAAAGATTCTGTGGAAAATATGTTGAATGATGTGGGAAACATCAAAAGAAGATGGATGGAATATGCAGAGTCACTATACCAAAAAGAATTGGTTGATGTTCATCCTTTTCAGGAGGTGGCACATGATCAATAACCCATGGTATTGAAGGAAGAAGTTAAAGATGCACTGAAGTGATTGACAATAAACAAGGCTTCAGGAATTGACGGAATACCCATTGAGATGTTTCTACAAATGGATGCTGCTCTGGAGGCACTCACTTGGCTATGCCAAGAGATTTGAAAGACAGCTACTTGGCCAACTGACTGGAAGAGATTCATATTTGTACCCAATCCAAAGTAAGGTGATTCCACAGAATGTGGAAATTATCAAATGATATCACTGATATAACATGCAAGTAAAATCTTACTGAAGATAATTAAAAAATGTTTGCAGCAGTATGTTGACAGAGAACTTCCAGAAACGCAAGCTGGATTCAGAAGAGGATGTGGAATGAGGGATATCATACTTGATGTTAGATGGATCTTGGCTTAAAGCAAAGAATACCAGAAAGATGTTTACTTGTGTTTTATTGACTATGCAAAGGCATTCAACTGTGTGGAACATAACAAATTGAGAAACTTGTACATAGACCAGGATGTTTTTGTTCAAACAGAACAAGGGGATATTGCACATTTCTAAATCAGGAAGGGAGTGCATCAGGATTGTATCTTTCACCATACTTATTCAATCTGTATCCTGAGCAAATAGTCTGAGACGCTGGTCTATACAAAGAACAACATGACATCAGGATTGAAGGAAGGCTCATTAACAACCTGAGATATGCAGACAGCACAGCTTTGCTTGCTGAAAGTGAGGATGATTTGGTGCACTTACTGATAAAGATTAAATACTACAATCTGCAGTATGGATTGCAACTCAATATAAAGAAAACAAAAATCCTCACAACTGGACCAATAAGCAGCATCATGACAAATGGAGAAAAAAAGTTTGAAGTTGTCAAAGACTTCATGTTACTTGCTTCTACAATCAATGCCAGTGGAAGCAACAATCAAGACATTAAGAGGTATATTGCACTAGGCAAATCTGTTGCATAAGACCTCTTTAAAATGCTAAAGAGCATAGATGTCTCTTTGAAGATTAAGATGTGCCTAACCCAAACCATGGTATTTTTAATGGCCTCACATGCATGTGAGAGCTAGACAATGAATAAGGAAGACCAAAGAAGAATTGATGCTTTTGAGTTGTGGTGTTGGTGAAAGTAGTGTGGACTGCTAAAAGAACTAACAAACATGCCCTGGAGGAAGTGCAGCCAGAATGCTCCTTGGAAATGAAAATGGCCAGACTTCATCTCACTTACTTTGGTCATGTTGTCAGTAGGGGCTATTCTCTGAAGAAGGATGTCATGCTTGGTAGAGGGGAGGGTCAACAAAAGAAGGGAAGGCCCTCAACAAGATGGATTGACATAGTGGCTGTAGCAATGGGCTCAGGTATAGCAAGGATCAAGAGACTTGTACAGGACCGGGCAGTGTTTCGTTCTGTTGTACGTAAGGTCGCTATGAGTTGGAGATGATTCGATGGCTCCTAACAACAACAACAATGCGTAGCATATTGATCTTTATGGGTTTCATTTCATTTTTGACAACTTCCAATTTTCCTAGATTTATGCTTCATACATTCCATGTTCTGATTATTAATGAATGTTTGCAGCTCTTTCTTCCCATTTTGAGTCAAGCCCTATCAGCAGATGGAGATTCCAAAAGCTTTACTCCATCCACGTCATTAAGGTCGACTCTACTTTGAGGAGGCAATCTTCCCTAGTCATATATTGAGTGCCTTCTGACTTGAGAGGCTCATCTTCCAGCACTATATCAGACAAAGTTTCAGGGATATTCATAAAATTTTCCAGTACTATATCAGACAGTGTTTCACTGCTATTTGTAAGGTTTTCACTGGCCAATTCTTTGGGAAGTTTATGTTCCCTTCCTTCTTCTGAGTCTGTCTTAGTCTGGAAGCTCTGCTGAAATCGATCCACCATCAGTGTCCCTGCTGGTGTTTGAAATACCAGTTGTATTGCCTCCAGCCTCACAGCAACACGCAAGCTACCATAGTATGACAAACTGACAGACAAGCAGTGAGTATGAATGATACTCTAATGTAATTTCTTAGAAAACTAATATGCTGCCATGAAGTGAGTCACATATATTGACAAAATATATTTTATGGATGGACTTGAGTTCCCACTTTAAGGTTTTTAGCCTAACAACAGGCCAATAGTTACTTCAATATGGCCCTGCACCATACTGGCTCTCATAAGATGATCACTGATAGCTGAGTGCTACAGTGAAGCATGGTGAATAAGTTAAATGTTGTCCAGCTATCAGAAAGGATAGTGTCTGGGGTCTTAAAAGCTTGTAATAAAATAAGCAGCTATCTAAAGGGGCCATCAAGCAGTCTGTGCAGAAGAAAACAAACGAATCTAAACATCCTCAAAAGATTTTAAGTAAAATTAATGATCAGAGGAGGGAACATATTAGAGCTTAAATACATAAGCACTTGGCTGCTTATGGCTGCAGTCTATAGTGGGAGCTCTAACTCAATTTTGAGTTCATAAGTTCAGATACCAGTTGAGTTCTTTCTGACCTTCAACATTGTGGCTACACTCAGGATGACTGTGATTAAAAGTAGATTATGCTCACACAAAGAATTAGGGAATCTGCCAGAGTGTGTCCTTTTCTAATTTAAATTAAGTTTGAGGTCCTGAAATTGTTTGGTAGTCAACTTGTGTCTATGACTCAGGCTGCATTATCATATATATGATGTTGTTGTTGTTGTTATTTGCCGTCGAGTCGCCCTGACTCATAGCGACCCCTCCTTGGGTTTCCGAGGCAATATCACTATGGAAGTAGGATTGCCCAACCTTACATATGATATATATCACATGATCATACATATCCTACTTAGCCAGGTAGTCAAGCACCAGAACTAATCCTGTAACCCTTTTTAATCTTCAATTATGTATGTATCCCAATCATGGTCCTTTTTCCCCTTCTGTAGTGCCACCTGCAACAGGGATGAATCGATCTGCCACCAATCATGATTTTGTGATGTTTCCCTTTGTTTTTAATCATATATAATTAGCCCCATGGCCATTGTTCAGTGGACTCCATTTAGGTGTGTGCATGCTGTGTACATGCTGATGGTTTCCTTGATCCTGGAAGAATCTGGGGTCTCTTTTCCCTATTATACAATTAACATCTTGTTTCATGGAAATCTCTTTGAAATCAAGAGCAAAAACTCTTTTGCAAAGGAAATATTTACATGTTACTCTCAGATTCAATGTCTAATTTAATTTCCTGGAAAATTTTCTGGTATCTAACTTAATTTTCTCTTTGAATCTTCATTTAATTCACTTTCCCTTCTTGTTTTTTGCAACATCAAAAGAGAATGGCCTTTCAAGAGGAATAAAGTGACATATGTTTCTGAGAGGGGAGAAATCAAATTTTGGTTCTTTGGCCAGGGCTTTGTGCTTGTAGGAGGGAAATAATAAAATAATAAAAATCTCTTCCTTCACTAAGATAACCAAAACCAAACCCATTTGCCTTAGAGTCAATTCCAAGTCATAGCAACCCTCCAACACAGAATAGAACTGCACCCATAAGGTTTTTCCAAGGTTGTAATTGGTACAGAAGCACATTGCCATATATCCTACAATACTGCTGTTGGGTTCAAACCCTTGACCTTTCAATTAGGAGCCAACAGCTCAAGCACTGTGCAAGCAGGGCTCCTTTTCAGTTTGAGAGCTGACAAGTCACTTCATAACCACCACCACACATACCTCCCTCCCCGCCCCCTCAAAACAAGAACAAAAACAAAAGTCATAAAGTCATAAAGTCAATTTTCTGACTCTTAGCAACCCTATAGGACAGAGTAGAACTGTCCTTTAGGGTTTCCTAGGGTGTAAATCTTTGAGAGAATAGACTGCCTCATCTTCTTGCAGAGTAGCTAGTAGGCTTGACCACAGGCTTTTTGGTTAGTAGCCAAATGCCTTAGCCACCACACCACCAGAGCTCTTGCACTTAATATCAAGTCCCTCATGTTCCTTGATGTTTTTTTCTTCCTCTGTGATTTTTAAGCAAGAATTGGAAAAACTGCTATATCAGAATCTCTTTGGACTTTATTTTCAACAAGATGACATCTCACCAATTTCAATATATCTTAGCAATCCATTTTCTTAGAAATGATAACTGGAAGAATCCTAAATATAACATTCCTTCCCATTTCCTTATCATTTTGAGAGAGGCTTTTATTGGTCAATTCACAAGGTCTCTCATTTGCTTTATTTTTCTAAAGTCTGATGTCAGTCTTTTGTGTTGACATCCAGAATTATTCTGCCTTCTACACTCCTCTTCCATAAAGAATGAACTTGATATTTGCACTTGGCATTTCTACAGCCTACTGTCTGACATGGGTCAGTGGTTTCAGATTTACAATCAAAACAGATGTTAAACTAAGTAAAATGTTGAAAATGTTTGCATTGTTGCCAAATATCAAGTATCATTTTTCATACTGTGTGAAAATGAAGCATAAGATTGATCTATCTAGGATTCTGCCAACCTCATTCATTTCCATCAAAACCTCTTACAAAATAATAGAAAACAGGAGGAACTAGAGAGCAATTTGGAGCAAATGTGTTAGAGCAATTTTACATTGCTTCTGACATAATTTCTTCTTGCATGTCCTTGTAAAAATGATATGGTGGAGGTATAGTCATCTGACCTCTAACTTCATAAGGGAGTGAGAGAACCATGATGGGTATCAATAGCCAAAGGCTGATTCCTATAAAAGGGAGGCTGCCTCTGCTGCCTCTGCTTTTGAACTTTTCGTCAGTTCTGAAACAAACAGTCCTACCCGGGGCACTCTCTATTTCCCCATTGGGTTCAATAACTCAATGTAATGGCCACACAGAACTCTCAGACAATACTCACAATTCTGGAGTTGATTAGGAAAGTACACCTTACAATTCAGGTTCAGGAAAGCTCAGGATACAGTTTTTTTGATCAGGACAGCCTCTTCTCATTCATGCTGCAAGCAAGCCTGGCTCCATCTCCCCCACCTCTCTGCCACATGGCCTCTGATCAGCTCAGGAAAGTGTTACAAAGTTCTTTTAGCTCTGCCAGTAATTGCCTAGAAGCAGCCCATTCCACCAGCAAGCTTCCTACCCAAAGATGTTCACCTTTCTCACTCTGTGGGTCTGGAAGTTCACTACAGTATCTCCTGCAGGTCTCCTGGTTCCGCTGCCATCTCAGAGGTCAAGGGAGTTCCCAGTGCAGGGATCCCCAGGTCCAAAGGACTTGCTCCACTCCTATCTCTTCTTAGTGGTTGTCAAGTCCTCCCTTGTCACTTCTAGAATGGCTCATTTTAAGGCTATAGGGATGGCAAAACTGACCGGTCTCTATGTTAGGGTTCCATGCACCTTATTTCCTTGGTCCCACCCAGGCAAGTGTGCCATGCACTTTATTTACATTATTAGCTAGGTATCCAATCCCCTTTGAGGGTGACAAGGACCCCACATTTGCATTGCCCACATTTGATTCATTGAATATTTTGATTTGCCAAAATTGCTTAATTATCTTCCAACAGGGAAGGAAAAACTGAATAATTTTAAGTGTTCTTTTTATGAGACATAAATGCTAGAAATCATCATTAAATAAATTTTATATAATCCATGCAGACATTTAATCTTCTAGAAACTAAGCTCCATTTTTATAGGAAAAAAAAAAGCCAGGAATATTTAGGTAATGTAATTGATATCTGAGCCCCAAACACTTGATCTTTCTGATTCATAAGCTATGATACATCTAAAATTCTCAAAACATTAATTAATAAGAGGTATACAGAAGCATTGGAGAAAGGCACAATTCCACTGAAAGTATACATATCCAAGGATCTGTCTCTCATAATGTCATTAGGAATTATTTGAAGAAATGTTTAACAGATGATTTTACTGAATACTTACATAAACACAGAAATTATTGACATTGCTTAACTAACTGGTTTTCCTTAAATGACTCATTATTATAATACATTTATATCAATCTGATATTTGGATTTTGTTAATCTGCTCATTTTCAGAGACGTTAGCTTCCCTCATTGTTAGAATTAAGAGTCTTTCTTTTTCAAACTCAATTTGAAGAACAAAAAGTTCTGTCAGAGTTTCCATAAGATATTACCCTCTTTCCTTATTCAGGATTGGAAAACTCACCACAGTTGTGTTTGGTGTCTTGGTATCTATCAAAGCTGATGATCAACTTCAAACCTTTCTCATCTCTACTCTTACAGATCTTTTTAAACATACTGTTTCCCTTGAGAAACCAGATTTTTTTTTTTTTTTTTTTCTGGTGCAGTGGGGTGGGGTCATCTTTCTTAATGGAAGCCTGAACTAAATGATAAAGATATTTCATTTTCTCTATCTTTCTGGCACCAAATTACAATGCAACTAAAATATTCCAGTTTCTATAAAACACTAATGATTAACAGTTTGTAATATTTAATTTCAATAATCTTTAAAGATGTAAAGCATTATGAGTAGTTTATTTCTTTTTATACACCATCGCAGGTTGTTTTTACTCCTTCCCTGTTTCCCCAAAAGACACCTACTCTAAATTCCCCAAAAGTTTCACATCAAAAACTTTCCTATGTAACGTGAAATTGTTTCCAAAGCAGTTTTAGCAATTTACACCTTTGTATAAGAGTTCTTATAGATTTACATACTCACCTAATTTGGTATTACCTGACAAGTATAGGTGTGAAGTAATAGCACATTGTAGTCCTAATTTAGGAGCTCTGGTGGAGTAGTGCCTAAGGCATTAGACTGCTAGCCAGAAGGCTGGCCATTCTAACCCACCAGCCATTTCTGGGAAGGAACACTGAGCAATCTACTTCCATAGAGATACTGCCTCGGAAACCCAAGGAGGGTTTGCTATTTTTATTTTATCAAAATTTTTTCATGTTTATTCACATTTTCAGTGACCTTTTTGGGCTGGTCATGGACTTCTGCCCATCTTCACTTGAGTTATTTTCTTTCTTACTGATCTGTAGAAATTATTTGTATCTTTAATAATAAATAATGAATCTTATCACTTATAAGAGCAGGAAATATTTTCTCCCATTCTATACCTTGGTTTTTCACTCACTCTAGGGTTTATTTGGTTTATTTGATATGCAGATATTCTAACTGTTGTTTGTGGGATTGATTTAAGTAAGTCCCTTTTTGCTAAAAACATTTTATGTTACTTAATTAAGAAATCCTTTCCCATTCTCAAGGTCATAAAGATAATCTCTTATAGTTTCTTTCTGAAGTTTTGACTTTAATATTTAAATCTTTAATCTACCTAGACTTGATTTTTGAATATCATAAATTTGGTAGATTTCAGTCAATTTATTTTTCTTTCTTCAATATGGATAACCAATTGTCCCAACACCATTTACTGGTGTGGAATTCCTATGTATGTGAGAATCTCTTTTGGCCTATCTATGGTCTTCCACTGATCAACCTGTTTATCCCTGTGTTACTATAAAATCAAAAAAAAAGAAAAAAACCCAAACTCACTCCCATCTAGTTGAGTAGACTCATAGTGACCCCTCCTTGGTTTTCTGAGGCGGTATCACTACAGAAATAGATTGTCCAACCTTCTTCAGAGAAGTGGCTGGTGAGTTTGAACCACCAGCCTCTGGTTAGCAGTCAAATGCCTTAGGCACTACACCACCTTAATCACTATGCATTATAGGTCTTCCTATGTAGTAAAACAAGTCCTAGTTTGTGCTTCAAATGATTACCTTGCATATTGAAAATCTGTGTAAATTTTGGGATCAGTACAACAAATTTTAAAAACAAAATGTTTTCTTTAGAGTGAGATTTTCATTAACTCTTCCAAGTAACAAAGGAAAAATTAACTCCCTAAAGATACCTCCATATTAATATTAAAGATTATTAAGATAAATGTCCATATTAAATGAATATTTTTCAGGTAACCCTTTATAATTTCTCTGTAACATTACTTCTATGTTTTATTAGGTTTAATTCTGGACATTTTTTATTTTGGTAGTTATTAAAAATTGTATTTTTAAAATTATATTTTTACTCTGATTTTCTGGTGTGTAGAAATAAATTTGTATCTGAGCAAAGAAATTAGCAACTTTATTTTATTTTTCTGATTTTTTTTCTGTAGTTTCTTGGAAATTCTTCTATGTAGGCAAATATATCTTCTGAGATTGTATTGCTGTTGTTAGGTGCTGTTGAATTCTCTCCGACTCATAACAACCCTATGACAACAGAATGAAACACTGCCCAGTCCTGTGCCAGTTTCACGATCCTTGCTATACCTGAGCCCATCGTTGTAGCCACTGTGTCAATCTATTTCATTGAGGGCCTTCGCTTTATTTGTTGACCCTCCACTTTACCATGCATGATATCCTTCTCCAGGGAATGGTTCCTTCTTACAACAAAGCCTGGCTGTTCTCATTTCCAAGGAGCATTCTGGCTGCACTTCTTCCAGGACAGATTTGTTAGTTCTTTTAGCAGTCCAAGGTACTTTCAGTACTTTTCACCAACACCACAACTCAAAAGCATCAATGCTTCCTTGGTCTTCCTTAATCCTTGTCCAGCGTTTGCGTGCATATGAAGTGATTGAAAATACCATGGCTCGAGTTGGGTGCACCTTAGTCTTCAAGGAGGCATCTTTCCTCTTCATCATTTGAAAGAGGTCTTCTGAGATTAGGAAATTTTTTTCAGAAATTCAAATTTCTGTAGATTTTCTTTATATTCCTTGACTTAATACAGTAGCTAAGACCACCAGTAAAATGTTGAGTAGAAGTGATGACAGTTGTCCGTGCTAATTTGTTCTCACTGAGTACATGTTTTGCTGTAGATTTTAGACATTTCTTATAGTTGTCTATTACTACATAATGAGCCACCTCCTAAAATTTTCTAACTTTAAACAACAACTATTTAATGTATTTATGCATCAGCATTTGTAGAGACTGCTTTCCAGATCACAGTAATTAGTATTAGTTTTAGCTGGGAGTTTAACTGCAGTCATTGCCTATTCCTTGATTCTCACCTACATGGCCTTTCTGGAGGGCTAAATTGGGTTTATCATAGCAAAACGGCCAGCTTGCAAGGATAATCTGAAAAACAAATGCACCAAGAGGGCAATTCACATGGGTAAGCACTTGCATCTGCCATATTGGCTTTACTTGTCACTTGGCCAAACCTAGAGTCATTCTGTGATGGACATGAGTATCAGGAGACGTGGTATGTTGGAGTCCTATAAAATTTGACAAAAGACAATTGAATTAAAGAATCCTTTCTTATTTCAAGTTTGCTAAACTATTTATCATGGGAGCTCTGGTAGCATAGTGCCTAAGGCACTTGACTGCTAACCAGAAGGCTGGCGATTCTAACCCACCAGGCACTCCTCGGAAGGAAGATGGGGCAATCTAGTGATACTGCCTTGGAAACCCAAGGAGGGGTCACTATGAGTTGGGTCTGACTCAACGGCAAATAACAACAACAACAACAAGCTGTTTATCATAAGCAGATGCTGACTTGCATGTAATATTTTTAGTCTGTCCATTGAAATCATCATGTAGAATTTATTCTTTCATTCATCACTCATTGCACTCTAATTGAAAAATCTAGAAGTTACAAATTATACAAAGTCTCCATCTTCATGGATCATAGGCTATCAAGGGAGTGAAATCATTCACAAATAAACTTGTACTATGTTAAATGATGCTAGTATGACAAAGATAAGGAAAGCATGGCAAGTGAGAGAGATAGTGCAGGAAATCAATTATTTTATATAGTAAAGTCTTCACTAATAACACCACATGCAAAAAAAAAAAAAAAAAAAAAGTTTAATGAAATGGGGTTAGTCAAGTGGAGAGTTAGGAAAAAGAATCTCAGGCAGTGGAAACAAAAGGCAAAGCCCAGAGGTGGGAATATTCCTGGAACGTGTAAGTAATAGAAAAGAAGACAGTGAGTTATTTATTTCTTCTTTAGTTTTATCGATTAATTTTTCAAACATGATAAGATAAACTTACTTATTGAATTTTTAATATCTTATTTTTAACTGTTACATAAAGCTACAGTCCCTTTTGACTTGAGTTAGAGACTCACTTTGTCTTTGTTTTAGAATTTTTTTCCTTTCTTAATAAAAGTATTGGGAGCTCTGGTTGCACAGTGCCTAAGGCATTTGACTGCTAACCAGAAGGCTGGCAGTTCAAACCCACCAGCCACTCCTCAGAAGGAAAGTTGTACAATCTACTTCCATAGTGATACTGCCTCAGAAACCCAAGGAAGGGTCGCTATGAGTTGGATTCATCTTGAGGGCAGTGAGTTTGGGTTTGGAATAAAAGTATTTAAGGTATAAGTTATCATCACAGTTTCAGTTTAGCTGGTTCTCACATTATTGATAAATATTTTTATTAATAATTTCACAAGTTTTCTAACAGCCTTTCATTGCCTTTGCAATTTATGTTCCTCAGATATTAATAGAAGTCTTGACTATATTGTTGTTGAAAAGTTGGTGGTTTGAACTCACCCAGAGAGTCCTTGGAAGAAGGGCCTGGTGATATATTTCTGAAAGATCACAGCTACAGGAAACCCTGTGGAGCACTGCTTTACTGTGACACATGTGGGGTCACCATGAGTCTGAATCAACTTGATAGCAGTTGCTTCTGTTGGTTTGCTGAGCATTCCTAAATGAGACTCCTTTTGACCAGGAAATCATATTTCCTTTCCAAAGAATTTTTAAATTTCCAGAAGGGTATTTCATTGTTCCAGCACAGTTTATTGGAAAGATCTTTTCTCCACTTTATTGCAGAGATGTACTTATGCCATAAATCTAATAATGGTGTATGTGTGAGCCTCATTCCAGATAATCTATTCTGTACTATTGTTCTATTTACTTACCATTTATAAGGCATTATGATATTTAGTGGTATGAGTTCTCCAGATTTGTTCTTCAGATTATTATGCCTATTAGTCTTATGAGTTTCACATTAATTATAGGGTCATCTTGTTAATTTTCACAAAAACAAAATCTGCTAGAATTCTGATGAAAATTATGTTGAATGTACAGATCAGTAGGGGAAGATAGATATCTTAATATTGAAAATTCCAATTTATAAAAATATTATAACCTTCAATTTATTTAAGTGTACTTTAATTTCTCTCAACAAGGTTTTGTAGTTTTCAAATATTTATATTTATTCCGTCAAAACAGTCATGCATCACTTAATGTCTATGATACATTCTATGAAATGAGATGTTATATGATTTGAATGTTGTTCTAACACCTAGCTCCACCAACAAGTGTCCAGAGTCATTTCCCTTCACCAGGAAGTTAAGCACCAAAGGTCCTTAACTCCCTTGCTCTTCACTCCACGAATTGAGTAGCCTACTGCACTGTCTCTTGTGAGTCTCCTGGACACACCTGTCCAGGGGCTGCTCTGTAGCACATGGCCTAGGCAGTATGGATGCTTTAGGTGACCACTTGGCTAGGCCTTGCCTGGCCAAGATCTCAGCAGGAAGGCTCCAGGAACAGGGACAGGCACAGGCAGCAGGGGGCAGGTGCCCCAACCTGGCCAATCCGCATGACGTCTGTCACTTGTGTGAGTGGGAACAAGATTGGGTGTTTAGTTCTCCCAGGAGCAGGGCTCCTGCTCCCATGGGGACCGGTAGCAGCAGGGGAACCTTACTGCTGAGTCTGGTTTTGGGCATCCCCCCTCAGAGGGTGTGTGTTAGACCACAGATATATATGCAGTCAGATGTTGCCCAAATGGATGTTATGCTGTTCATGACTATAGTAGTATCAGAGGTCCTCTAACTTCAAGAGGGGAGAGGATAATCAACACCAGTGTCAGCCCAAAACTAATTCCTATGAGAAGGATGTCAGCTATCCAACCTCTCTACTATTCAATCTTTTTACCAATTCTGACAGCAGCCATTTCTCCTAAGACGCACTCTGTATCTCTGCTGGATTCCATAATTTATTGTAATGACCACACAAAACTCATAGATAATACTAACAATCTGGGAGTTTGTAAGGGAATTAATAGGTTAAAATTCAGGGTCAACTTGGAAGTAATAAAAACAACTCAGTATACTGTGTCAATCTGGAAAGCTTCTTTAGTTGCACCCACAGTCAGTCCTCTACTGCTGAGCTTTGTTCAGATCTGGCCTCTAGTTCTCGGTCTTGGCCCTCACTCTAAGCCTCACCCACACTGTTGGGCTTGGGCTTCACTCTGTGCCTATGCCTTTGCTCTTGGACTCAGGCCTTGCTTGAGCCTGACCTCTGTTCTGCAAGTGTTAAAACTCTTTCTTTAGCTCTGCTGATAAGTTCCCAGAGGCACCGCACTCTGCAGGGAAACTTCCTGTTTGAAGGGATTCAGCTCTCTCACTCTGGGTTGGTGAGCCTACCTCAACCAACAAGTGTCCAGAGTCATCTCCGTCTGCCAGGAAGTTAAGCACCAAAGGTGTTTAACTCTTTTGCTCTTCACTCCATGACTTGGGCAGCCCACTGCATGGTCTCTTGCGAGTCTCCTGTTTCTTCTGCCATTGTATCTCTGCCACTGGACTCTGCTGTGCTTGTTGTCACTTTTCACCATCTCCCACCATCTCCAATGTTACAACTCTCTCTGTCTCCTTGGTCTAGATGGTTCTCAGCACAGGGAGCTTGGGTCCAAAAGATGCCCTCTGCTCCCAGCTCTTCTTGATGGTAGAGAAATCCCCTTCCAACTTCTTGGATTGGCTCCCTCCAAGTCTAACAGAAGGGCAAAACTGACCAATACCCTACAAGGCTTCCATGTACCTTACTAGCATTAGCAGGCAGTCTGATGACATTGGTGGGCCACAGCATCTTATTTGCATATTGCCACTCAAACATTGTTTGGGAGCTTCAAGATCACGGCTAGAAGGGCCATATAAAGGCAACTCAATTCACTGCATCTCACTCCTAGATATTGGGAATTTGAGGATGCTATTGCAAATATTGGGAGCTCTGGTAGCATAGTGCCTAAGGCACTTGACTGCTAACCAGAAGCCTGGCGGTTCAAACCCACCAGCCGCTCCTCAGAAGGAAGTTTGGGCAACCTATTTCCATAGTGATACTGCCTCGGAAATCCAAGGAGGGGTCGCTATAAGTCAGGTCCAACTTGACAGCACATTACAACAACAACAACATTGCAAATATTATAGTTTTAATAATTTTATTATCTAATTTGCTAGATTCACTAATCAATTATAATAATTTGTGTAATTTTGCTCTAAAAATTTTTATGTACCCATCATGTCATCTGTTTCTAAATTTTTGTATCTGGTTTGTCATTTTTTCTGGTTTTATTGAACTGTTGAATAGATATGTCAATGGTCATTCTTGTCTTATTCCTTAACACTTAGGGGCGATATTACATATTTCATCATTAAGTGTGATGTGTATTGTAGCTTTTCTGAAGTTCCCTTTTCACCTGAATATGCTCAAGATTTAGTGCTTTTATTGTGAATAGGTTCTGTCTTTTTAAAAATATAGATCTGTATCTACTGAGAAGGACAAAATTCTTTCTCTCTCTTCCTCTCTTTCTAGTTCTTTTGCGTGTGTGTGTGTGTGTGTGTGTGTGTGTAATGTCTTTACAGAGCCTGTGATTAAGGTTGTACCTGGCCTCATAAAACAAATTAGACATGTTTATTATTTTCTGTTGTTGTTGTTATGTGCCGTCGAGTCGGCCCCGACTCATAGCAACCCCTCCTTGTGTTGCCAAGGCAGTATCACTATGGAAGTAGATTGCCCAACCTTCCTTCTGAGGAGTGGCTGGTAGGTTTGAAACACCAGCCTTCTGGTTAGCAGTCAAGTGCCTTAGGCACTATGGAATATTCTGTGTGATAAAATTTTTGGTAAATATTAATGGTGATAATACTATCATAAGTAAGTGCTAATTATTTCCCAGTCATTTTGCAAAGCATCTTACATGAATCATTTAATATTATTCTCATTTACAGATGAGAAATAAGAGGTTCAGAAAGATGAAATAACTAATAAGTCACTTCAGAACTAATAGAAGGCAGAGGTAGGCTTTAAACCTGGGTAATCTGATTGTTTCCAACTTTGCATTCCAATCACCAGGCTGCATTTTCCAGCTATTTATGATTCTTCTTTGTTTCCAACTTTTGCATTCCAATCACCAGTAATAATCTACATATCTCTTTTGCATGTTTGGTCAATTTCAGACTGCAGAAGTTGGTGAAAGCCTTCAATTTCCTTGTCTTTGGTTTTGGTGGTTGATGTGTAAATTTGAATAATAGTGGTAATAACTGGTCTTCCTTGTAGGCATATGGATATTGTCCTATCACTGACAACATTGTACTTCAGGATAGGTCTTGAAACATTTTTTGTGATAATGAATGCTGCGCAATTCCTCTTCAATTTGTCATTCTCAGCATGGTAGGTCATATGGTTGTCTGATTCCAAACAGCCCAAACTAGTCCATTTCAGCTCGCTAATGCCTAGAATACCCATTTCATTTTTGACAACTTCAAATTTTCCTAGAATCATACTTTGCAGATTCCATACTCCAATTATTAAGGATGTTTGCAGGTGTTTCTTTCCATTTTGAGTCATGCCACATCAGTAAATACAAATCTTGAACACTTTCCTACATCCATATCATTAAGGTCAACTCTACTTTGAGCAGGCAGCTTGACCCCAGTGGTATTTTGAGGGCCTTCTGGCCTGAGGTGCTCATCCTCCAGTAGTATATTGGGCAATGTTTCAGGGTTATTAATTAAGTTTTCCAGTAATATATCAGACAGTGTTTCACTGCTATTCATAAGGTTTTCACCGGTCAATTCTTTGAGAAATATATGGCCCCTTGTTTCTTCCAAGTCTGTCTTAGTCTGGAAGCTCTGTTGAAATCTGTTCACCATGGGTGAATCTGCTGGTATTTGAAATACTGGTGGCATAGTATCCAGCCTCCCAGCAATACCCAAGCCACCCCAGGACTTCAAACTGACAGATGAGTGGTGATTGGAATGCAAAAGTTGGAAACAAAGAAGAATCACCAGTAACTGGAAAATATGGCCTTTGGGATAGAAATGACACCAGAGATCACATGATAGAATTTTACAAGATCAATGACTTATTCATTGCAAATACTTCTTTTTCAACAACATGAAGAGCAACTATGCACATGGATTTTTTCCAGATGGAATACACAGGAATCAGATTGATTACATCTGTGGGAAGAAGAGATGGAGAAGCTCAATATCTTCAGTCAAAACCAAGTCATGAGCCAACTGTGGTACAGGCCATCAACTGCTCATATGCAAGCTCAAGTTGAAGCTGAAGTCAATTAAAACAAGTCCACAAGAGCCAAAATATGACCTTGATTATATACCATCTGAATTTAGAGACCATCTGAAGAATAGGTTCAATACATTGAACACCAATGACCAAAAACCAGAGGAATTCTGGGATGACATCAAGAACATCATCCATGAAGAAAGAAAGAGGTCATTAAAAAGACAGTAAAGGAAGAAAAGACCAAAAATGGATGTTAGAAGAGAATCTGAAGCTTGCTCTTGAATGGAGAGCAGCTAAAGCAAATGGAAGAAATGATGAGAGAAAAGAGCTGAACAGAAGATTTCAAAGAGTAGATCGAGAAGACCAAGTCAATTATTATAATGAAATGTGCAAAGACCTGGAGTTGGAAAACCAAAAGGGAAGAACACACTTGACATTTCTCAAGCCATAAGGGCTGAAGAAAATATTCATTCAAGCCTTGGGTTGCAATATTGAAAGAATCTATGGGCAAAATATTGAATGATGCAGGAAAGATCAAAAGAAGACGGAAGGAATACAGAGTCACTGTATCAAAAATAATTAGTCAATGTTCATCCATTTCAGGAGGTGGCACATGATCAAGAACCAATGGTATTAAAGGAAGAAGTCGATGTTGCACTAAAGGAATTGATGAAAAACAAGGCTCCAGGAATTGATGGGCTACCTATTGAGATGTTTCAACAAATGGATGCTGTGATATAGTTACTTACTCATCTATGTCCAGAAATTTGGAACACAGCTACCTGGCCAACTGACTGGAAGAGATCCATATTTGTACCCATTCCAAAGAAAGGTGATCCCACAGAATGTGGAAATTATCAAACAATACCATTAATATCACACACAAATAAAATCTTCTTGAAAATAATTGAAAAATGGATTCAGCAGTATATTGACAGAGAACTCCCAGAAATGTAAGCTGAATTCAGAAGAGAATGCGGAACAAGGGATATCATTGCTGATGTCAGATGGATCTTAGCTGAAAGCTGAGAATACCAGAAAGATATTTACTTGTGTTTTATTGACTATGCAAAAGCATTTGAATGTATGGATCATAACAAATTATAGATAACATTGAGAAGAATGGGGATTCTAGAACACTTAATTGTGCTCACAAGGAACCTGTACATAGACCAAGAGGGTGTTGTTCAAACAGAGCAAAAGGATACTGCATGATTTGAAATCAGGTAGGGAGTGCATCAGCGTTGTATCCTTTTGTCATATTTATTCACTCTGTATACTGAGCAAATAATCCTAGAAGCTGGACTATATGAAGAAGAATGTGGCATCAGGATTGGAGGAGGACTCAGTAACAACCTGTGATATGAAGGCAACACAACCTTGCTTGCTGAAAGTGAAGATGACTTGAAGTATTTACTGATGAAGATTAAAGAGTACAGGATGAATTAAACCTCAACATAAAGAAAATGAAAATCCTCACAACTGGACCAATAAGCAACATAACAATAAATGGAGAAAAGATTGAAAAATTCAAGAATTTCATGCTACTTTGGTTTCACAATCTACACCAATGGAAGCAGCAGTCAAGAAATTAGTTGACATATTGTCCTGGGCAAATCTGCTGCAAAAGACCTCTTTAAAGTGCTGAAAAGAAAAGATATCTGAAGACTAAGGTGCACCTTGGTGTTTTCAATTGCCTTGTATTTATGTGAGAGCTGGACATTGAATAAGGAACAGTAAAGAAGAGTTGATGCTTTTGAGTTGTGACGCTGGCGAAGAATCCTGAAAGTACCATGGACTGCTAGAAGAACTAGCAAATCTGTCCTGAAAAAAGTGCAGGTGGAATGCTCCTTGAAGAGAGAATGGCCAGACTTCTCACCTACTTTGGTCATGTTATCAGAAGGGACCATTACCTGGACAAGGATATTATGCTTGGTAAAGTGGAGGGTCTGTGAAAAAAGGGAAAACCCTCAACGAGATGGATTAACACAGTGGCTGCAGCAATAGGCTCAGGTATAGCAAGGATTGTAAGGCTGTCTCAGGACAGGGCAGTGCTTCATCCTGTCATACATAGGGTTGCTATGAATTGGAGCCAACTAGATGGCACTTAACAACAACAACTACAATCTAACTACTGTGGCAACATATTTAAATATGATAATTCTTTTCTATTTTTTAAGCACACACACACACAGACAGAATTGTGCATTCTTTATGTTAGCAAGATTGTGGACAAGCATTACTGAGAACAATATTAACACTTTGCAATAATTTTAGAAAGGAAGTTGTCAATATTGAAAATCTATATAATTGTTTTCCTAACCTTAAATTGAATAATCCCATATTCCTTGAGTTTATTTAGGGAAAGAAATCAAATGCATAGAACTCATAATTTGAAAGAATGAACATGACAACACTATTTGTTGTTATGTTAATCATAATTAAGGAAAATATTAATAGAGCTGTTTACACCTGTTTGGGTTCCTTGAGGGGTGCAAACAGTTAAACAATCAATTAACAGCAGAAAGGCTGGTGATTTGAATTCATGCAGAGATACCCCAGAAGACAGGCCTGGTGATAAGCTTTTGAAAGGCCACAGCCTTGAAAATCCAGTGCAGCATTTCTACTCTGCAAACATGGGTTCACCATGAGTCAGGATACACTTAAGGGAAATTAACAACTACACCATCTTTCTAGGTGAATGTAATAATCATTATACTACAAAAAACAGTGAGCAAAGCTGTTTATAATAATGACAAACTGGAAAAATGTCTGGTACATAAAAGACACTCAGTAAATATTGTTTATTATGTGAACTTTTTTTTTTTTTTTTTAACCAATTGTGTCTTATAACCTCGGCAGGATACAGTGTAGCTTTAAAAAAATAATAAATATCCACTTAGCTCCAGAGGAAATCATTGCAATATAAAGTTAATATATTTATAGTTATATAATTATTCCCCCTAAAATTAATAATATTTATAAAATATTAAGAGAACTGAGGAATTATGAAACAACATTATGATATATTTCTGCCAAAATACTTATAAAGTTGTTGCAATGATTTTTATAACATATATTAATGCACTTAGTCACCTTACAAGACTTTCAGGTACTATAGTTATATTTGCTTTTGGGATCTTTCAGTAGATATCTTGATGAGTAGTAGAGATCACAATGGATAAGTAAGATAGATGTTCCAAATCTGAGATTAAACACATTGCTCTGAATTTCTATCATAAAGATAAATACTGACTTCTAGTTTTCCTTGACACTTGACTTCACAGATATATGTATTTAAAAAAAAAGGGAAAGGAAAGTTTAAATATTTCTGTATCTCTTTCAGAATCACAGAATCTAACTAGGACAGTAGTTCTCCTAGTATGGTGCTTATACCAGCAGCAGCAGCTTAATCTGGGAGTTTTTAGAAATCCAAATTCATTGATGCCCCAGACCTAATGAGTCAGAATTTCTGAATGTTGTTCTTCTTACTTGTGTTTTAACAAGTTTTCCAGGTGAATTCCTATATCTGCTAAATTTGAGAACCATTGATCTAGGGACAAAAAAACATCCACAGCTTACTAAGCCACTACCACTCTGGGTGAAAGTTTCTAACACCCCAAGTCTGAAGTGCCAGAGGGGTAAAAGAAAAGAAATATCTTTATCATTCAGTTCATGCTTCCATTAGGAAAGATAGTTGAAAAAAGAAAAGAAAGAAAGAATGGAGGGAGGGAGGAAGGAAGAAAGAAGGAAAGAAGGAAGGAAGAAACTTGGTTCTCAATGGAAACAGCATATTTAAAAAGATCTGTAGGATTGTAGACCAGAAAGATTTGAAGGTGGTGATCAGCTTTGGCAGCTACCGACACACCATAAACAGCTGTGGTGAGTTTTCCAATCTTGGACAACAAAAGACCAAGAATTTTATGGAAACTTCATCTATCTGAGTTTTAAAAAGCAAGCCTGCCAATTCCTTCCAAGGAAGGAAGCTAAGGTCCCTGAAGATAAGCATATTTAGAAAGTCCAAAGATCAAATTTATACAAATGTATTATAATACTAAGCCATTTAAGGAAAGACAGTAAATTGGAAATTGTTTATTTTTATGTGTGTATATAAATATTTAGTGAAACACTTCCACAAATAATTCCTGATAAGTCTGAGAGAGACAGAGCCTTGAATGGATATATTTTTTTAATATTTGTATTTATTTATTTTTTGTTTTAAGAGCTTGTTTTACATTCAAAGTCACACGCACATTGAGTTTCATTCCCCATTCGCCATGTCCAACCCTAACCCAGTGTCCTCCCCTCCTTACCCTGCAACACTCCCCCTGCGCCCCTCATAATTATGCACTTCTGTTTGTCCTGCATTTCCTCAGTTTGAATGTTGGCCCTTTGGTGCCCCATAGTTTTTGCTTTAGGGGATGTACTACCATTGAATGTGTGGGTGCAACATCCTGGGTTGAGTGGTCTGCATGTACATCTCGCTAACCATTGGGCTGAGAGCCTGCCCCTGGGGGTGAGTTTTATTCCAGGCGCTGAATGTATTTCAGCTATAGTATTGGGAATCTCACCAGACTTCATCTGACCAGTAATTCTGGTCATTATCAAGTTTTTGGATTTTGTTCCACATTTTCCCTCCCACTCTATCCAGGATCTCCAGATTTGATCCTTACCTGAGTGGTTGGCATTGGTAGCCAGGCACCATCTGGTTCTTCTGGTCTCGTGAGCCATCCTGTCCTAGGGTTAATTGCTCCCAAATGCCCTTTTTTTGTGTGTGTGTGTGTTCTTGTTCACTTCTGATGCTAGGAGACCATTAGCTGCATCATAGATGGCTGCTTGAAAGCTTTTAAGACCCCAGTCGCTACTCACCAATGTAGGATGTGGAGCAACGCTTTTATGTATTTTGTTGTGTCAATTGAGTCTGATGTACCCCAGTACGATGGTCCTGAGGTAGTAGCTCTATTGGATCTCTCTCCCATAGTGTTGAGGTGTCTGTGAGGGATTACTCTATGTCTGTCTTCTACTGTTTCTGTAAGGAGTGCAGGTATTTTGTATCACTGGTGTCTGTACAAGATTAGCCTCAGCTGCGTCAATCCTTGGTCTAGAGTATACCTCTATTCACTGATCCCTGTCACCAACTGTGCTCATAAGAGATAGAAAACAGATGTTAAAACCAACCAATGCGTCCACAATACTACATTGCCATTAACACCAAACACTAGGCTATACAGATAAACACATAAACACCTAAGATGATCAGACAGGGATCAGTGAATGGATATGTTTTTAGTGAATTGTGGCTATTTTCTCAATGTCCTGCATGTCTCTTATTAACACTTAGAGATTTTTTAGATATAAGGCAGCAGTATAAATTGGAAAGGAGAAGGGTTTGGGGCTCAGATCTCAATTCTGTACTTAAGTACTCTGAGCCTTATTTTGTTCCTATAAGAATAGAGATTAAAATGCTTCACATATAGTAGATAAACTACTGTGTAAATTAAATAAGATGCATTTTATGAGAGTTTCTAGCAAGATGTCTGTCTCATAAAAGTGAACACTCAAAGTCATTTTTTTTTTCTTTCACTTCCTGGTCTGTTGGTAATTCTTTGTATAAATTTGGCAAATTAAAATATTTAATGAACAAATCTCCGAATTAAGTAAAGATAGTAACACTGTTTATCATCTTACCAGTTCAAGAAAAAAAGAGAACAACAACAAAATACAGAACATGGAAAGGGAGGAATTATGTCCTAAGAATATCCTTGCTGTTGGTAATTGTTTGTATAAATTTGGCCAATTAAAATATTTAATGAACAAATTTCCAAATTAAGTAAAGATAGTAACACTGTTTATCATCTTACCGGTTCAAGAAAAAAAGAGAACAACAACAAAATACAGAACATGGAAAGGGAGGAATTATGTCCTAAGAATATCCGTGCTCTGTAATTCTTTCTGTTTTCTATTACCTTGTATGAGATTTCGGTGGAAATGGATAAAGTTGGGGAGATTGCAAATAGATTAATTTGTGGTTCACTTTCACAGCATAAGGAAAAAAGAGAAATTGGCAGCCAAAACAAAACTTTTTAACATTTTAGTTCATTTAATATCTATTTTTCTTATAAATCTACAATTATTGACCCATATCAGATAGTAGGATATACAAATAGAATGCTCCGATGAGAAATTCATTCTTCTCAGAAGAGAAGAAATATGGGAGGTCAAATAAGTCTGGAGGTTTCCAGGAAAGATTTGACCTCACACATCAGAAAAATAAAGCAGAGAGAGACAATGAATTGACTAACAAAAGGCTCTCTCAAAATGATAAGGAATGGAAAGAAAATGCTGGCTTTAAGGTTCAGAATTTTCCCAGTTATAATTTCTAAGATGAATCAACTGAAACACAAAAACTACCTTGTGAGATTTCACATGGTTTGGAATAAAGCACAGAGACTCACACAGCGAGCAGTTTTTCCAATTGGTAGTGTAGTGCCTTAAGCACTTGATTGCTAACCAGAAGGCTGCCGGTTCAAACCCACCAGCCACTCCTTGGAAGGAAGGTTGGGCAATCTACTTCTGTAGTGATTCTGCCTTGGAAACCCGAGGAGGGATCTGACTCCACGGCACATAACAACACCACCAACATTCACAGAATACAAAGTAACTCATCATCCCTTATATACTGATGAATATTTTAATGAGGAAAGAACTCTTGATTATTTCCCTCTCACAAAATTTGTAAAACCAAAATACTGGAAAATTAACCATTTTTTTTTCCCTCACTCGTCTGAAATTCATGTCTTTATATCTCTTCACATTCTCTTTCTGAAGTTATATATTGGGGATTTAAATATGTTCCTTCCACTTTTAAAACTGCCTCCCAGTAATCACTATGTGTTTATCTTCTTTGCAAATGCCTTTGTATGTAAATGGATATGTCATGACTTGAGCCAAAGACAAAGGATGTGAAGAGAAAGTATATACAATAAAAATTCAAAGAGAAAAAAGTTGTTAGATGTAAAATCCAGCAATCAAAGTGGACACTGAATCTGAGAGTGACTTTTAAGTATTTTCTTTGAAAATGTAAGTTTTCTCTTATTCCGATGAGATGTCCTGTCCATTAATTAAATGTTCATTGGAAGGGCAATAACAATATATAATTTGGCCCTTGACTCCACAGTTATAGGGACTTTCTCTATACTGACAGATCTGCATGACAGGAAGGGACTTGGATATTACCCAGTCCAATCATTTAACCCATGGTTCGATTCCCAATATCATATTTCCTGTAAAGGGCTAAAATAGTACTGTGTGCCTTACACAAATGCAACCCACCCAATTTTCAAAAATCTGTATTCAAGAATTGATCCTTGTTTTACTGTTGTTGACTTAAAGTTAAACAGTGAGTTTTATCAGTGAAAAGGAGGGTGGTATTTGTGTGAGTGTGTGGTGCAAAAAAAAAAAAAAATGTGTGGTGCTATTTTTCAGTAAAAGGACAAGAACACATTTAACTGACTGTTATTCTAGGTTTACTAGCATAGACTGTTAAGTTCCATGAATGCAGTAAGTACCTCTCTTTACCTTTGGATCCTATAGGGCAAAGCTGATTCATACCAAGCACTTAACAAATAATTGTTTTAAGAAGCAGTGATGAATAAATGAGTGAAAATTTAATTTAATATCATTCTGCTGCATTTTGTATATCCCCCTTACTTCCAGCTGCCACTACACTTGATATATTCAAAATGATTATGACAAACATAATCATAATGAGTGGATTCTTCTTCTGGACTTTTATGACATTTGTGAGATGCAGATTTTATATGCTTTGCTGTTCTTGATGATGTTTCTATTAGCCTGGGCAGGTGACCTCACCACGACCACTTTGGACCAGTGTCTACAATCCCGAAGGTATTACTTCTTCTTTTCCTTTTTTGATTAATTTTTTTTTCCTTAAAAAAGAAAAACAAAAAGTTTTTATTGTGATTTGAGTGCAGTTTTACAAAGCAGATTCATTTCATATTCAACAGGTCATACACATTTTGTTTCAGGACACTGATTGTAATCCCCACAATGTAACAGTTCTCTTCTACTTCCTCCCTGTGGTTACCCCTTCCCCGTGTCCTTCTTACCTATGCATTCTTGCCTACCTATGTTTCTCCCTGTGCAAATGCTGCCCTTCTGACCTCTCATGTTTGACTGTTCTGAGGAGTACATCTCTCTGGTGTAGTTGTTCAGCTGATAGGCCTGTCTATTGTTTGGCTGAGAGTTAAGCCATGGGCATGAGTCCAATTCCAGGCCCAAAGGATGACTTGGTGTCATAGTCTCAGAGTTTCTCAAGTCTCTAACCAACCAGTACTCCTGGTCTTTTTATGTTTTTGAATTATGTGACATATTTTTTCTCCCCCTCTACCCAGGATCTCCAATTCTGATGCCTTTCTGTGTGTTTGGCATTGGTATGTGGGTACCATCTAGTTCTTCTGTTTCATGGTCATGAGGTTCCCATGGTCTATTTGTCCCTTGGACCAATTGTTCCATAGATCTTTAATTTTCTTCATTCTTCTTTGTTCTGGATGTGATGATACTAGTAGTTGCATTTTAGATGACCACTCATAAGCTTTTAAGACCCTAGTCGCTACTCACCAAAGTAGGTTGTTAAACAGTGCTCTCGTGTACTATGTTGTGCTAATAGAACTTGATGTCACTCCCTCAAGGTGTTTGGTTGTCATTAACAAGTTATGCTATCTTTATACCATGTTAGCTTTATACAGTATATGGACATATTTTTATAGCACATACAAATGCATTTGTAAGAACGTATTATTTCTTAAAGTGTCTTTCCCTTCTAGATCTCTCCTTTATTTCTGTTACAGTCCCTCAGTCCAATGATAGTTCTCTCACGTATGATGGCTACATTTCCTGAGTTCACTTCATACTCTAGGTTTTCTTCTTCGCATCTTTAGCTTGAGCTGAGATGGCCATTCTCAGTGAAGTCTTATGACCTCTATGCAGCCATCTGCCTCCCACTGCACTGTGATGTCATTATGTATCCTAATACGTGTAAGTGGGCTGTAGTAGCTGTATGGCTAAGTGGAAGCGTCTCGGGAATCTTGAACACAACAGCCACATTGTCTATCACATTCTATACAACCAAAATAATCTACCAGTTCTTCTGTGACATCCCCAGCTGCTAAATCTCTCTTGCTCCAGTGATTACCTTGGAGTAGTGGGAATGGATGCTTTCATGTCTGTGACGGCATTCATCTGCTTCACCTCTGTTGTCTTCTCTGACATCCGTATCTTTTCCATATCTTTTCTAAGAATACCCTTTGCTGAAGGCCGATCAAAGTATTTCTCTACCTGCCTGCCTCATCACTTTGTGGTCTCATTTTTTTTTCTCTCCACAGGTGTCTTTGAGTTTCTAAAACCAATTTCTGATTTTTTAACTGCTTTTGACCTTATGACTTCTATCTTTTATACAGTAATACCCCAACCAGAAGGCTGGCGGTTCAAACAGTCAATATTTCTTGATTCCTTCTGTGGAATGAATTAATCTCTAACATATTTTTTTTCCTCTGAAGACAGATGTAAAGGAAAAATATTGTCTCCTAAGTACTTAAATGGGAGCTCTGGTAGCATAGTGGCTAAGGCACTTGACTGCTAACCAGAAGGCTGGTGGTTCAAACCCACCAGCCACTCCTCGGAAGGAATTTTTG
>NW_006921881.1:3991704-3996160 GCF_000298275.1 Orycteropus afer afer
GGCACATAACAACAACAACAACAACAACAACAAGTACTTAAATAATATTACAAATTTTATTCAAAAAATCTCAGCAATAATTTGGAAATCCTAAAAACCTTGTCCAGATGGGAAAATCTTTCTTGTTCCTTAAGCATTACATCTCTCTTCTCTCTCTAATACTGCATAACAAAGACCCTCAAAACTTAATAACTTAAAACTGCAGTTAAATCTGGTGTGTGTGACTTGATTGGGCTCACCTGGGAAATTCTTGCATGGCGTCTTTTATGCAGTTAAAGTAGATGTCAGTCATGGCTACAATCATCTGAAGATTCCACAGAGTTAGACATCCAAAATGGGTCATTCATATGATTAGCAATCAATGTAAGTTGTTGGCTGAAAACTTAGCTGTTCCTGTGCATGATTTCTCTTTGTGGGTTGAGTTTTCAAAACATGGCAGTTAGTTTTCAAGAGGGAGAGTTTCCAAGCTGCAAGGATTCATATGATCTACCCTCAGAAATTTGAGGACACCATGTCCACTGCATGCTCTTAATAAAGCAAATCACTAACCCTAACCAAGATTCAAGACCAGGAGAATTAACTCTACCCCTTGATATGAGAAGCTGCATATACACTCTGAGAAGGAAGGAATTGATGGCCGTCATTGTCGGAATTTGTCTGTCCAGAACACTGCAATTCTTGTCCCTTTCACATGCAAAATATACTCTTCTACCTTTTCATTAATGAGTCCTGGTGGTGCAATGGTTAAAGTGCTTGGTTCCTAATTGAAAATTGGCAGTTGGAAACCAGCAGCCACTTGGAGGCAAGGGGGAGAAATAACTGCTCCTGTAATCCTATGGGGGCAGTTCTACTCTTTCCTGTAATGTCCCTATGTTGCTGTTGTTAGGTGCTGTTGACTTGGCTCCAACTCATGGTGACCCTATGTATACCAAACAAAATGTTGCCCAGTCCTGTGCTACCCTCACAATCTTTGCTATACCTGGGCCCATCATTGAAGCCACTGTGTCAATTCATCTCATGGAGGGTCTTCCCCTTTTTCACTAACCCTCTTTTTACTCTTTTAGAGAAGTCTTCTGATGTGCATAGGAATTTAATTTTCAGAAGGTCCCAGTCATCTAGTTTATCTTCTGCTGTCCATGCCTTTTGAGTTATGTTTGATAGTCTATTTATGCCATGTATTAGGGCCCCTAAGTTTTGCCCCTATTTTTCTCTGGTGAACTTTATACTTTCAGGTTTTACATATAAGTCTTTGATCTATCTTAAATTTATTTTTGTATATGGTGTGAGGCATGGATCTTCTTTAATTTTTATGCAAATGAGTATTCAGTTTTGCCAGCACCAGCTGTTAAAGAAATGATCTTCCCCATTTAATGGATTTTGGACCTTTGTCAAAGATCAGCTGTCCATAGGTGGGTGGATCTATTTCTGTGGTCTCAGTTCTGTTCTATATGTGTCTATACTATCAATACCAGGCTGTTTTGACTACCATGGTACTATAGTGGGTTTTCAGCTCAGGAAGTATGAGACCTCCTTCTTTGTTTACTTTCTTCAGCAGTAGTTTGCTTATCTGAGCTCTCTTCCCATTCCATATAAAATTAGTGATTGGTTTCTCCATGTCCTTAAAGAATGTTGATGGAATCTGGATTGGGATTTCATTGAATATGTAGCTTGGTTTGGGTAGTATTGACATTTTCACAGTATTCAGTGCTCCCATCCATGAGCATGGCATGTTTTTCCATTTACATAGGTGGCTTACAGTTTCTTGTAATAGTGTTTTGTAGTTTTCTTTGTCTAAGTCGTGTGTATTTTATCTTTTTGGCAGCTATTGAAAGTGGTATTGTTTTCCTTATTTCCTTTACAGAGATCTCTTTGTTAGTGTAGAGGAATATAACCGATTTTTATATGTTGATCTTGTATCCTGCCATTTTACTGAATCTTTCTATTAGTTCTAGTAGTTTTCTTGTTGAGTGTCTTGGTTTCTCTACGTATAGGATCATGTCATCTGCAAATAGAGATAGTGTTATTTCTTCTTTGTCAATTTGGATGCCTTTTATTTCTTTCTTGCCTGATTACCCTGGCTAGAACTTCTATACAATGTTGAATAGAAGTAGTGGTAGAGGGCATCCTTGTCTGGTTCCCATTCAGAAGGGGAATGCTTTGAGTCTCTCTGCTGAGAATAGTGTTGGAGGTTTCTTGTATATGCCCATTGTTATGTTGAGAAGTTTCTCTTTTATTCCTATTTTACTGAGAGTTTTTATCAGAAATGGGTGATGGATTTTATACAATGCCTTTTCTGCGTTGATTGATATAGTCATGCAGTTATTTTCTTTGTTTTATTTATGGGATTATGTTGCTTATTTTTTCTAATGTTGAATCACTCTTAATTACCTGGTATGAATGCCAATTGGTTATGGTGTATTATTATTGTTCTTGTTGTTATTGATACAGTATTAGATTCTATTGGTGAGGATTTTATTGAAGATTTTTGTGTCTGTATTCGTGAGGGTTATTAATCTGTAGTTTTCCTTTATAGTGGTGCCTTTATCTGTATTGATATCATGGTTATGCTTGTTTCATAGAATACATTTTGTAGTTCTCCATTATTTTCCATGTTCTGGAATTGTTTGAGTAGACTTGATGTCAGCTCTTCTCTGAAAGTTTGACTGAATTCTCCAGTGAAATTGTCTGGGCCTGGGATTTCTTTACAGGGAGTTTTATAATACTTATTCAATTTATTCTTTTGTTATGGGTCTGCTCAGGTTTTCTATCTCAGTCTGTGTTAGATTAGGTAGGTCAATGGGTTTCTTGACATTTGTCCATTTACTCTAAATTTTCTAATTAGTTGGAGTATAGTTTTTCACAGTATTGTGTTATTATCCTTCTTATCTCAGTAGTTTCTGTTCTCATGTCACCCCATCCATTTATTAACTGTGTTATTTGCACTTTCTCTTTTTTCTTAGTTAAATTTGCCAGTGGTTTGTTGATTTTGTTAATTATTTTGAAGAAACAGCTTCTAGTCTTGTTGATTTTTTCTATTGTTTTTCTGTTTCTGCTTAATTTATTTCTACTCTGATCTTTATTGTTTCCTTGCTTCAGAAGACAATAGCTTCTTTTTTTACTCTTTTTCTAATTGTTGGTGTTTTTAGGTTCAGGTGTCAATTTTGGTTCTTTATTCTTTTTTCATTCTATTGCTATAAGAAGTCCAAGCTGCACTGAAGAAATTGATGAAAATCAAAGCTGTAGGAATTGAAGGGATACCAACTGAGGCATTTCAACAAACAAGAGCAGTGCAGGAGAACATTTATGTGGAAATATGGAAAACAGCTTGCTGAGCAACAGAATGGAAGAGATCAATATTTGTGCCCATTCCAAAGAAAATCAATCTACCAGAATACAGAAGTTATCAAACAATATCATTAAAATCAGAGGCAAATACAAATATTCTGAAGATAAATCAAAAATGGTTACAGCAGTATACTGACATGGAACTGCTGGAAATTCAAGCCAGATTCAGAAGAGAGAATGGAATAAAGGATATCACTGTTGATGTCAGATAAATCTTGGCTGAAAGCAAAGAATACCAGAAAGATGTTTATCTGTGTTTTATTGACTATCCAAAGGCATTCAACTATGTAGATCACGGTGAATTATGGATAGCATTGTAAAGATTGAGAATTGCAGAACATTTAATTGTGCTCATGAGCAACCTGCACAGAGATCAAAGGGCAGTTGTTAGGACAGAACAAGGGGATACTTCATGATTTAAAATCAAGGAGGCATGTGTCAGGGTTGTATCCTTTCACCATATTTATTCAATCTGTATCGTGAGCAAACAATCTGGAAAGCTGAACTACATGAATAACACACCATCAGGATTGGAAGAAGACTCCTCGAAAAACCACAATATGCAGGTGACACAACAATTCTTGCTGAAAGTAAAGAAGAATTGAAGCATTTATTGATGAAGATCAAAGAGAGCCTTCAGTATAGACTAAACCTCAAATAAAGAAAATAAAAATCCTCACAACTGGACCAATAAGCAACATCATAATAAACAGAAAAAAGAATGAAGTTGTCAGGGATTTTATTTCACTTGGATCCACAATCAATGCCCATGGAAGCAGCAGTCAAGAAATCAGACATTGTACTGCGTTGGACAAATCTGCTACAAAAAAATCTCTTTAGATGTTAAGGAGAAAAGATGTCTTTTGAAAACTAAAGTGCACCTGACCCAAGCCATAGTCTTTTCAATCACCTCATATGCATGTGGAAGCTGGACATGAATAAATAAGACTGAAGAAGATTTGATGCATTTGAATTGTGATGTTGGTGAAGAGTACTGAAAACTCAATGGATTGCCAGAAGAATGAACAAATCTGTCTTGGAAATACAACTGGAATGCACCTTAGAAGTGAGAATGACCAGACTTTGTTTCATGTCCTTTGATCATGTTGTT
>NW_006921881.1:3997131-3999052 GCF_000298275.1 Orycteropus afer afer
GGAAGGTGAATGGGACTACACCCAGGAATATATACAGGTTTCAGAGAGGATATCTCTACCTATTTATTTGTATGTGCTGCAAATATATCCATGAATGTAGTAATGCATACAGGGGGAAAGTTATGAAGACTTCTTAGTCATAACCAAACACCTTGAGGGAATGAGTCACTGCGTATAGAGGCTCAGGAACATAGTCTCAAGGGAAACTAAGGTCAAATAGCATAACATAGTCCACAAAGACAATGGTCTACTTTCTAATTTGGTGAGTGGCAACCAAGGTCTTCAAAGCTTGTAGCTTCAACTATTGGTCTTATCCTGTCAAGAGAAAAGAAAATAAAGTCAAAGGTTCAGGGAACCAATTAGTCTAAAGGACTAATATACTACATGAATCTCATGCTCCATGACCATGAGACTACAAGAATTCAATGATGCCCAGTTACCACTGCTGACAGTTCTGAGAGGGAACATAGTAGGATGTCCCAGATTGAGTGGAGAAAAATGTGACACAAAGCACAGACTTACTTAAAAAACAAAAAATAGGCTTACTTTGTTGTTGTTGTTGTTATGTGCTGTCGAGTCAAACCTGACTCACAGCGACCCCTCCTTGGGTTTCTGAGGCAGTATCACTACGGAAGAAGGATTGCCCAACCTTCCTTCCAAGGAGTGGCTGGTGGGTTTGAACCGCCAGCCATCTGGTTAGCAGGCAAATGTTTTAGCCACTATGCTACCAGAGCTTACTAGTCTGATGAAAACTTGTAGAACACTTGAGATTATGGCCCTTAGACACATTTCAAGCCAGGAACTGAACTCAACCACTGTTCAGTTGGCTCAGCTTTTAGCCAAAATATATAGATAGGCCTATAAGGTGTCAGCCACAGGGATCCAGGTGAGGAGAGGAACTCAGGCATGCCCAAAGCAGCAGTGAGGGACAGCAGGAAAAAGGGGATTAAAAACTAGGAACCCTGACAGAGAAGCAGTCAGCTGTGGGGATCCAAGTGAGGAGAGGGAACACAGGCATGCCCAAAGCAGCAGGGCTGGAGAGTGGAAGAAAGGAGATTAAAAGGCCTAGGAATCTGGACAGAGGAGGAGTCAGCCGCAGGGACCCAGGTGAGGGTGGTAAGAGAGGTTTCCAACAGGGAGGCAAACTTGTCTGTTGGTTTGTCCTACCAAGGTGATGTGTTGATGTGAGTTTTGAGGCTGAGCCACTGGTGTTTCTAACCCAGCAGGATGCACATGGTACACAGGTATCAGCCCAGCTTACAGAGTAAGACAGACTAGGAAGAAGGAGGAGGCCATCCACTTCTCAAATAATTGGCCAGGGAAAACCTTATGAATAACAAAGAAACACTATTTGATGCATTACCATGCAATTTTATGAATAGTCTGGTTAGGTTAGACGGCTCTCAAAATTGGATGGGGAAAGAGCTGCATCATCTGAGTAAACCCAGCCTTACTCCTATGGATAAGGTAAAGCTTTCAAGACCTCCATTTGCTGATGTGGCACCACTCAAACTGAAGAGAAACAGCTGCAGACATCCATTAATCATTGGAACATGAAATGTACGAAGTATGAATCTAGGAAAATTGGAAGTTGTCAGAAATGAAATGGAACACATAAAGATTGATATCCTCAGCATTAGTGAGTTGAAACAGACTGGTTTTGGCCATTTTGAATCAGACAACCATGTGATCTACTATGCCGGTAATGACAGTTTGAAGAGGAATGGCATGGCATTCATTATCACAAAGGATATTTCAAGATATGTCTTGATGTACAATGCTGTCAGTGATAGGATAATATCCATATGCCTGCAAGAAAGACCCGTTAATATGACTATTATGCAAATTTATGCACCAACCACCAAAACCAAAGATGAGGAAATTGAAGAATTTTATCAACTTCTGCAGTCTGAAATTGACC
>NW_006921881.1:4000047-4007869 GCF_000298275.1 Orycteropus afer afer
TTCCAATCATCTTGTATGCATGTGAGAACTGGACAATGAATAAGGAAGACCAAAGAAGAGTTGATGCTTTTGAGTTGTGGTGCTGGTGAAGAATGCTGAACGTACCATGGACTGCTAAAAGAACTAACAGATCTGTCCTGGAGGAAGTGCACCTGAAATGCTCCTTGGAAGTGAGAATGGCCAGACTTCATCTCACCTATTTTGGTCATGTCGTCAGCAGGGACCATTCCTTGGAGAAGGATGCCATGCTTGGTAGTGTGGAGGGTCGACAAAAGAGGGGGAGACCTTCAACGAGATGGACTGACATAGGGGCTGCTATGATGGGCTCAAGTATAGCAGGGATCATGGAGCTGGCGTGGGATTGGGCAGTGTTTCATTCTGCTGTGCATGGGGTCACTATGAGTCAGAAACGACTCGATGGCACCTAACAACAACAATAAATAAGGTGCATATGAGGAGGGTATGCACTTACTAGAACAATCAACCATAGGAGATCATGAGAGCAGTATTTGCCCAAAGACAGAACAAGAAATGTGGGATAGAATGGGTAGAAAACATGAATAGACGTGGTGGGCATGGAGAAGAAGTGGACAGAGTGCTGTTGCATTGTGGGGATTGCAATGAATGTCACAAAACAGAATATGTATGGATTGTTGAATAGAAAACAATTTACTCAGTAAAATTTCACCCTAATCACAATATATATTTTTTTAAACACAATGCTGTGCTCATCAACAGATCATGAAAATAAGCTCCCCAAAGCTTAAGGACTCAACCAACATCCTCAGAGGAAATGGATTCCACATAGTGCCTCCTTTCTCTATATTGCTCTTCTTACATTGAAGTGTCAGCTGTGGCATCTAATCTTTGAACCAAGGTCCTATGCCTGCACTCTAGCTGTAAGGGAGACTCAGAAAGTAAGTTTCTGTTTTCTGCTTGAAGAGGTTGTAATAGAACTGAGGGAATTCCCATAATTCAAGATTTTGTTAAAAAAAATGCTAGGTAAAAATTCCATTACTAGCTATATATCCTAAAGAAGTGAAAGCCAGGAGAAGAACAGATATATGCACACCCATGTTCATCACAGCACTATTTACAATAGCAAAAAGATGGAAATTAGGTGCCCATCAACAGAAGAATAGATAGCCAAACTAAGGAACATAAAAACAATGGAATACTATGCAACCTTAAAGTATAACAGAATTTGCAAAACATCACGTAATGTGGATGAACTTGGAAGACATTATGTTGAGTGAAAAAAGTCAATCACAGAAGGACAAATATTGTATTAGCTTGCTATTGTGAAAAGTCAAGGAAAGGTTTATATAAGGAAGGAAACTTTCTTTGTTCGTTACCAGGGTTGGAAGTAGAGGGGAGAGAACACTGCTAGATAGTAGAGACAAGTATTGATTTGAGTTAAGGGAAGGGCAATGTACCAAATATGAGTGATCAACACAGTGGCATTGAGGAAGAGAAAGACATAGAGAGGCACATGGGAGTTACAGACAACAGAGATGAACACTTTTGCACATACAGTACTGCATTGTTATCAGTGATGACAAACATTGAATCTAGGGTGCATAGATGGATAGACAAGCTGAATGATCAAGTATATCTAGGCAGGAGGGAATGTGCCCATGACCATGTACAGGGTTGGCAGACAATATACCTACAAGCATATTTGTATGTTCTGTAAGAATGTCCAGGTGTATAGTAGAGCTGACAAGGGGCAAGGTTGTAGTGACTTCTTGGCCACAGCTAGCTACCCAGAGAGAGCAAGTAGTTGGACTTGTGGGCTCAGGACCATGGTCACAGGGGACATCAAGCTCAATTGGCATGACATACTACACAAAAGCATTGTTCTACATCCTACTTTGGTGAAAAGTGGCTGGGATCTTAAAAGCATGCAACCAGCCATCTAGATGCAACAATGGGTCTCTCCTCATCCAGAGCAAAGAAGAATGAAGAAAACCAAAGACATGTGGAAATAATTAGTCCAAGGGATTTGTACACCATGTGATCCTTAGCTTATCTTACTCTGAGACCAGAAGAAGTAGATGGTGCCAAGCTACCACTGTCAACCACTCTGAGGGGGATTGGTTCAGGAGATCCTGGATAGAGTGGGAGAGCAATGTGGAACAAAACTCAAAATCATTAAAAAAAAAAAAAAAGGTGTGTGTGTGTGTGGAAACAGGGGCCCTAATTGCCCTTCAGGTCTGGAATTGAACTCACTCCTGTGGCTTCCAGCCAAATAAAAGACAGGCATATGAGCTGAACCTTGGAGAGATGATTCTTGGGAGAATAGAAGAGCAGTGTATATGCAGGGAAACAGCTGGGGGGAAGGAGTGCATGGAAGGAAGGACACAGGGAAGAGGTAACTGTTGGGAGGAAGTGGGAAGAGAGCTGTTACATTGTGGGAAATTACAGTCAATGTCATGAGACAAAATGTGTATGAATTGCTGTATGGAAAATGAATTTGTTCTGTAAACTTTCACTCAAATCATAATAAAATATTTTTTTAAAATGCTAGGTAACTGCAATGCATGTGAAACATGAATAGAAATTGAGTTTGGTTTACATTACTTACACAAGTGTAAAATTACAGGGTATGCCTATTGAGAAATGTGATTACTTTAATAAAAAGAATTAAGAAAAGTTAACTTGGTACACACAACACAACGTTAATATTTATTGTTGAATACAAAGTTTGTAATTTTAAAGGACACACAATTTTTTAAGTTTATTTCAATGTTTATTGAAAGATTGTATCATCTCAAGAACAGTATTTATTGGAAAGGATAAAGATTAAAAATTCATTTGTGAGACTATGAAGAGAGATAATAAAAATACTTTATAGATCAAGAATGGTTATATTACCCAAAGTAGTTTGGCAAAAAATAATTGTAATATTATTTATTTAGTGTAAATATATAAGTACAGATTAATAAAAAATGAAAGCATAAGATTAGAAATTAAAACAGCTATGTTCTTTTTGTGACTTAGTAGACCCATTAGAAATAATAACTAAGTGAAATAATTATTTCAGAAAAAGTACTAAAATATTTTATTGGTATACAACTAAAAAATAATGATTTACACGTTATTGAAGGTAGATTCAATAGGTTAAAAACTGATAAGAAGTACATCTGAGTATTAAATATTTAAGATTATGGTTTGATAGCCATGCTTATTCCATTTTTATGCTGAGCAAATAATTGAAGAAGCTGGATTATATGAAGAATGTGGCATAAGGATTGGAGGAAGACTCACTAACAACCTGCTATACACAGATGACACAATTTTGCTTGCTGAAAGTGAGGATGACTTGAAGCACTTACTGATGAAGATTAAAACTACAGTCTTCAGTATGGATTACATCTGAATAGAAAGAAAACAAAAATTTTCACAACTGTCCAATAAACAATTTCACGATAAATGGAGAAAGGATTGAAGTTGTCAAGGAGTTCATATTACTTGGTTCTACAATCAACACCAATGGAAGCAGCAGTCAAGACATCAGATGATGTATTGTATTGGGCAAATCTGCAAAAGACCTCTTTCAAGTGCTAAAAAGCAAAGATGTCTGCTTGAAAACTAAGGTTCACCTAACCCAAGGCATAGTATTTTCAATCACCTTTTGTGCATGTGAGAGTAGGACAATGAATAAGGAAGACCAAAGAAGAGTTGATGCTTTTGAGTTTTGGTGTTGGAGAAGAATGCTCAGAGTACCATGGTTTGCTAAAAGGACTAACAAATCTGCTCTGGAAGAAGTGTAGCTGGAATGCTCCTTGGAAGTGAGAATAGCCATACTTCATCTCACCTACTTTGGTCATGTTGTCAGAAGGAACCAGTCCCTGGAGAAGAATATCATGCTTGGTAAAGTGGAGGGTCAATGAAGAAGGTGAAGGCCCTCAATGAGATGAATTGACACAGTGGCTGCATCGATGGGCTCAGGTACAGCAAGGATCATGAGGCTGGCACAAGACCGGGTAGTGTTTTGTTCTGCTGTGCATAGGGTCACTATGAGTAGGAGATGACCTGATGCCACCTAACAACAACAACAACAATGGTTTGATAGGCTAAACTGTTTAAGCTTTATTGCCACAACTTTTAAAAATACGTATTCAATTATAAGATATAGGGTTGCATAGAAAAAACAGCCTGAAAACAAAATTAAAGAAGGATTTATAAAAATGTTTTTCACCTTTATAAAACATCAAATTCTACTATTTATAAAATTTTAATAAAATTGATAAAACATGAAAATGGGTAAAATTAAAATGGATACCATGAGAATTAAATAGAGAGATATTATGATCACATTTAATTCCTGGAGCTGTTGTGATTTTTCAAAAATTATAAAAAGTACAATTTCTCTGCTATAAAAATGATAAAAATTAAAAATCACTATAATGTCTAATGCTGTGTATATCTTATATATTTTTGTATTGTGGGCAACTAGTGTGATTTCAGTCTCCTAGTAGATGCTGTATAAATATTTCTTCCATAAATTAATAAAACCATATGAGATATTTAAGAGAACTGACAAGGTCATAGGCTAATGTCCACATGAAATGTTTTTTTATTGTTGGAAAGCAATATGGCTGTATATGTTTAAGAGATTTAAACTTTTTATACACTTTGATTCATCAACCCCATTCTTTTGAATTATGAAAAGCAACACTTCCATTTCAGCATTATAGATATGACCCAAAAATTGGAAATTACCTGTATGTATAAAATAGGTGAATGGGTAAATATAGAGTAAAATCTATGAGAGCTGGAACTCAATGGAACTACCTTATTTTTCTGGATCTCTCCAGTTTTCTGCCCTTGGCAGGGAGTGATCTTACCACTAATCTATTGCTGTTTTTTAGTGAAAAATATGAAGTTTTCCTTCTCTGACATATTTTTGCCTTACACAGTTTTCATCTTTTGTAGATTTTATTGTATTATGATATGGATTTCATTGAATGCAGTGCTGTCATAAACATTATAAATGTAATGCTACATAGCTGTAATTGTTGCAGTTGAGTCAATTCTCAACATATAAAGACATGGTCTGACAGAGTACAACAGACTGGGAAGAAGGATGGGACTCTCCACTTCTGAAAAAAATTGGCCACTATGAATAGCAGTGAAACACTGTCTGATATATTACTGGAAAACTTTATGAATAGCCATGAAACATTGTCTGATATAGTGTCAAAGATGAGCCTGTCAGATTAGAAGGCACTCCAAGTATGGCTGGGAAAGAGCTGCCTCCTCAAAGTTGACCTTAGTGATGTGGATAGAGTAAAGCTTTCCAGAATTTCATTTGCTGATGGGGTATGACTCAAAATGGGAAGAAACAACTGCAAAACATCCATTAATAATCAGAACATGGAATGCACTAAGTATAAATCTAGGACAATTAGAAGTTGTCAAAAATGAAATGGAATGTTTAAAGATCAATATCCTAGCCATTAATGACATGCAATGAACAGGTATTGGCCGTTTTGAAATAGGCAACCATGGTCTACTATTCTGGGAATGACAAATTGAAGAGGAATGACATTGCATTCATTGTCACAAAGAACATTTCAAGATCTATCCTGAAGTACAATGCTGGCAGGGGTAGGATAATATCCAGATGTCTACAAGGAAGACTAGCTCATACTATTAATATTCAAATGTATGCACCAACCACTAGAGTCCAAGATGAAGAAACTGAAGATTTTTACCAACTTCTGTAATCTGAAATTGATAACATGCAATCAAGATGTATTGATTATTACTGGTGATTGGATAGCAATAGGAAGAATTATCAGTAGCTTGGAAATATGGCATGGCTTTGGGATAGAAATGACATGGGAGATCATATAATAGAATTTTGCAAGACCAATGACGTAGTCATTGCAAATATATTTTTTCAACAACATTAGTGGTAGCTATACATGTGGATCTCACCAGATGTAGTACACGGGAATCAAATCGACTACATCTGTGGAAAGAGATGAAGGTGAAGCTCAATATCATCAGTCAAAACAAGGTCAGGAGCTGAATGTGGAATAGACCATTCATTGCTCATATGCAGTTCAAGTTGAAGCTGAAGAACATTAAAACAAGTCTAGAAGAACCAAAATATGACCTCGAGTATATTCTAACTGAATTTAAAGACCATGTGAGGAATATATTTGAAGCACTGAACACCAATGACCAAAGATCAGGCAAATTGTGGGATGACATCAAGAATATCATACATGAGGAAAACAAAAGGTCATTAAAAAGACAGGAAAGGAAGAAAAGACCAAAATGAATGAAAAAAAAAAAAAGACTCTGAAAGTTGCTCTTGAACATAGAGTAGCTAAAACAAATTGAAGAATGATAAAATAAAAGAGCTGAATAGAAGATTTCAAAGGCAGCTCAAGAAGACAAAGTAAAGTATTATAATTAAATGTTCAAAGGCCTGAATTTAGAAAACCATAAGGGAAGAACATACTTGACTGAAGAAAAAAATTCAAGCCTCAAGTTGCAATATTGAAGGATTTTGTGGGCAAAATACTGAATAATGAAAAAAAAAAAATCAAAAGAAGATGGAGAGAATGCACAGAGTCACTGCACCAAATAGAATTGGTTGATGTTCATCTATTTCAGATAGTAGCAAATGATCAAGAACCAATGGCATTGAAGGAAGAAGTTCAAGGTGCACTGAAGGAATTGGCAAAAAATAAGGTTCCAGGAATTGACAAAATACCCATTGAGATGTGTCAAACAAACATTTGCAGCACTGGAGACACTCACTTGGCTATGCCAGGAGATTTGGAAGACAACTGCCTGGTCAACCTACTGGAACAGGTTGATATTTTTGCACATTACAAAGAAAGGTGATCCAACAGAATGTGGAAGTTATTGAACAATATCATCAGTACCACATGCAAGCAACTTTTGCTGAAGATAGTTCAAAAACACTTGCAGCAGTATAGACAGAGAACTTCCAGAATTTCAAGCTGGATTCAGAACAGTATGTGGAACGAAAGGTATAGTTGCTGATGTAAGATGGATTTTGGCTGAGAACAAAGAATAACAGAAAAATATTTTTTGACTATGCAAAGGCATTCAACTATATGGATCATAACAAATTATGGAAACCATTGAGAAGAATGGGAATTCCAGAATACTTAATTGTGCTCATGAAGAACCTATAGAATGGGAATTCCAGAATACTTAATTGTGCTCATGAAGAACCTATACATAGACCAGGAGGCAGTTGTCATTCAAACAGAACAAGGGGATAGTGCATGATTTAAAATCAAGAAGGGAGTGTGTCAGGGTTCCTTTTACCACATTTGTATTCACTCTGTACGCTGAGCAAATAATCCAAGAAGCTGGACCATACAAAGAAAAGAGTGGCATCAGAATTGGAGGAAGACTCATTAACAACCTGCTATATGCAGACGACACAACTTTGCTTGCTGAAAGTGAGCATGACTTGAATCACTTACTGATGAAGATTGAAGACTACAGTCTGCAGTATGGATTATACCTCAATATAAAGAAAACAAAACTCCTCACAACTGGACCAGTAAGCAACATCACAATAAATGGAGAAAAGATTGATGTTGCCAAAGATTTAATTTTACTTGGGTCCACAATCAACATCCATGGAAATAGTGGTCAATATATAGACATCATATTGCATTGGGCAAATCTGCCAGAAAAAAAAAAAAAATAAAACAACTCTTTAAAGTGTTCATCAAAGATGTCACTTTGAAGACTAAGGTGTGTCTAACCCAAGCCATGGTATTTTCAATCACCTCATCCACTGGTCATTTGAAATGCC
>NW_006921881.1:4008194-4009295 GCF_000298275.1 Orycteropus afer afer
TGATAGAGTAGAACTGCCTTACAGGGTTTCCTAGTCTGGAATCTTTATGGAAGCAGATTGTCACATTTTCCCTGAGAACTACTAGGTATGTTTGAAATGCCAATCTTACAATTAGTATCCAAGTTCTCAGCTGTTGCACCCCCAGGGCTACTTTAACTAATATGCTAAATTGTTATGTGTAAATGCAAGAAATAAATAAATGATGTAAAACTAGTTGATTTGTTTATTAGTAGTACTGTGGGTAAATTATCACTGCTTTATCCCTTTTTTTGTTGTAATATTTCCTATTCAGAGAGAAAAGAACAGTGTGCTTATAATTATTGATATGTCTGTGTATGTTTGTGTCTGTGTCCATGTGTAATGCACGCAAAAGAGAGTAGTGGATCTATATTAAAATGCTATAGTTGTTTATTTTCTCATAGCTTGAAAGAAGGAACAAATGGTTTTAATTTCTGGAAAGGGGTAGGAATTACATGAATTGAGTCCCTAATGACAGTGGCTGTATTGCATGATTAATTCACAGGGAAAAAAAAAAAAAAAATATATATATATATATATTTCCCTCAATATTATTTAACATCTTCCTTGTACATAATATTGTCCGACCATCAACAATAGGATAAAAATATTTTTTTCCCTATGAATTCTCCACCCAACAGTAACTTTCTGAAAGCTCCCTTCATGGTCTCATTCCTCAGGCTGTAGATAATAGGGTTGAGTGTTGGAGGCATTACTGTATAAAAGATAGAAATCATGAGGTCAAAAAAACTTGGAGAATCTGAATTTGGTTTTAGAAATTCAAAGACACCTGTGGAGAAAAAAAATGAGACAACAAAGAGGTGGGGCAGGCAGGTAGAGAAAGCCTTGGATCGGCCTTCGGTAGAAGGTATTCTTAGAACTGTGGAGAAGATGTGGATGTAGGAGAGGACAATGGAAGTGAAGCAGATCAATGTCATCACAGACATGAAAGCATCCACTCCAACCACTCCAAGGTAGTCACTGGAGCAGGACAGCTTTCGTAACTGGGGAACGTCACAGAAGAAATGGTGGATTATTTTGGCTCTACAGAATGTGATAGAAAATGTAGCTGCTGTGTGCAAA
>NW_006921881.1:4010281-4011744 GCF_000298275.1 Orycteropus afer afer
GGATATAAGCATGTAGCTTACAGTAAACCAGCAGTGATAGTTCAGTCAAATATGTTAAAGTCACTGGTCCTGTCACATAAAAAGTCACATTTATATCGCAAAAAACCCACCAACTTCCATTTCTACTAATGAAACTCAATGCTTTGTTTTAGGTCAATGGCACAAAAACAGTGATCAGCTATTGATTACAGATTTCTGAAAACTGGATGTGTTGCATTTCTGTATACTGCTCTGCCATTTTTTTAGCATATGGAATGGCTGTTGGAGGAAATACAGTATTAGGAATTTAAAAATGGATTACAGGTTTGACAGGATAATCTCTAAAAATCACTTCCTGCCAGCAGATTGTTAATTTCAAGAGAAATTATACATGCTGATAAGACAGAAAATAGCAAATGCTGGCGAGGATGTGGAGAGATTAGGACTGTCATACACTTCTGGTGGGACTGTCAAATGATACAACCATTGTGGAAAGTGGTATGGTGATTCCTTAAAAATCTGGAATTAGAAATACCATTTGACCCAGACATTCCATTACTAGACATATATCGTAAAGAAGTGAGATCCAGAACAAGAACAGACATATGCACACCCATGTTCATCACAGCACTATTTGTAATAACCAAATGATGGAAACAACCTAGGTGTCCCTCAACTGAAGAAAGGATAACCAAACTATGGTACATACACACAATGGAATACTATGCAGCCCTAAAGAATAATGTAGAATCTGCAAAATACTCCATAACATGGATGAGCTTGGAGGACATAATGCTGAATGAAATAAGTCAATTACAGAAGGGCAAATATTGTGTTAGTCTGTTATTGTAAGAATTCAAGGAAAGATTTACATATGGAAGGAAATTTTCTTTGTTGGTTACCAAGGGAGAGAGGGCAGGAGAGGGAACACTGCTAGATAGGTAGAGACAAGTATTGATTCACATGAAGGGAAGAGCAATGTACCAAATGTGAGTGATCAACACGGTGGCACTGAGGAAGCAGAAGACAGAGAGAGGTACATGGGAGGTACAGACAACAAAGATGAATCATTTGCACATACAGTATTGCATTGTCAGTGAAGGCACACATGGATATATGTGTCCATAGATGGGTGGGCAGGCTGAACTATTAGGTATGTCTGTGCAGGGAGGAGTGTGCCCAAGACCATGTATAGGGTTGGCAGACAATGTTTCTGTAAGTGTATTGATATGTTCTGTAAGAATTACCAGGTAAATAGTAAAGCTGACCAGTGACAAGTTTGTAGTCACTTCTTGGCCACAGCCAGCTACCCAGAGGGATTGGGCAGTTGGACCTATGGGCTTGGGACCACAGTCAAAGGGGACATCAAGCTCATGGCAGTGCACAGAGGAAGATAGAAAGGAAACTCAGACAGAACACAAAATCTCATCCCTTTTCTAGGTGACCCACCACAGATTTCATCCAGGTGAACACCATCTTGAGTG
>NW_006921881.1:4012414-4017914 GCF_000298275.1 Orycteropus afer afer
CGCTATGAGTCGGGTTTGACTCGATGGCACATAACAACAACAACAACACATAATTTCAAACTGTTTTAGTTAGGTCTATTGATCTAAAATTACCAGAGATCTCTTGGATCAAGTCCTAGAAACTTTGTTCCAAAAGTGGCCACTGACTTTCTGAAGAATTTCTTGGTAATAGTACACCAACATCCATTGTGTAAAACAACAAATGATCTCCTAATGCTTACATATGTAAGCCACTAGAGTACCTGAGAGAGGTCTAGCCTGATTTTGAGATGTGGCATTCTTCATCTTACCAAGCAATAACGTATGTTTCAAAGTTTCTGCAAGACAGGCTGGGAGTTGCCCATTTACCCATGCAACATGTCTTGCAAGATTTGGTGATTACCCCCAATACAGTGCAAGAACAACAACAACAAAAAATCAAATGGCAACATTTCACAGCAATGAAACACTGCAGTTTGTTAAGCAAACTCCACCAATATGCTCAAAACCTAGGTTATCAAAACCAGAGTCCTGGACCAAACATCTACAAGGAAGCAGACCACAGTGTTTGCAAACAGAAAAAATGGAAACATTCAGTTAGAATCTCATACTGCTCCACCAGTAGAGACAAGTAACCTCTTGCAAGAGACAGAACCAGAACCCCACACCACTGCCACCAGAGGGCACAAAATGAGATCTTTGCAAGAGACAAGTAGAGAAAAGTCAAAGAAAAACTTACTAAAGTGCAGCGTATATAATTTCTTCTTTTGTTTGGAATGAAATTTTTTATTCATGCCACAGCAGAGGCAAAAAATTTGAGCAGTGTCTTACAAATACTATGTCTTTTGAAAAACTTCATGTTCTTATGAGTGTGTGTGTGTGTGTGTGTGTGTGATTTGGGTGAAAGTTTACAGAGCAAATTCACCCGTCATACAGCAGCTCACATACACTTTGTCTCATGGCATTGACTACAATTTACCACAATGCAACAGCTCTCCTCCTACTTCCTCCCCATAGTAACCTCCTCCCTGTGTTCTTACCCTCCATGCACTCCTGTCCCCTGAGCTGTCTCTCTGTGCATACACAGCCCTTCTTTTCTCCCATGATTGATCTCTTCAAAGAGTCTATCTACCTAATGTAAATGTTTACCTCATATGCCCATCATTTGTTTGGCTGGAAGCCACAGGAGTGGGATCAATTCCAGACCTGAAGGACAGCTAGAGGCCATAGTCTCAGTGGTTCCATCAGGCTCTATCAGACCAGCAAACCTGTTTTGAGTTTTGTTCCACATTGTTCTCCCACTCTATACAGGTTCTCTTACATAGATCCCCCTCTGAGCAGTTGACAGTGGTAGCCAGGCACCATTTAGTTCTTCTGATCTCATAGTTGTATAGGCTGAGGATTGCATGGTGTACCAGTCGCTTGGACTAATTGTTTCCATGAATCTTTGGTTTTCTTACTTCTTCTTTGCTCCAGATGTGGAGAGACCCATGTTGCATCTAGATGGCTACCTGCAAGATTTTAAGATCCCAGTAGCTACTCAACAAAGTAGGAGGTGGAACAATGTTTTGTGTAGTATGTTATGCCAATTGAGCTTGATGTCCCCTGTAACTATGGTCCTGAGCCCACAGGTTCAACTACTTGCTCCCTCTGGGTATCTGGCTGTGGCCAAGAAGTGACTACACCATTGTTCCTTGTCAGCTCTACTATATACCTGGGAATTCTTACAGAACATACCAATACACTTGTACAAACATTGTCTGCCAATCCTGTATCTGGTCTTGGGTACACTCTGCCCCTGCACAGACATACTTAATAGTTCAGGCTGTCCACCTACCTATCCACCTGTATATCCATGTTTGCCTTCACTGACAATGCAGTACTGTCTGTGCAAAAGGGTTCATCTTTTTTGTCTGCACCTCCCATGTACCTCTCTGTGTCTTCCTCTTCCTCAGTGCCACCATGTTGATCACTCACAATTGATACATTGCCCTTCTCTTCACCCAAATCAATAAGAGGTCATGTACTTCTTATGGAAGCTTTTAAACCCCTCCCAAATTGAATGAAGACTTTTTCAAACAAAAGAGAATAAGAAAAAAAAGCTGTCTTACTTTAGATATCAAAAAATTGGGTGGATCCCTATGATGGGGAACGATGGGCAGATTCTCTCCATTGAAAGAGAACTCTGCAAAGCCTAAACAGAAATTATACATGGGATGTTGTTGTTGTTGTTGTTGTTATGTGCCTTTGAGTTGGCCCCGACTCATAGCGACCCCTCCTTAAGTTTCCGAGGCAGTATCACTACAGAAGTAGGATTGCCCAACCTTCCTTCCAAGGAGTGGCTGGTGGGTTTAAACCACCAGCCTTCTGGTTAGCAGTTAAGGGACAGCCTTGGGAAATATTTCTACCTCAAGCCAGAGACTTGAAGCTATATTAATGAATTGGTCATTTGTGCAAAAACCTTGAAATTTCCAAAATTAGTTGGTACTATCTTAAAGGACAAAATTTAGATTAGGTAAAATATTAAAACTTTAAATGAAAACTTACAATATTTAAGCAAACTTTGTCAACAGTAATAATGTTTTGTGATATATGCAATTTCAAGATCTTTAGGTAATTTACTAATGTTGTTGTTGTTATGTATTTATTAATAATTGAGTTAAATGTTCGTTATAATTTAAAGTTCATATACTTTTGCTTTTTAGAGAAAAGATATATACATATTCAGGTATGGTAATAAATGTGTTCATTTTGCCATTTAAAGAGTTATAAGAGAACTGCAACAGTGCTTAAAAGATTAATTTAAACGAATTTATTTGATATGGTCAAGGTTTTGTCTGTTTGAGTAATGTTCCATAGTTTAAATATTTTAGGAGGTTTAGTGTTAGAATAACATATAAAACACCAAATTGTGTTTCTTGCAGTTAAAGTACCAGAATTTTCTTTGATTACTGGTTTGAAGAATTAATTTGTTCTTTTCATAATCAGCCTCCAAGGCAAGAAGTGATAACCGAGTCAGAGAAAGCTACATGGTTTTGAAAGATGCTGAAGTTTTTACCTGTAGAAATTTTAGTATTAGGCTTCTTTTAGTTAAATAAGTTATGTATTGTTTCTCAGTAGCCTATAATAAACTCCTGAAAACTTTATGAATAGCCACAAAGGATTTTTATAAAAAGAGAAGAGTGCTACAAAGTTTTATTTAATAGGTTGTGGATTACCTGAGCATGTTGTCAATTCAAGAGAATTGGTTTATTCTCTTTGGGGTAAACATTTATATTAGTGTTTCCTCTTGTGTTTTTACTCAAAATTAAACAACAAATGTATGATATTACATCATAATTTAGTTATTTTAATTGCTGACTTGGTTGCAACCTTTTGTTTTAAAAGCAGCATTAAAGCCAGTGAATTTAACTGGAAGAATTACTCCACTTAACTATATAGCTTAATTCAGATGTTTATAGATTGGATGGTCTTGGTAAATAGTATTATGTCTCAAGATAATTATGGGTTATATTTAAAGCTTTTTGAAAATAAAGTTTATCATTATGCTTGGAGAGATTCTCATCTAACTTTAAAAGAGTTGATGCTGTTGAGTTGTGGTGTTGGCGAAGAATACCGAAAGTACCATGGACTGCTAAAAGAACTAACAAATCTGTCCTGGAAGAAGTGTAGCTGGAATGCTCCTTGGAAGCGAGAATGGCCAGACTTCATCTCACCTACTTTAGTCATGTTGTCAGAAGGGACCATTCCTTGCAGAAGGATACCATGCTTGGTAAAGTGGAGGGTCCAACAGAGAAGGGGAAGGCCCTCAGCAAGGTGGATGGATCCACTGGCTGCAATGATGGGCTCAGGTATAGCAAGGATTTTGACTGTGGCACTGAACTGGTCACTGTCTCATTCTGTTATACATAAGGTCACTATGAGTTGGAGATGACTCAATGGCACCTAACAACAACAATAACAAACTTTGCTCCTGATTTTAAACTGACTTATTTAGCTTTACATTAATTCTATAATTGATTTACCATCAGATCTTTCACTTAAAAAAATAATGTGAATTAATTATGGTTATATTAAGTTTTGTGACCTACAGAGAAGCTTTGCTTTTTTGACTTGCTCAAATGCTTGATCAAAATATTCCAACAGAAAGATGGACTATATTGGACTTATAGAAAAGACTGATATTTTGAACATGGATCCTATTAGATTGAATCCAGGTTTCCCGAAGTCTGGTAGAAGGTAATGGGTTTATAGATTGCACTGCAGGTGATCCAGAATCCCAGGAAACAAAAATTAACTACACATGACTAAGTGAACTGAAAAATTACTATGAGATCTATGTAGGAATATTGCTGATGTTTTAATATCTATTTTCTGGGTATAAGAAACCATTTAATTTTCCTAAATTATCTAATTTTTTTTTTTTTCTTACCTGCATATTTTGATTGGTTCTTGTTATGCTATGCTTAAGATTTTATATATAATGAATTAAACAACAGGAAAAATAAGAAATATGAAAGAAATCTAAAATTAAGAGCCAGAAAAGAAACCTTAAATGTCATGAGAAAATTCTTAATCAGCATAGTGTTATTAGCTACTAAAAGAGCTGGTTCTTGCATTAAAAGTAATAATATATTCATCAGACTTTAAATGAGTTTAGATAATATACCTCCAGTCAGAAATTTCTACTGATCAACTTAGTGAAGTTATAAATATCACACTTAGAGAAGTGTCTGGAATTTGAGCTATTATTTTTCAAAACAAATTGGTATTAAGCTTCTTGCTAATAGCGTCTCCCAAGAAACAGTTTTGTACCTTAATAGATGGAATTTTCTGTGTCTATTAATACAAAATCTGAAGTTTCACAGAATGTCTTTATAGCTGAGGCATATGAGAACAGTTACTGATACTGTTCGTGTATAAGCAAATACTTTGTTGTATTTGTTTCCTTGGTACAAAGACCTTAGAATTTTAGTTTTGTGGGTTATTTCAGCAAATTGGCCTAATACTGATAATGTTTCCAGGTTTCTGGCTTTTGTGGTAGTTGTGTTAACCCACACAGACCATTGCCCTTTGGTGTTTTTTTGAATCTTGACCCTTGGAAAACATGTCTAAAAGCCATTTTTTTTAAATCAAGCAATATTTCAAATAAACTATTAAGACCAATTTTCTTTGAGCATTATGTTCTTTTGAAGAATTCAGTCTGTTTAGAGAAACAAAAACAAAATTAGGTTTAGAATAAATCAGTGGTTATTTTAATTGATCTTTAAGACACTGTTACATGAAATGCCCGTTTAATGCTTGTAATCAAAATGTCACCCTCCTGCATTTACAGAAAATTCTGTACCTTGAAAAATTTAGGCCCTCAGAGGTGATTAGTTTCACTTTGAGTCAGCTTTTTTGGGAAACCAAATGCTTCATCCAATGTAGTTTTACCCTGAACTTACCCCAATTTATTGTGATCAAATAATTTCTGTGGAAATTCATGATCAGAGGAAAAGAAAATATGTAAGGACACCTC
>NW_006921881.1:4018514-4031512 GCF_000298275.1 Orycteropus afer afer
TGAGAATTTTCCACACAGATTATGGATATATTTGCTATTTTCATATTTATTACTTTTGTCTTAAATGCCTTTAGGTTCTGTAGACTGATAGTTTTCCCTTAGTGAATGCACGTTATCAATATTATTGCTTTGTGCATAATCATCTTTTTTTTTTTTTTTTAAGTTTTGTTCTATCACTTAAGTTTTATTAGTTTGTGGTGGTGTTGTTGTTGCTGCTAGGTGCTGTAGAGTCAGCTTCAATTCATAGTGATCCTATGCACAGCAGAAGGAAACACTGCCCAGTCCTGTGCCAGCCCCACAGTCTTTGCTAGGCCTGAGCCCATTGTTGCAGCAACTGTGTCAACCAATCTTGCTTGTGGCCTTCCCCTTTGTTGCTGAACTTCCACTTTATTGCGAGTGGTATACTTCTCCAAGGACTGGTCCCTTCTGATAACATGGCCTAAGTAGGTGAAATGATGTCTGGCCATTCTCAATTCCAAGGAGCATTCCTGTTGCACTTCTTCCAGGACAGGTCTGTTAGTTCTTCTGGCAATCCATGGTACTTTCAATGTTCTTCGCCAATACCACAACTCAAAAGCATTACTCTTCTTCGGTTTTCCTTATTCATTGTTCAGCTTTCACACGCATACGAGGTGACTGAAAACACCATGGCTTGGGTTAGATGGACCTTAGTCTTCAAATAGACATCTTTACTCTTCAGAACTTTAAAGAGATCTTTTGCAGCAGATATGCTTAGTGCAATATGTCGTCCGATTTGTTGACTGCTGCTTCTATTAGTGTTGATTGTGGAACCAAATAATATGAAATCTCTTCTCCATTGATCATGATGCTGCTTATGGGTCCAGATTTGAGGATTTTGTTTTATGTTGAGGTGTAGTCCATACTGCAGATTGTAGTCTAATATTCATCAGTAAATGCTTCAAGTCATCTTCATGTTCAGCAAGCAATGTTGTGTCATCTACATATCACAGGTTGTTAATGACTCTTCCTCCATTCCTGATGCCATATTCTTCTTCATGTAGTCCAGCTTCTCTGATTATTTGTTCAGCACACAGATTGAATAAGTAGGGTGAGAGATATAACCTGATACATTCCTGTCCTGATTTTAAAACATGCAGTATCCCCTTGTTCTGTTAAAATGACACCCTCCTGGTCTGTGTACAAGTTCCTCATGAGTACAATTAAGAGTTCTGGAATTCCCATTTTTCTCAATGTTATCCATAATTTGTTATGGTTGGCACAGTCAAATGCCTTTGCACACTCAATAAAACACAAGTAAACATCTTTCTGGTATTCTTCGCTTTGAGCCAAGGACCATCTGACATCAGCAAGGATACATCAAGTTCTGCATCCTCTTCTGAATTCAGCTTGAATTTCTGGAAGTTCCCTGTCCACATATTTCTGCAACTGTTTTTGAATTATCTTCAGGAAAGTTTTATTTGCATGTGATATTAATGATATAGTTTAATAATTCCACATTCTCTGGGATCACCTTTCTTTGGAATGGGTACAAATATGGATCTCTTCCGGTCAGTTGGCCAGGTAGCTTTGTTCCAAATTTCTTGGCATAAACGAGTAAGTATCTCCAGCATGGTATCATTTGTTGAAACATCTCAATGGGTATTCTGTCAATTCCTGGAGCCTTGATTTTTGCCAATTCCTTCAGTGCAGCTTCGACTTCTTCTTTTAATGTCATCAGTTCTTGATCACATGCCACCTCCTGAAATGTATAAACATCAACCAATTCTTTTTGATACATTGACTCTGTGTGTTCCTTCCATCTTCTTTTGATGTTTCTTACATCAGTCAGTAATTCCTCATAGAATCTTTCAATATTGCAACTCGAGGCTTGAATTTTTTCTTCAGCTCTTTCAGCTTGAGAAATATCAAGCATGTTCTTCCCTTTTGGTTTTCTAACTTCAGGTCTTTGCCCATGTCATTATAATAATTGACTTTGTCTTCTCGAGCTACTCTTTGACATCTTCTATTCAATTATTTTATCTTGTCATTTCTTCCATTTCCTTTAGCTACTCTGTTCAAGAGCATGTTTCAGATCAAAATGGATATCAGAAGAGACTCTGAAACTTGCCTTTGAATGGCGAGTAGCAAAAGTGGATGGAAGAATAGACAGGATAAAAGAGCTGAACAGAATATTTCAAAGAGCAGGTCAAGAAGACAAAGTAAATTATTATAATGAAATATGCAAAGACCTGGCATTAGAAAACCAAAAGGGAAGAACACACACAGCATTTTTCAAGCTGAAGAACTGAGGAAGAAAGTTAATCCTCGAATTGCAGTATTGAAAGATTCCATGGGCAACATGTTGAATGATGCAGGAAACATCAAAAGAAGATGGATGGAATACACAGAGTCACTGTACCAAAAAGAATTGCTCGATGTTCATCCATTTGGAGGTGGCACATGATCAAGAACCAATGGTATTGAAAGAAGAAGTTGAAGGTGCTCTGAAGTAATTGGCAAAAAACAAGGCTCCAGGAATTGAGATGTTTCAACAAATGGATGCTGTGCTAGAGGCACTCACTTGGCTATGCCAAGAGATTTGGGAGAGAGCTACCTGGCCTACTGACTGGAAGAGATTCATATCTGTACCCATTCCAAAGTAAGGTAATCCCACAGAATGTGGAAATTATCAAACAATGTCATTGATATCACATGCAAGTAAAATGTTACTGAAGATAATTCAAAAATTATCTTTTTTTGCAGCTGTAGATTGACAGAGGACTTCCAGAAATGCAAGCTGGATTCAGAAGGGAATGTGGAGCGAGGGTGATCATAGTTGATGTGAGATGGATCTTAGCTGAAAGCAAAGAATACTAGAAATATGTTTACATGTGTTTTATTGACTATACAAAGACATTCGATTGTGAGGATCACAACAAATTGAGGAATCTGTACGTAGACCAGGAGGCTGTCATTTGAAGAGAACAAGGAGATACTGCTTCATTCAAAATCAGGAAAGGAATGCATCGCGGTTATATCCTTTCACCACACTTATTCAATCTATATGCTGATCAAATAATCCGAGAAACTGGACCATATGAAGAAGAACATGATATCAGGATTTAAGGAAGACTCATTAACAGCCTGCAATATACAGATGACACAACTTTGCTTGCTGAAAGTCAGGATGACTTGGAGCACTTATTGATAAAGATTAAAGACTACAATCTGCAATATGAATTGCACCTCAATATAAAGAAAACAAAAATCCTTACAACTGGACCAATAAGCAGCATCATGATAAATGGAGAAAAGATTGAAGTTGTCAAAGACTTCATGTTACTTGGTTCTACAATCAATACCAATGGAAACAGCAGTGAAGACATCAAAAGGCATATTGCATTGGGTGAATCTTGCAAAAGACCTCTTTCAAGTGCTGAAGAGTAAAGGTATATCCTTGAAGACTAAGATGTGTCTAACACGAGCCATGGTATTTTCAATCACCTCGTATGCATGTGAGAGCTGGAAAATGAATAAGGAAGACAGAAGAATAGTTGATGCTTTTGAGTTGTGGTGTGGGTGAAGAATGCTGAAAGTACCATGGACTACTAAAAGAACTAAAAAAATGTTTCAGAACAAGTGCAGCTCGAATGTTCCTTGGAAATGAGAATGGCCAGACTTTGTGTCACCTACTTTGGTCATGTAGTCAGAAGGGACTATTCTCTGGAGAAGGATGTCAAGCTTGGTAAAGTGAAAGGTCAAAAAAAGAGAGGAAAGCTCTCAACAAGATGGCTTGACATGGTGGCTGGTATAGCAAGGATCATGACACTGGCCCAGGCCCAGGCAGTGTTTCATTTGGAGATGATGAGATGGCACATAACAACAACAATAACAATGTCTAGGATATTGATCTTTATGCTTTCCATTTCATTTTTGACAACTTCCAATTTTCCTAGATTCATGTTTCGTACATTCCATGTTCTGATTATTAATGAATGTTTACCGCTCTTTCTTCCCATTTTGAGTCAGGCCATAGCAGATGGAGGTTCCAAATCTTTACTCCATCCACATCATCAAGGTCAACTCTACTTTGAGGAGACAGCTCTTCCCCAGTTGTATTTTGAGTTCTTTCCAACTTGAGAGGCTCATCTTCCAGCACTATATCAGACAAAGTTTCAGGACTATTCATAAAGTTTTCCAGTACATATTAGACAGTGTTTCACTACTATTCATAAGGTTCTCACTGGCCAATTCTTTGAGAAGTGTTGGGCCCTTCCTTCTTCTGAGTCTGTCTTAGTCTGAAAGCTGTGCTGAGATCAGTCCACCACTGGTGTCCCTGCTGTTGTTTGAAATGCTGGTTGCATTGCCTCCAGCCTCACAGCAACACTGAAGCCACCACAGAATGAGAAACTGATAGACGAGTAGTGGGTATGAATGATACTCTAATGTGATTTCTTAGAAAGCTAATATGCTGCCCATGAAGTGAATCATATATATTGACAAAATATATTTTATGGATGGGCTTGAGTTTCCACTTTAAGGTTTTTAGCCTAAGACAGAGCAAGTAGTCATTTCAGTATGGCCCTGCATCATACTGGCTCTCATAAGATGATCACTGAGAGCTGGGTGCTACAGTGAAGCATGGTGAATAAGATAGATGGTGTCCAGCTATCAGAAAGGATCGTGTCTGGGATCTTAAAAGCTTGTAATAAAACAAGCCACCATGTAAAGGAGCCATCAAGCAGTCTGTGCAGAAGAACACAAACCAATCTAAATGTCATCAAAGGATTTTAAGTAAAATCCATGATCAGAGGAAGGAATGTGTTAGAGCTTAAATACATAAGCACTTGGCTGCTCATGGCTGCAGTCTACAGTGGGAACCCTAACTCAGTGTTGAGTCTTGACATTAAGTTCAGACACCAGTTGAGTTCTTTCTGACCTTCAACATTGTGGCTACACTCAGGAAGAGCTTGATTGAAAGTAGATTATGCTCACAAAGAACTAGGGAACTTGGCTGAGTGTGTCCTTTTGTAATTTAAATTAAGTTTGAGGTCCTGGTATTGTTTGATAATCACCTTGCGTCTATGACTCAGGCTGCATAATCATGAGTCATATCATGACCACTACCTAGCCAGGTAGTCAAGCACCAGAACTAATCCTGTAACCCTTCTTAATCTTCAGTTATGTACTTATCCCAATCATGGTCCTTTCCCCACTTCCGTAGTGCCACCTGCAACAGGGATGAATCCATCTGCCAGCAATCCTGATTTTGCGATGATTCCCTTTGTTTTCAATCATATATAATTAGCCCTATGGCCACTGTTCAGTGGACATGCTGTGTACATGCTGATGGTTTCCTTGATCCTGATGAATCTGGGCTCTCTTTTCCCTATTACACAATTAATACCTTTTTCCATGGACATCTCATTGAAATCAAGAGCAAAAACCCTTTTGTAAAGGAAATATTTACATGTTACTCTCAGATTAAATGTCTAATTTAATTTCCTGAGAATTTTCTGGTATCTAACTTAACTTTCTCTTTGAACCTTCATTTCATTCACTTTCCCTTCTTGTTGTTTTCCAAAATCAAAAGTGAATCTCAAGAGGAATAAAGTGATATATATTCCTGAGAAGGAAGAAATCAAATTTTGTTTCTTTGTCTTGTGCTTAGTGTTTGGTGGGAGGGAAATAATCAAAATCTCTCCCTTCACTAAGATAACCAAAAGCAAGCCCACTTGCCTTAGAGTCAGTTCCAACTCTAAGCAACCCTCCAACACAGAGTAGAACTGTGCCCATAGGGTTTCCAAGGTTGTAATCTGTATGGAAGCACATTGCCATATAAATCTCCTACAGCACTGCTATTGGGTTCAAACCTCTGACCTTTCAATTAGGAGCCAATAGCTAAAGCACTGTGCCAGCGGGTCTCCCTTTCAGTTTGAGAGCCGATGAGTCTTTTCATAACCACCACCACACACACCTCCCTCCCTGGTAACCAAAAAGACAAAAACCAAAACAACAACAACAACAAAAAAACCTGCCATAAGGTCAATTTTCTGACCCATAGCAACCCTATAGGACAGAGTAGAATTGTCCTTTAGGGTTTCCTAGGCTGTAAATCTTTGAGAGAGTAGACTGCTTCATCTTTCTCCTGCAGAGCAGTCGGTAGGTTTGACCACAGGCCTTTTGGTTAGCAGCCAAATCCCTTAACCACTGCACCACCAGAGCTCTTGTACTTCATATCAAAACTCAATTCTGTCTCTCATATTCCTTGATTTTTTTCCTTCCTCTGTGAGTTTTAAGCAAGAATTGGAAAATCTGCTATATCTGAGTCTTTCTGGACTTTATTCTGAACAAGGTGACATCTCATCAAATTTTTTATATCTTAGTAATCCATCTTCTTACAAATGATAACTTGGAGAATCCTAAATTTCAAAGCCAGCATTCCCTCCCAATTCCTTATCATTTTGAGAGAGGCTTTTATCGGTCAATTCACAAGGTCTCTCATTTGTTTTATTTTTCTGAAGTCTGATGTCAGTCTTTTGTATTGACATCCAGAATTATTCTGCCTTCTACACTTCTCTTCCATAAAGAATGAACTTGATAATTGCACTTCGCATTTCTACATCCTACTGTCTGATATGGCTCGGTGGTTTCAGATTTACAATAAAAACAGATGTTAAACTAATTAAAATGTTGAAAATGTTTGTATTGTTGCCAAATATCAAGTATCATTTCCCTTACTGTGTGAAAATGAAGTGTAAGGTTAATCTATCTAGGATTCTCTCAACCTTATTCATTCCCATCAAAACCTCATACAAGATAATAGAAAACAGGAGGAACTAGAGAGCAATTTGGAGCAAGTGTGTTAGAGCAATTTTATGTTGTTTCCAATATAAATGATTCCTTTACATGTAAAAATGACATGGTGGAGGTATAGTCATCTGACCTCTAACTTCACAAGGGAGTGAGAGAATCATTATGGGCATCAATAGCCAAAGGCTGATTCTTATAAAAGGAAGGTTCCCTCTGCTGCCTCTACTTTTGAACTTTTTGTCAGTTCTGACACAAACAATCCCACCTGTGGCACTCTCTCTTTCTCTATTAAGTTCAATAATTCATTGCATTGGCCACACAGAACTCTCAGACAATACTCACAATTCTGGAGTTGATTAGGAAAGTAAGACATTACAATTCAGGTTCAGGAAAGCTCAGGATACAGTTTTTTTGATCAGGACAGCCTCTTCTCATTCATGCTGCAAGCAAGCCTGGCTCCATCTCCCCCACCTCTCTGCCACATGGCCTCTGATCAGCTCAGGAAAGTGTTACAAAGTTCTTTTAGCTCTGCCAGTAATTGCCTAGAAGCAGCCCATTCCACCAGCAAGCTTCCTACCCAAAGATGTTCACCTTTCTCACTCTGTGGGTCGGGAAGTTCACTACAGTATCTCCTGCAGGTCTCCTGGTTCCGCTGCCATCTCAGAGGTCAAGGGAGTTCCCACTGCGGTGATCCCCAGGTCCAAAGGACTTGGTCCACTCCTCTCTCTTCTTAGTGGTTGTCATGGCCTCCCCTGTCACCTCCAGAATGGCTCATTTTAAGGCTATAGGGATGGCAAAACTGACTGATCTCTATGTTAGGGTTCCATGCACCTTATTTCCTTGGTCCCACCCAGACAAGTGTGCCATGCACTTTATTTACATTATTAACAACTTATCCAATCCCCTTTGAGCGCCACAAGGACCTCGTATTTGCATTGCCTCACCCAGTCATTTGGTGGGAGTTAGAAAGACTTTGGATAGAAGGATCATATTAAATAATTCATTGTACCTCACTCATGTGTTTTGTTTTCTTTTTCTCTCCAGTTGGTAAGGTGATAAGCAGCATTATTGTCCACAATTAATTTTTACTTTAAGGAGCTCTGGTGTTGTAGTGCTTAAGGCATATGTCTGGTAACCAAAAGGTCGGTTATTTCAACCCACCAACCACTCTATAGAAGAAAGATGAGGCAGTTTGTTTCCATAAAGATTTACAGCCTTGGAAATCCAGTGAGGGTCTCTATGAGCTGGACTAACACAATGTCAGTGAGTATGGTTTTAGTTTTTGTAATTTTTACTTTGATTCATTGAATATTTTGACTTGCCAAAATTGCTTAATTATCTTCCAACAGGGAAGGAAAAAACTAAATAATTTTAAATGTTCATTTTTATGAGACATAGATGCTGAAATCATCATTAAATAAATTTTATATAATCCATGCAGGCATTATTATCTTCTAGAAACTAAGCTCCATTTTTATAAGAAAAAATAAGGCAATGAATTTTTAAGTAATGTAATTGATATCTGAGCCCCAAACACTTGGCCTTTCTGATTCATAAGTTATGATACATCTAAAATTCTCAAAATATTAATTAATAAGAGGCATACAGAAGCATTGGAGAAAGCACAATTCCACTGAAAGTATATATATCCAAGGATCTGTCTCTAATAATGTTGTTAGAAATTATTTGAAGAAACGTTTAACAAATGATTTTACTGAATACTTATATAAACACATAAAATATTGACATTTCTCAACTAACTGATTTTCCTCAAATGACTCATTATTATAATACATTTATATCAATCTGATATTTGGGTTTTGTCAATCTGCTCATTTTCAGGGATGTTAGCTCCCTCATTGTTAGAATTAAGAGTCTTTCTTTTTCAAACTCAATTTGAAGAACAAAAGTTTCTGTCAGTTTGCATAAAATATTTCCCTCTTTCCTTATCCAAGATTGGAAAACTCACCACGGTTGTTTTTGGTGTGTTGGTCTCTATCAAAGCTGATGATCAACTTCAAACCTTTTTCATCTCTACTCCTACAGATCTTTTTAAACATACTGTTTCCCTTGAGATCCCAGGTATTTTTTTTTCCCCCAGCCCAGTGGGGTGGGGTCATCTTTCTTAATGGAAGCTTGACCTGAATGATAAAGATAGTTCATTTTCTCTACCTATCTAGCACCAAAGTACAATGCAACTAAAATATTCCAATTTCTATGAAGCACTAATGATTAACAGTTTGTAATATTTAATTTCAATAATTTTTAAAGATGTAAACCATTATAAGTAGCTTATTTCTTTTTATATACCAGTCCAGATTGTTTTTGCTTCATCCCTGTTCTCCCAAAAGGCATCTACTCTAAATTCCCCAAAAGTCCATGCTTTTTGTTTCACATCAAAAACTTTCCTATGTAATGTGTAACTGTTTCCAAAGCAGTTTTAGCAATTTGTACCTCCATTACCTTTGTATAAGAGTTCTCATAGATTTACATACTTACCAACTTGGTATTATGTGACAAGTATAGGTGTGAAGTAATAGCACATCATAGTTCTAATTTAGGAGCTCTGGCAGAGTAGTGCCTAAGGCATTTGACTACTAACCAGAAGGCTGGCGGTTCTAACCCACCTGGGAAAGAAAACTGAGCAATCTACTTCCATAGAGATACCGTCTCGGAAACCCAAGGAGGGGTTGCTCTTTGCCATTTTATCAAAAAGTTTTCAAGTTTGTTCACGTTTTCAATGACCATTTTTGGCTTGTTCATGGGCTTCTGCCCATCTTCACTTGAGTTATTTTCTTTCTTACTGATTTGTAGAAATTATTTGTATCTTTAGTACTAAATAATGAATCTTATCACTTAAAAGAGCAAGAAATATTTTCTCCCATTCTAGACCTTGATTTTTCACTCACTGTAGGGTTTATTTGATATGCAGATATTCTAACTGTGGTTTGTGGGATTGATTTAAGTAAGTCTTTCCCTTTTTGGTAAAGACTTTTTATGTTACTTAATTAAGAAATTCTTTCCCATTCTCAAGGTCATAAACATAATCTCTTATAGTTTTTATCTGAAGTTTTGACTTTAATATTTAAATTTTAATCCACCTAGACTTGATTTTGGAATATCATGAATTTGGTAGATTTCAGTCAATTTATTTTTCTTTCTTCAATATGGATAACCAGTTGTCCCAGTACCATTTACTGGTGTGGAATTCCTATGTATATGAGAATCTCTTCTGGACTCTCCATGGTCTTCCACTAATCAACCTGTTTATCCCTGTGTTACTATAAAACCAAAAAAAAAAAAAAAAAAAAAAACCAAACTCACTCCCATCTAGTTGAGTAGACTCATAGTGACCCCCTCCTTGGTTTTCTGAGGCGGTATCACTACAGAAATAGATTGTCCAATCTTCCTTCAGAGGAGTGGCTGGTGGGTTTGAATCACCAGCCTCTGGTTAGCAGTCAAATGCCTTAGGCACTACACCACCTTAATCACTATGCATTATAGGTCTTCCCATGTAGTAAACAAGTCCTTCTAGTTCTTCAAATGATTACCTTGCATATTCAAAATCTGTGTAAATTTTGGGATCAAGATGGCAAATTTTAAAAACAAAATATTTTCTTTAGAGTGAGATTTACATTAACTCTTCCAAATAACAAAGGAAAAATTAACTTCCTAAAGATATCTCCCTACTAATATTATGGATTATTAACATAAATGTCCATATTAATTTAATATTTTTCAGGTAACCCTTTATAATTTCTCTGTAACATTATTTCTATGTTTTATTAGGTTTAATTCTGGACATTTTTTATTTTGGTAGTTATGAAAAATTGTATTTTTTAAATTGTATTTTTAGTCTGATTTTCTGGTGTGTAGAGATAAATTTGTATTTGAGCAAAGAAATTAGCAACATTATCTTATTTTTCTAATGTTTTTTTCTGTAGATTCTTGGAGATTCTTCTATGTAGGCAAATATATCTTTGGAGATTATGTTGTTGTTGTTAGGTGCCGTCGAATTGTCTCTGACTCATAGCGACCCTATGACAACAGAACAGAACACTGCCCAATCCTGTGTCAGCCTCACGATTCTTGCTACACCTGAGCCCATCACTGAAGCCACTGGGTCAATCCATCTCATTGAGGGCCTTCACCTTCTTCATTGACCCTCCACTTTACCACACATTATATCCTTCTCCAGGGAATGATCCTTTCGTACAACATGACCAAAATAGGTGAGACAAAGTCTGGCCATCCTTGCTTCCAAGGAGCATTCTGGCTACACTTCTTCCAGGACAGATATATTAGTTCTTTTAGAAGTCCATGGTACTTTCAGTACTTTTCACCAACATGACAGCTCAAAAGCATCAACTCTTCCTTGGTCTTCCTTATTCCTTGTCCAGCTTTTGTGTGCATATGAAGTGATTGAAAATACCATGGCTTGAATTAGGTGCACCTTAGTCTTCAAGAAGGCATCTTTCCTCTTCAGCACTTGAAAGAGTTCTTCTGAGATTAGGATATTTTTTTCAGAAATTCAAATTTCTGTAGATTTTGTTTATATTCCTTGACTTAATGCACTGGCTAACACTACCAGTAAAATGTTGAGCAGAAGTGATGACAGTTGTCCATCCTAATTTGTTCTCACTGAGTACATGTTTTGCTGTAGATTTTAGAGATTTCTTATAGTTGTCTATTACTACATAATGAGTCACCTCCCCAAATTTTCTAACTTTAAACAACAACTATTTAATGTATTTATACATCAGCTTTTGTAGAGACTGCTTTCCAGATCAAAGTAATTAGTATTAGCTTTTAGCTGGGAGTTTAACTGGAGTCATTGCCTAATCCTTGATTCTCACCTACATGGCCTTTGTGGAGGGCTAAATTGGGCTTGTCATAGCAAAACGGCCAGCTTGCAAGGATAATCTGAAAAACAAATGCACCAAGAGGACAATTCACATGGGCAAGCAATTGCATCTGCCACATTGGCTTTACTTGTCACTTGGCCAAACCTAGAGTCATTCTGTGATGGACATGAGTATCAGGAGACATGGTTTTTTTGCAGCCCTATAAAATCTGACAAAAGACAATTGAATTAAAGAATCTCCTCTTATTTCAAGTACCATAGTGCCTAAGGCACTTGACTGTTAACCAGAAAGCTGGCAGTTCAGACCCACCAGCCACTCCTCGGAAGGAAGGTTGGGCAATCTACTTCCATAGTGATACCACCTTGGAAACCCAAGGAGGGGTCGCTTATGAGTCCAGTCTGACTTGATGGTACATCACAACAACAGCATTCCCAGAACGCAAAGTAACTCATCATCCGTTATATACTGATGAATATTTTAATGAGGAGAGAACTCTTGATTATTTCCTTCTCGCACAATTTGTAAAACCAAAATACTGGAGAATGAATCAAACTTTTTTTTCCTCACTTGTCTGAACTGTATATGACTTTATATCTCTTCACATTCTCTTTCTGGAGTTGTATATTGGGAATTTAAATATATTCCTTCCACTTTTAAAACTGCCTCACAGTAATCACTATGTGGTTATCGTCTTTGCAAATGCCTTTGTATATAAATGAATATTTCATGACTTGAGCTGAAGACAAAGGATGTGAAGACGAAGTATATACAATAAAACTTCAAAGAGAAGAAAGTTGGTAGATGGAAGATCCAGCAATCAAAGTAGATACTGAATCTGAGAGTGACATTTAAGTATTTCCTTTGAAAATGTAAGTTTGCTCTTATTCTAATGAGATGTCCTGTCCATTAATTAAATGTTAATTGGAAGGACAATAACAATATATAATTTGGTCCTTGACTCTACAGTTATAGGGACTTTCTCTATACTGACAGATTTGCTTGACAGCAAGGGACTTGGATATTATCCAGTCCGATCATTTAACTCATGGTTCAATTCCCAAAATCATATTTCCTGTAACAGGCTAAAATAGGACTGTGCGGCTTACACAAATGCAACCCATGCAATTTTCAAAAATCTGTATTCAAGAATCGATCGTTGTTTTTTCTGTTGTTGACTTAAAGTTTAACAATGAGTTTTATCAGTGAAAAGGGGAGTGGTATTTGTGCGCGTGTGTGGTGCAAAAAAGAAAAAGTGTGGTGAAAGGACTGTTGTTGTTATGTGCCGTCGAGTCAAACCCGACTCATAGCGACCCCTCCTTGGGTTTCCGAGGCAGTATCACTACGGAAGTAGGATTGCCC
>NW_006921881.1:4031852-4039135 GCF_000298275.1 Orycteropus afer afer
AATAAAATTAAATAAATTAATTTAAATTAATTTAAATTTAAATTTAATTTAACATCATTTCAGCTGCCACTACACTTGATATATTCAAAATGATTATGACAAACATAACCATAATGAGTGGATTCCTCCTCCTGGGGTTTTATGACATTTGTGAGCTGCAGATTTTATATACTTTGAAGTTCTTGATGATGTTTCTATTAGCCTTGGCAGGTAACCTCATCATTATCACCACTACCACTTTGGAACAGTGTCTACAATCCCTAAGGTATTACTTCTTCTTTTTCTTTTTGAGTCATTTTTTTTCTTAAAAAAACAAAATTAAAGTGTTTTTATTGTTATTTGAGTGCAGTTTTACAAAGCAGATTCATATTATATTTGTTCTATATTCAACAGGTCATACACATTTTGTTTCAGGAGACCAGTTATAATCCCCACAATGTAACAGTTCTCTTCCCACTCCCTTCCCTGTGTCCTTCTTACTAATGCATTCTTGCCTACCTATGTTTCCCTGTGTGCAAATGCTGCCCTTCTGACCTCTCGTGGTTGACTGTTCTGAGGAGTACATCTCTCTGGTGTAGTTGTTCAGCTGATAGCCCTGTCTATTGTTTGGCTGAGAGTTAAGCCATTGGCATGAGTCCAATTCCAGACCCAAAGGATGACTTGCTGTCATAGTCTCAGAGTTTCTTAAGTCTCTGTCCAATGAGTAATCCTGATCGTTTATGTTTTTGACTTATGTAACACATTTTTTCTCCCCCTCTACCCAGGATCTCCAATTTTGATCCCTTTCCATGTGTTTGGCATTGGTACCCAGGCACCATCTAGTTCTTCTGGTCTCAGGTTCCCATGAGGTCCCCATGGTCTATTAGTCCCTTGGACCAATTGTTCCATAGATCTTTGATTTTCTTCATTCTTCTTTGCTCTGGATGTGGAGAGACTAATAGCTGCATCTTAGATGGCCACTCACAAGCTTTTAAATCCCTAGTCATTACTCATCTAAGTAGGATGTTAAACAGTGTTCTCGTGTACTACGTTGTGCTAATTGAAATTGATGTCACTCCTTCAAGGTGTTCGATTGTCACTTAAAAGTTATGCTATCTTTATACCATGTTACCTCTATACTATATATGGACATTTTTTATAGCACCTACAAATGCATTTGTAAGAACATAGTACTTCTTAAAGTGCCTTTCCCTTCTGGATCTCTCCTTTATTTCTGTTACAGTCCCTCAGTCCAATGATAGTTCTCTCACGTATGATGGCTACATTTCCTGAGTTCACTTCATACTCCAGGTTTTCTTCTTCGTATCTTTAGCTTGAGCTGAGATGGCCCTTCTCAGTGAAGTCTTATGACCTCTATGCAGACATCTGCCTCCCACTGCACTGTGATGTCATTATGTATCCTAATATGTGTAAGTGGGCTGTGATAGCCATATGGCTAAGTGGAAGCATCTCGGGAATCTTGAACACAACAGCCACATTCTCTATCACATTCTATACAACCAAAATAATCTACCAGTTCTTCTGTGACATCCCCAGCTGCTAAATCTCTCTTGCTCCAGTGATTACCTTGGAGTAGTGGAAATGGATGCTTTTATGACTGTGACGGCATTCATCTGCTTCACCTTTGTTGTCTTTGCCTATATATGTATCTTCTCCACATCTTTTCTAAGAATACCCTTTGCTGAAGGCTGATCCAAGGATTTCTCTACCTGCCTGCCCCATCTCTTTGTGGTCTCAATTTTGCTCTCCATGGGTATCTTTGAGTTTCTAAAACCCATTTCTGATTTTTCAACTGCTTTTGACCTTATGACTTCTATCTTTTATACAGTAATACCCCCAACTCTCAACCCTATTTTCTATAGCCTGAAGAATGAGGTCATGAAGGGAGCTTTCAGAAAGTTACTATTGGGTGGAGAATTCACCAGGAAAAATACACATTTGTCCTGCTGTTGATGGCTCTCTTATATTATATATAAGATACTTTTTAAATAATATTGAATTCTTTCAATATGTGGTATTTTGGAAAAGCAATGATTTTTTCCCCTATAACCTTGCAAAATAACCATTGTCATTAGGAAAACTCTTCATGTAACTATTATATCTTTTTACCAATTGAAGCCATTTGCTTACTCTTCCAAATTAAAAGAAAATAAACAATTATAATATTTTAATATAGGCTTACTACATTCCTTTCCTTCCCAATATGTATAGGCACAAACACATACACAAAAAGGAATAAAAAAGTGATAAATTACCCACAGTCTCACCAAAATACCAAATTAACTGTTTTTACCTCACTTATATCATTTCACATGTCCATTTTAATTATTGTCTTTATACATACAGTTTTGCATATTAGTAAATATTTTTATGTAGTTTTACATTTATGATTTCATATATCATGACATTTAATGGAATTTATGTCATAATAAATTTAACTTTACTATTTAATATATATAGGTTATTTCCAATTTTTCAGTGTTAGAAAAAATGCCAAAAATTGAAGTTTTCCTCTTCATAATTCCAAGGTATGGGGTTTCTGAATCAAAGTGTATATAAAGTTCTAGTCTCTTAAACATATATAGCCATATTGTTTTTTAAAAACCTTAATTCATTTTATGCAGCCATTAGCAAGGTATGGTCGTGTCTTTTCTCCTCCATGTTTCATACAATTTTATTAGTTCATACAAAAAATATTCTTTGAGACCCTATTAGGTGATTGAAACACAAAAATGCATAGATAAACACAGCATTAGCTGTGTGGAGATTTTAAATTTTTGCCATTTTATGGCATCAGAATTTTACCTTTTAGATTTTTTTTTCAAATTTGTGACAACTCAATAGATAAAACATGATATTAGTATTTATTTCTCTTTATGATATTCATTTCCATTTTATGTATTTTATAAAAAAATTCTGAATATTATACTTCTACATTTTATAATGCCAGAAAACATTTTCCTTAGTCCCTCTTTTATTTTATTTTCAGGCTATTTTTTTCTATACAAGCATTATATCTTTCAAGTTAAATTACTTAAATTTTAAATCTTGTGGTAATAAAGTATAACCAGTGTAGCAATGGTGTGACAGGGGCACCTGACCTTCTCTAACTTCATGGGGAGAGGGAGAATCACCATCAGCATAAGCCCAAAGCTGACACCTATGAGGCAGAGGTTAGATGGACCTCTTGTTTCCAAATTTTTCAGCAATTTTAACATAAGACAACCTTCCCATAGCACTATCTACTCCTCTACTTGGTTTAACAATTCATTGCAATGGGAGCACAGAACTCATAGAGAATACTCACAATTATGGGGTTTATTAAGAAAGTAACAATTTACTCAAGGTACAATTCTTTGATCAGGACAGCCTCTACTCAGCAGTGTCCATAGGAATGCCTCCCTCTGGCCCTCAGCCTTTCAGCCCCTTAGGCTTCTTGGGCTGGACTGGCCTCTGCCCTGCATAAAAAGTGTTACAAAGCTCTTTTGTTTCACTGATAAGTGCCAAGAGGTATCCTACTCCCTCAGTAGCCTCAGCCCAAAGGTGCTCTTCTCTCTTACTCTGTGGGAGTGGCAAGATTCCTCACTTTGTTGTCTACGAAACCCACCACGTCATCTCCTGCTGGTGCCTGGGTTCTGTTGCCTCTGCTGCTGCTGTTTCTTTTCTGCTGCTTCACATTGTCTCTGGTGTTACAGCTCTCTATGTATCCTGGGTCTAAGAGGTTCTGGGTTCAAAGGATGTGCTCCACTCGTAGCTCTTTTCTCTTGGTCGTAGTTGTCTTCTACCCTTTCCCCTGTTTGCTTCTATGTCCTTTTATCTTTTGCAAAATAAAAAGTTTGACTTAAGTAAGGACACGGAGCTCTGGTGGCATAGTGCCTAAGGCATTTGACTGCTAACCAGAAGGCTGGAGGTTCAAACTCACCAGCTATTCCTTGGAAGGAAGACTGGACAATCTGCTTCTATACGGATACCACCTTGGAAACCCAAGGAGGAGTCACTGAGTTGGAATCAACTTGATGGCAGTGAGTTTGGTTTTTTAAGTAAGGACATGGATTGAATAAGGGTGGTAAGAGTGGTAACTTAAGGTATACCCTCTACAAAGGTGATGACTGAAGATACATTCCACCCTAATCCTGCCTTGTTAATATAATAGGCAACTCACTCTAAAATGAGATCATAACAATCAGAATGTCCATATATATAATAGCGGTAGCAGGAGACAAAATTATAATAACTGCTTAGCTACAGCCAAACACCTTGAGGAAGTGAGTCACTGCGCTTATGGGCTTGGGACCATAGTCACAGAGGACATCAAACTGAATTGGCATAACATACTACACAAAAACATTGTTCTACATTCAACTTTGGTGAGTAGCACCAGGGGTCTTAAAAGCTTGTGAGTGGCCATTTAATATGCAACAATTTGTTTCTCCTATTTCAGAGCAAAGAAGATGGAAGAAAATCAAAGACGTATGGGAACAATTAGTGCAAGAGACTGTGGACCATGAGATACAGCCTACATGACCTTGAGTCCTGAAGTAGATGATGGTACCCAGTCATCACTGCCAACCACTTGGTAAAGGATCACAATTGAAGATCCTTTATAGACTAGGAGAAATGTGGAACAAAACTCAAAAGGCCAAAACAAAACAAAACAAGCTTACTGGTCTGATGGAGACTGGTGAAACCACTGAGACATCAGCCCCTTGTCACCCTTTGGGCCTGGAATTGAACTCATTCCTGTGACTTCCAGCCAAATGGTAGACAGGATTATGAGGTGAACAATTACAACAGGTAGCTACACTCCTTAGAACAATCAACCACAGGAAATCAGAAGGGCAGCGTTTTCTCAGGAAAAAGGTTCACAGGGCAGGAATGCATAGGAGAGTAGGACAAAGAATAACCACAGGGAAGAAGTAGGAAGACAGCTGCTACATTGTGGGGATTGTACCCAATGTCACAAAACAAAATGTGTATAAACAATTGAATGGAAATAAAATTTGCTCTGTAAACTTTGAAAGATACTCTGTCAATTTCTTACAAAGCTAAATATAGGCTCACCATATGATGCAACAATCACACTCCTGGGTATTCACCCAAATGAATTGAAAACATATATTCACATAAAAATCTGCGCTCAAATGTTTAAAGTAGCTTTATTCATAATTGTCAAAAATTGGAAAACAATCAAGATGTCCTGCCATAGGTGAAAGAATAAATAAATAAACTATGGCACATCCATACACTAGAGTAATGGAAAGAAATATGCTACCGAAAGAAACAAACCAAACTCACTGTTGTCAAGTCTGTCCCGACTCACAGTGACCCTTTCTTGGGTTTCTGAGGCAGTATCACTATAGAAGTAGATTGCCCAATCTTCCTTCCAAGGAGTGACTGGTGGGTTCAAACCAGCAGACTTCTGGTTAGTAGTCAAATGCCTTAGGCACTATGCCACCAGAGCTCCCAAGAAATATGCTAACAAGTTATAAAAAAAAAAAAAAAAAAAATGGAGGAAACTTAAATGCATACTTCTAAGTGAAAGGAACTAATCTGAAAAAAATACATATTATATGATTTCAATAATGCACAATCTAGAAAAGGTAAAATGATAGAGACAGTGAAAAGATCAATTCAGAGGTTCAGGCAGAGAGGTGGAGCACAGGGCATTTTTCCAGGCAGTTTAAGTGTTCTGTCTGATACTATAATGGTAGACACCAGACTATGCATTTTTCAAAATGCACAAAACTGTATAACACAGAGTGAACACTACTATAAATGATAATCTTTGGTGCATAATAATGTACAGGCAAAAAAGAAAAAAAGATTGATCTATATGGGATCAAACTGACAACAACTGGAAAGGTTAGATAGGAAACTTGGAGGATAATGAGCTTATGTTATTGGGGGAGGAACAACTTGGAAAAGGAGAGTGAGATTGGTAATCAGAACTCCTGGAATCAATGTCATTGAATTGTGCATATAGGAATTATTGAATTGGTAAAGGTTCTAGTATATATATTCTCAAGAATAACAAATAAATAAATACAATTAAAATAGATTATTTTAATAAAATATATGGAAAATATTAAAAACGTATATTCTTAGTATGGTTAATTTGTCAACTTGGCTGAGCCTGGTTTTGAGTGGCTGGGCAGCCAAATGTAGTTATTCCCCATAGTGAGATTGGTAATTAACTCCATGGTAGAAGCTACTGGAGCAGCTGAGTAGCTGCTTGAGGGATGTGGTCTGCTTCCAGTATGTAAGAAGCAACTTTGAGGAAGGTCTCCAGGTTTGGCACCTATGAATCCTGCATGTGGCTGAGTTGTTATTCATCAGCCTGCCATGTTGTCTGTTGTTGTCAGGACTCTCAATGGACTTGAATTAGTGACCTGCTGTGTGGTTTGGTAAAATCAGCACTGTGCCTTTTTACTTGTGAACCTTGGGTTTGTCAGCCTCAGCAGCCAGCAGCTGTCTGAGTGAAGAAAGCCTCTAGCTTCTGTGGGCCGGGAGCAAGGACTTCAAGGGCCCTTGAAGTCCAAAGTCAAGGGGCTTTCACCCAGCTCCTAGAGCCTGGAAGGATCTCTGGAGGTGTAATGGATAAGGCACTTGACTGCTAATGGAAGTTCAGGGGTTCAAACTCACTAGTTGCTCCATGGAAGGAAGACTAGGTGATCTACTTCTGTAAAGATTTACAGCCTCTGAAACCCAATGGGGGTCATTATGAGTCAGAAATGACTTGATGGTGGTGATTTTTTTTTTTCCTCTAGCGCCTGGCACTTTGAACTTGGATTTCTAGTTTCCAAAACTGTAAGTGAATAAACTCCTGTTTGTTAAAGCCATTCCACCTGTGGTATTTCTGTTAGAGCAGCATGAAATAACCAAAACACTTAGTATAATTGTCAGGTAATAATTATTACTTTTGTCATTTTTTGTCTGTTTTAAATTACAATATATTTTTTAAAAATTTTATTTAATTATTTTATTTTTATTGTGATTTGAGTGAAGATTTACAGAGCAAATTCACTTTCCATACAACAGTCCACATATACTTTGTCTCATGTCATGATGACAGTTTACCACAATGCAACAGCTCCCCTCCCACTTCCTCCCCAAAGTTACCTCTTCCCTGTGTCCATCCCTCCATATACTCCTGCCCCCTGAGCTGTCTCCCTGTGCATAAGCAGCCCATCTTTCTCCCATGATTGTTCTCTCCAAGGAGTGTATCTACTTGAGGTAAATGTTCAACTCATATGCCTGTATTTTGTTTGGCTGGAAACCACAGG
>NW_006921881.1:4042770-4056030 GCF_000298275.1 Orycteropus afer afer
TATCTTCTGTGTCTGTGTTAATTGGTTTCCCTTTTCTTTGTTGAAGAGGGTCTGTGCAGTCTTTCTGCCTAGTCCGCCATCTTGCTGGAACTCTAAATTACAATATTTTTAATGACTCAAGTAATTACATTTCTCATTAGGTTTTAGGCTTCACTAATCCTTAATGAAAATGTAACTTAAATATGATCATATTAATTCATCTATTAATGACACACATATTAACACCCATTTGATTAAATTTTGGAACAGAGAAATACAAGGTCTAGATGGACAAGTTACTTTTTCAATGGCCTTCTGACTAGATCATGTTTTTGTTCTCCAATGTGTATGTTTTTAATTTTTTTCAAACCACTCCATTTAAATTTGTGCTAGATTCATCTACACTTATTTGTTTGTATTAAAATGATTCTCAAGGAAAAATCACTGTTAAAACATTTATGTTTTACAACAGAAAAAACAAAATCTGTAAAATGTAACAAGCAACAAGTATGCCTAAGTAGTATCTGGTATTGAAGCCAATAGACATCTTGATAGTATTCTGTAAATAACTATTTTGAATATATGGAAAACAATGCTAACATTTTTAAATAGAAAACTTTATCAAAATTGTTAAGTATGTAATTGTAACAGAAAAAATTATATTCAATATGAATACAATTTTGTGTATTCTTAATATATCCCATTTCCCCCTTCCTCTGCTCCTTGGTAACTACTAATATACTTTTCTTTTTTAAAAAGAAAAAATGTGATTTGGGTGAAAGTTTACAGAGCAAATTGGTTTTCCATTTCACAATCCCTACACACTCTGTTTGGTGGCATTTACTGCAATCTCACACACAGCATTCTTCCCATTTCCTCCCTGAGCCCGTCCCTTCTCTTCATCCTCCCTTCCCATCCCTTCTTGCTGTGCTAGCTTTATCCAGCAAATGCTGGCCTTTTGATCTCAAATGTTTGATTGTTCTAATAAGTGCATATCTTCCTGGAATTACTTTTCACTTTATAAACCTATCATTTGATTGCCAGTTGAGTCAAAGGGGTTAAGTTTGGTTTTTAGCTTGAAGGGTGTCTAAGGGCCATAGTTTTAGGATTTCTACCAGTCTAAATCTGATCAGTAAGCCTTGTCTTATTTATGATTTTGAATTTTGTTTCACATTTTCCTCCACTTTCTCCAGAATTTCTTATTGTGATCTCTTTCAAAGCATTCATCAATAGTAGTCAGGCACCATCTAGTTCTTCTGATCTCAGGGTTATGGAGGCTGGGATTTCTAAAACCAAAAAAACCAAACACTGACATTGAATCAATTTGACTCATAGTGACTCCTCCTTAGGTTTCTGAGGTGCTATCTCTATGGAATTAGTTTGCCCGATCTTTTCGAGGAGTGGCTGGTAGGTTTGAACCACCAGCCTTCTGGTTAGCAGTCAAATACCTTAGGCACTACACCACCAGAGCTCTCAAGTAGTTCATTAGTCCTTTGAAAAAATTGTTTCCTTGCACTTTTTATTTTCTTCTTTGCTCTGGATGGTGAGAAACCAATAAATGCACCTTAAATGGCACCTCACCAGCTTTTAAGACCTCATTCACTACTCACCACAATTAGATATAGAACATTGACTTTGTGGTCTATGTTCTATCGGTTGACCTTAAAGTCCCCCAAGACTATGGTCTGAGCTTCTATGCCCAGGGACTCATTCTCTCTCCAGGTGTTTGGTTGTGACTAAGCAGTTTTTATAACTTTTTGCTCCTGTCTGCTCTACTACATTTATGGATACATTTGCAGCACATATAAATACATGTTATTGTTGTTGTTATTTGCTGTCGAGTCGGCCCCGACTCATAGCGACCCCTCCTTGGGTTTCCGAGGCAGTATCACTATGGAAGTAGGATTGCCCAACCTTCCTTCCGAGGAGTGGCTGGTGGGTTTGAACTGCCAGCCTTCTGGTTAGCTTTCAAGTGCCTTAGCCACTATGCTACCAGAGCTCCCAGTAATATATAGGTAGAAATATCTCTGTCAAACCTTTATAGCGTCATAAGTGTAGCCCCACTAACTTTCAGACCCCTATTCATATTGAGTGTTTATCTATGTATTGACTCATAGATTATTGTTATTACTGTTACTGCAGGATTGTGTGTGTAATAGTATTCACTTGGTTGTCCTTAACTCTTGAGTTCCTTCCTGTGTCTTCCACTGTCTTTATCATTTTGTGCTGACCTCTCTCTTATTGTATATTGCCTTTCCCTTCATTCAATTTAACACATCTACCCTCTAGTTGGTGATTTATAGAAAACTTCAATACCTCACCAACAACAAAACAAATAAGACAAGCAATACAGATTAAAAATGCACAGAAAACATGAACTGAAACTTCACCAAAGAAGACATTCAGGCAGCTAACAAACATAGGAAGAAATGCATGCAATCATCAGTCATTAGAGGGATGCAAATCAAAGCAATAATGAGATATCATCTTACCCTGGCATTAATAGCATAATTCAAAAAGAAAAAAAAAAAAGAACAAATGTTTGTGAGGGTGAGGGTGTGGAAAGACTGGAACCCTCATAAACTGCTGAGAGATTATAACATGGTACAACCACAGTATATGTCACTTCCTTAAGAAATTGTAAAGGGAAACACCATATGATCCAGTAATCCCACTACTAAGTATATATCTTAGAGAAATAAGAGCCAGGAGGCAAACAGATTTATCCACACCCATGTTCATCAGAGCATTATTCACAGTATAAAAAATAGAAACAACCGAAGTAGCCATTAATGGATGAATGAATAAACTAACTATGGTGCATGCACACAATAGAATGCTTTTCAACATTAAATAATAATGATGAATCTGCGAAACTTCTCATGGTATGAATGAACCTAGAGCATAGTGCTAACCAGAAGGCTGGCGGTTCAAACCCACCAGCCACTCCTCGGAAGGAAGGTTGGGCAATCCTACTTCCGTAGTGATACTGCCTCGGAAACCCAAGGAGGGGTCGCTATGAGTCGGGGCCGACTCGACGGCACATAACAACAACAACAACAGAGCATGTTATGCTGAGTGAAATTAGTCTATCATAAAAGTACAATTATTATAAGAGACTCCTACTGTGAAAAGTTAAGGTTTACAAATAGAAAGAACCATTCTTTGAAGGTTAGCAGGGGTGGGAGGGTAAGGAGGAGACAGGTAAGTAACTTGTAACTCTTTTGTCTCTATACATAAAAACATGATTCTTAAGCTCTGACACATGAACATACATTTCTGATTATAAACACATTAACATCCTGCAATCTTTGTATTTAATTCCATTGGAAATCTAACACTGAAGCTCAGTAAAAGGTTTCTCAAAGCAGATGACTTCTGAATGAACACAGCTTCCCTTAAAGACGTTGTGGATCAATAAAATGACATTTGACATTGGGGATATGTAGGTTCCTCTCAAAACCTTTGGTTCAATATCCTTGATTATGACAATGAATTTCCAGTTGGATTTTGATTCAATTTGTTTATCTTCCTTATTCTCTTATTTCTTTCCTCCTATGTCAAATGCTTTTCCCTAGTGACAATAAGTTCAAGCGTTAAAATTGTTACACAGTCTTTTTGAGGATTCAAAACAATTCTTGGTTGGTAATATTTCATTAAAAACTGGCATAGTAATATATCAAAAGGGGTCAAAGATCCCAAATTTCAATGATTTCTATAAGGAGATTTATCCAAACTGTAAGTTCCAATATAAAAATGTTTGATCTTTAATTTATATTGGATGATGAGTCAGAATCAAATCAGTGACAAACTATAAGAAGAATGTGACTCAAATAATGGATAAATAATCAATTAATAATATAAAAATCCTATGTGGTTAACTAAAGTTGATAACAGTGGCCTGGAAACTTGCCCTTATTTTCCTCTCTCTTCCTGTGGCTTTAACTGCTCTCTCCATTCAGTAAAAACTTACTTTATTAATTCAGCTTTCTTCTGACCACTGTTCTTAGCATTCTCTCAGTAATTAGGTTAATTAGTTAATATTTCATTAACTAATACTTGCATTAACTGATACCCGAATTAGATAGACAAGTACCTTTTCATGAACCCTTGAGCAAGGACAGCATACTTCATGTACTAGTCTTAGAAAGCCTTAACAAACATGTTTCTTCCTTGGTCCTAACTGATGGGGAGGGGTAATTTTTTTCTTTTTTCTTTTTTGGTTTTGGTTTTTATTCCTGTATAGATGATGCAGCAAAGCATCATATATCACAACAATATATTTAAATGGATCATAAATCCATATACTTAGAAATTTTCCCTGTATTTTCATGTTTATTCTCCCCTCTGGCCACTGAGCCATATACAGACACTTTCTGAAACTATAGAAAAAAGTAAATGTTTCTTTTGCATCCTCTCTTATCTATCCTACTGCACCTCCCTCCTCTCTTCACACATACATGTTTTTTTTTTTTTCTCAGTGTTCCCTCCCCTCCCCTTCCACCCCTGGTAACCAACAAAGAAAATTTCCTTCCATAAATAAACCTTTCCTTGACTTTAACAATAATGGATTAATACAATATTTGGCCTTCTGTGATTGACTTATTTCACTCAGCATACTGTCCTCCAAGTTCACTCCATGTTATGCAGTGTTTTGCAGATTCTAGGTTATTCTTTAGGGTTGCATAGTATTCCATTATGTGTATGTACCATAGTTTGGTTATCCATTCCTCAGTTGATGGAAACCTAGGTTGTTTCCATTTTTGGCTATTGTAAATCTTGCTGTGATGAATATGGGTGTGCATATGTCTGTTCCTGTCATGGCTTTCATTTCTTTAGGACATATACCTAGTAATGGAATGATTGGGTCAAATGGTATTTCTAATTCCAACTTTTGAAGGAATCGCCATACTGCTTTCCACAGCCATTGTACCATTTTACAGTCCCACCAGCAGTATGTGATATTCCCAATCTCTCCACATCCTTGCCAGCATTTGTTATTTACTGTCTTGTTGAACTTTGCTACTAATGCTGGGGCATTTGAGAACTTTATAGTTTTAGGTTTCACATTTAAGTCTTTGATCCATCTGGAGTTAGTTCTTGTGTCATTGTCATTTTGATTTGCATCTCTGTAATAGCTAATGATCGTGAGCATTTCTTCATATGTTTGTTGGCTGCCTGCATATCCTCCTTAGTGAAGTGTCTATTCATGTCTTCTGTCCATTTTTAAATTGGATTATTTGTTTTTTTGCTGTTGAGGTGTTGGAGTTTTCTATAAATTCTAGAGATAAGTCCCTTGTCAGATATGTCATTACCAAATATTTTTTCCAACCTGTAGGTTCTCTTTTGACTCTTTTGGAGAAGTCTTTGGCAGCACATAAAAATTAAATTTTTAGAAGGTCCCATTCATCTAGTTTCTCTTCTGCTATTTGTGCATTTTGAGTTATACTTGATCATCTATTTATGCCATATATTAGGGCCCCTAAATTTGTTCCTAGTCTTTCCTTGAGAATTTTATAGTTTTAGGTTTCACATTTAAGTCTTTGATCCATCTAGAGTTAGTTCTTGTGTATGGTGTGAGGTATAGATCTTGTTTCATTTTTCTGCAAATGGATCTCCAGTTTTGCCAGCACCACTTATTAAACAAACATTCTCTTCCCCATTTAATGGATTTTGGCCCTTTGTCAAAGATCAGCTGACCATAGGTCACTGGATCTATTTCTGGGTTCTCAATTCTATTCCATTGGTCTATGTGTCTGTCATTATACCAATACCAGGCAGTTTTGACTACTGTGGCTGTATAGTAGGTTTTGAGATCTGGCAGTGTGAAACCTTCTACTTTGTTCTTCTTCTTCAATAGTGCTTTGCTTATCCGAGGTCTTTTTCCTTTCCATATAAAGTTAGTGATTGTTTTTTCCATATCCTTAAGAAAATGTTGATGGGATCTGGATTGGGATTGCATTGAATATATAGGGAGGGGTAATTTCTGTGTCAAGAATACTAAGTGTGCATCATCCCAGAAGGTTTCCTCAATTTAATTGTGCCATGTGTTTGAAAGGTTAGCCCTAATTCCTTAAGGATTAGGCTCTGGAGCATATAATGAAAAATTCACAAATACCAGTGCCTTTTTAAAAATGGAAATTTATATCTCTTACATAAGGAAAGCGGTTGTTGTTAGATGCTGCCCATTTTGTTCCAACTCATACCAATCCTATGTACAAAAGAACAAAACACTGCTGGGTCCTTCACTGTCCTCACAATCGTTTGCATGCCTGAGCTCCTATGCCTGCAAATTTCTCAGGAATCCAGGTTGCTTCTGTACGTTTCCTCTAATAGCCCTTAACTGTGGCATTTGTTCTTACTGTGAAAGCTGTAAACTAGAGCTTCTATCATCACAATGAATTCCAGGTCAGCAAGATGATTAGAGGAGAGTCCAAATAAATTATTCCTCTTCATTTAAGGAGATATCCTGGATAACCTACCTTACTTCAATCTACTTTTCACTAGCCAAAATTAGTTGTAGGTTGCACCTAGCTACAGGGGAGCCTGAGAAATAAGTTCATCAGCTGAGTATATTTTCCATGCTAAATGAATTCAATACTTTGTTATTAATGAGGTAGAAAATGTTGGAGAAAATAATTAATTGCTTGGTCCAATCCCTGGATAACTAACAAAAATCCTTTTGGTTCTATATCTAATTCAGAGAATGACATATGTTAAAACTAAATTTTAGTTTACCAAACAACGATGTTCTAATCAGGAGCACTAAAAGCAAAGCGTATAAACCACAATGGATAAGATTGGGAAAAAAATTGTTTATGTGGAATTCCGAAGGGGACATCATTTAAGAGGACTACAGTAAGAGTTATTTTTGATAGATGTTCAATACCTTACCATACTCTTTTCAGCTTTGAAATAATAGCATTCAGTACCTTCCTTAGTTCTTTCACACCCCTAATATACACCTTTGGCTTTCCATTTTCTTCTGCTTACTTTTGATAGAAACAAGTAGGTACTTTGTTAAACTGATGTGTAACTAAGAGAGTATTCTCACTACCATCGACTTGATTCTGACTCATAGCAAACCTCATTGGGTTTCCAAGACTGTAAATCTTTACAGAAGCAGACTGTTCCATCTCTTTTCTGCAGAGTGGCTGGTGGGTTGAAACTGCCAACTTTTTGGTTAGCAGCCAAATGCCTTAACCACTACATCATTAGAACACCTATTAATTTTAATCTTTTATATATTAGGGTAAATATTGACTGAATCAATACATTATATGCTCAGAGGACATGGAGGCAGCATCTTCTGACCTCCTCCAACCTCATGAGGGGGAGACAGAGTCACCTCAAAACCCAAGACTTAACCCTATAAGGTCAGACATGCTGCCACCCTCCAAAACTTTTTACCAATTCTGGCACCAACCATCCCTCCCACTGCACTCACTACTTCTTTACTGGCTTCAGTAATTTGTTGCAGTGGCCACACAGATCTCACAGACAATACTCACAATAATGAGGTTTATTAGGAAAGTAACAGGCTACAATTCAGGTTTAGGAACACAGTTAGGACACAATTCTTTGATCAGGACCCTCTCCCCTCTGCTATGCCCTCGGGCACACCTTTCTTATCCTTAGCCTTGTGGCCTAGCCTCTGCCCTGCTCAGGCAAGTGGTACAAAGCTCTTTTAGCTCTGCTGATAGGTACACCTGTGTGCAGCACACTCCACCAACAAGCCTCCTGCCCAAGGGCACTCAGCTCCTGCTCTGTGGGCCAGGAAAACCTGCCACTCTGTCTCATGACTTTTGGTTCCACTGCCACCATTTCTCTGTGGGGAGTCTATCTCTGCCGGGCATCTCTCTCTGCCAGGTGTCTCTGCCAAGGAGGTCTGGGTCCAAGAACACACTCTCCTTCACCTCTAGCTCTCCTCTTTTGAAGGCAGTGAGATTCCCCCTCTGCCTCTAGGAGCACTCATTTCAATCCTGGCAGACAGACAAAACTGACCAATCCCAGAATCAGAGTTCTGCATACTTTATTTGCATGGTCCCATCCAGTAATCCAATGGGAATTATAAAGACTACGGCTAGAAAAGCCATATCAAGTAATTCACTGCACCACACTATAACATGAAATTTTTAAAGCTATCTTTAATAATTATTCAAGCAAAAAAAAAATTGAACATTTTGTAGTAATAGTTTAGAGTAGCCAAAGAATTAGTTGCATTTCACTTGGATTCATGTTGTACTATGTATATAGTGTATAAAAACAATTTCCTATAATACAGATCATTCATTATATTTGACTTTACTTCTTTTCCTTCATAAATGTTAGCATTTATCTAAAAATAGTTAGAGACAGAGCTGTCTATTACAATTCCTGAGAGACAAAGTTAAACTAGTTCTTGACATTCTCTAATGAGAAGAAAATAGAAGTCTCTAGGGAGTAGGAAGAGCAAGATAAGGGTTGAGAACAAGAAGCATAATTGAAATATAACATAGTCACATCCCATTGTTTTTCAGGAAGAAAGAAGGCTCAAATATGTCATCACATAATCAGCACAGTTTTGTGTACTTCTGTTTTTTCTGTGGACTGAGGATATTGCAAGTAGACACATGATGCTCTCTCATGAGACACACAACCTTCCTAAGATCAGACATGTCCCTGACTACAATAATGGATTCTTAGTGTACAGCTTCAGAGGTTAGGATGGGGCAGATTTATATCATTGGAATATTAAGAGGCTATAAGAAAAGTTGTGGTATTGAAGAAGAATGATAAGAATACCATGGTCTGCTAAAAGGACTAACAAATCTTTCCTGGATGAAGTGCAGCCAGAATGCTCCTTGGAAGCAAGAATGGCCAGACTTCATCTCACCTACTTTGATCATGTCATCAGAAGGAACCATTCCCTGGAGAAGGATATCATGTATGCTAAAGTGGAGGAAGAAGGGGAAGGCCCTCAATGAGATGGATAGACAAAGTAGCTGCAGTCATGGGCTCAAGTATAGCAAGGATAGTGAGGCTGGCACAAGACTGGGCAGTATTTTATTCTGCTGTGCATAGGGTCGCTATGAGTCAGAGACAACTCGATGTCACCTAACAACAAGAAGAAGAACATGAGAGAAGGGTATAGAGAAAAGCAGATAGTGCCTCACCAGAAGTAATAACCATCCACTTTTTTCCCCTTTAATGTTAGATTAAAGGCATGTGACATAGGTGATGTTTTAAGAAAAGAGTAGCTGTGGAAGATGGAGGATTACTATATGAAGATGGATAGTGATACCCATGTCAGATTTCAGTTCTGATCATTATTTTAATCAGTTATTCTCTCCTTCTCCAAAGAGTAGAGCAGGTCACTCAGCCTCCTTGTATCTCTTTTATAAAAATGCTTTAAGTTGTTCTAAGTTAATTATTTCAAAGGAAGTTGATATACCTCTTATTTTAAAGTAATAGAAATGCTAGATTATCCTATACATAGTGTGGCAGTTAAGGTGATAAAACAGTTTCTTCTAGGTTATGTTAAGGTATCATTTACCTCAATATTAAGTCCTATGAGGGAAATTGTGGAAAACAATGGGTAAGCATCTTTGTACCATCGAATGATCAATTTATTAAATTGTATCTACTATTAAAATATTTTAGAATTATTGATTACATATTAACAGTTATTAACATTTATTGTGTTTCTTGTGTTAGATTAGGAGTTCTGGTGGCATAGTGGATAAGGCATTTGTATTTCTCTGTTCACAAAATAAATCAAATTGGATGGTGTTTACCTTATTTAGTCAACACTGATCTCTGGAGCTCTCTTTCCCAGACAACTTCCCTTTGCTCTACTGGAGTGGGAAATGGGTCTCCAGAGAGAGAATAACCTCAGAGGCTTGTGCTTCTATTTCTCCTGGAAAGCAATCAATTGTGTAGCATTTTCCAAATGCATACATGTGGGCACATGCACACATGCATTTTTTTGCTATAAACATGCCCATAATGGAAAGCAAAATTGAAATTCCAGGAGTGAAAAAAATCCTCAATTTTATTCATAATGAGCTTAAAAACCAGTTATAATCATTCAACACTTTCCATCACATATGCTATTAAAATTGTCAATATTATTGACAAGCTTAATAGACTAATTTTTAAAATTATGTTAGTTTCTTGTATTTCTGTGTGCTGCACATATATTTGCAGACATGCATATATCTGTGTATACATATATGAAGGTAAAACATAATACGTGAGGATTTAAGAACTATTCTATAATCTGCTAGGGAAGAAGAAATGAAGGAAAGGCAGTGCACTTTGATATCCAGCATGAAGGTAGCCAAAAACCAAACCAAACTCACTGCTGTCGAGTTGGTTCCAACTCATAGCAACCCCTCCTTGGGTTTCTGAGGCAGTATCTATCTCTACAGAAGTAGATTGCCCAGTCTTCCTTCTGAGGAGTGGCTGGTGGCTTTGAACCACCAGCCTTCATGTTAGCAGTCAAATGCCTTAGGCACTATGCCACCAGACCTCCTTGTATGACACAGAGAACTGTAAGTTCATTACCTCTTTTCAGAAATGCTCAAAAGTAAATCATATGACAAAGGAAGCATACTCTACACAGAGAACTGCTATAATTGTGTAAGGTATAGACAACGATTTCTATAATAGTCTCCAATATAGATGCTATGCATCCTTAGTTTTGTGCAAAATGATCTATTGGGGAACAGGAAGTACATACTAGAAATTTTGTGTACATTTATTTTGAAGTTCTTATAACTTCTCTTTCAGTTTCTATTCTACATAGGATATAAATAAATGTGTACAGTAATACATACATATATATATATATATATCTGAATATAAAATATTCATATTTGGACACAGGGTTGCCTGTCCAAAAACATTTTCTAAGGGGGTACATGACAGTAAACATTTAGAAACAATAATGGCATAGATTCTTTGAGACAACTCCTTCTAAAACCTTTCCTTGAACTATAGTTTTTTTTTTCCCTTAGATGTTCTAGCCCTGAGTTTTCCCTCAGATGCATTCATCATCATTTTCCAGCTCTGTGCTATAATACACGAGGATTGACCCCTAAAAGCTGCTTTGCCTAGAGACTCATATCAACTGGTTTCCAAATGGGAGACACTAGTAAGAGAAAAGAATGAAAGAAAAGGATAAACCAGAATATTTCTGCCTCCCTGTACACTGTGAAGAACTTACTGATGAAGATTAAAGACTATAGTCTTCAGTATGGATTACACCTCAACATAAATAAAATGAATATCCTCACAACTGGAACAATAAGCAGCATGATGATAAATGGAGTAAAGATTGAAGTTGTCAAGGACTTCATATTACTGGATTCTACAAACAACACCTGTGGAAGCAGCAGTTAAGAAATCAGGCAATGTATTGCACTGGGCAAATCTGCTGCAAAAGACCTCTTTAAAGTGCTGAAGAGCAAAGATGTCTTCTGAAGACTAAGGTGTGCCTAACCCAAGCCATGGTATTTTCAATTGTCTCATGTGTATGTGAAAGCTGGACAGTGAATAAGGAAGACCAAAGAAGAATTGATGCTTTTGAGTTGTGGTGTTGGCGAAGAATACTGAAGGTACCATGGAAGAACTAACAAATCTGTCCTAGAAGAAGCACAGATGGAATGCTCCTTGCAAGTGAGAATGGCTAGACTTTGTCTCACCTAGTTTGGTCATGTTGTCAGAAGGGACCATTCCCTGTAGAAGGATAAAATGCTTGGTAAAGTAGAGGGTCAGCAAAAAAGAGGAAGACCCTCAAAGAAATGGATTGACACAGTGGCTGCAATGATGAGTTCAGGTATAGCAGGGATTGTGGGATTGGCACACGATCAAGCAGTAATTCATTCTGTTGTGCATGGGGTTGCTGTGAGTTGGAGTGGATTCAGTGGCACATAACAGCAACAACAACAACTATGCTGTGAGATACTCCTTTATTAGTGGTGACTTCTCCTCTTTGATCCAGCTCCAGTGGCGGAGCTACTATAGTCCTGCCTTCTCCCAAGTGATCCTAGTCTTTTTACTCTTTTTCTTCTCCAGTCCAGGGATGATATTAGTTTATGTTTCTAATTTCTGGGTTAATTTACATTTCACTTCTGGCTTCTCAGCACCCTCATCACTGGTGTAAACAATATTATACCCCTATTGGAAATACTCAGGAAATAAGTAATAAATAATGTGTAGTTGGGATCAGGACAGAGCAAGGCTCAGGCCACGCCCCACAAGGGGCAAGGTGGGAAAGTGGGAGAAAGGAGAGGAAAAAAGGCCAGGGGGACCAGGACAGAGCGAGGCGTCAGCCACAGGGATCCAGGTGAGGGGAGGGAACCCAGGCCACACCCCACAAGTGGCAAAGCAGAAAAGTGGGAGAAAAGAGAGGAAAAGGCCAGGGGGGCAGGGACAGAGCAAGAAGGTAGCAGTAGGGATCCAGGTAAGGGGAGGTTGGAGAAGTTTCGACCAGCTAAGGGAGACTAACTTGTCTCTCTGTTTGTCCTACTGTGGTGACGTGTTGCTGTGACTCTTGAGGCTGTGTCACTGGTGTTTCAAGCCCAGTGGGGTGCACATGGTGCACAGGTCTCAGTGGGCTTGCAGACTGAGACAGACTAGGAAGAAGGAACAGGCCATTTACTTCTCAAAGAATTGGCCAGGGAAAACCTTATGAATAGGAGAGAAACACTGTCTGATACATTACTGTGCAACTTTATGAATAGTCCGGAAACATTGTCCAATACAGAAGAGGAGGATGAGGCACTTAGGTTAGAAGGCTCTCAAAATAGGACTGGGAAAGAGTTGCATCATCAGAGTAAAACCAGCCTTACTGATATGGGTAAGGTAAGGCTTTCAAGACCTCCATTTGCTAAAATTGCACGACTCAAATTGAGGAGAAACAGCTGCAAACATCCAGTAATAATCGGAACATGGAATGTACAAAGTATGAATCTAGGAAAACTGGAAGTTGTCAAAAAGGAAATGGAACGCATAAAGATTGATATCCTAGGCATTAGTAAGTGGAAATGGACTGGTTTTGGCCATTTTGAATCAGACAGTCATATCATCTACTATGCTGGGAATGACAGTTTAAAGAGGAATGGTGTGGCATTCATCATCACAAAGGATGTTTCAAGATCTGTCCTGAAGTACAATGCTGTCAGTGATAGGATAATATTCATATGCCTACAAGGAAGACCAGTTAATACGACTATTATTCAAATTTATGCACCAACCACCAAAGCCAAAGATAAGCAAACTGAAGATTTTTATCAA
>NW_006921881.1:4057475-4068088 GCF_000298275.1 Orycteropus afer afer
CAAGGCAAAGAATACCAGAAAGATGTTTACTTGTGTTTTATTGACTATGCAAAGGCATTTGATTGTGTGGATAATGACAAATTATGGATAACATTGAGAAGAATGGGAATTCCCGAACACTTGATTGTACTCATGAGGAACCTGTACCTTGACCAGGAGGCTGTCATTTAAACAGAGCAAGGGGACACTGCATGGTTTAAAATCAAGAAGGGAGTGTGTCAGGGTTGTATCCTTTCCCCATGCGTATTCAATCTATATGCTCAGCAAATAATCCAAGAAGTTGGACTATACGGAGAAAAATGTAGCATCAGGATTGAAGGAAGAATCATTAACAACCTGCAAAACACTGATGACACTTTGCTTGCTGAAAGTGAGGATGACTTGAGGCACTTACTGATGAAGATTGAAGAATACAGTCTGCTGTATGGATTACATCTCAATATAAAGAAAACAAAAATTCCTCACAACTGGACCAATAAGCAGCATCACAATAAATGGAGAAAAGATTGAGGTTGTCAAAGAATTCACATTTCTTGGTTCTACAATGGACACCAATGGAAGCAGCAGTCAGGACATTAGACGACATGTAGCACTGGGCAGGTCGGCCACGAAGGAACTCTTTCAAGTGTAGAAGAGCAAGGATGTCTCCGTGAGGAGTAAGGTGCACCTGACACAAACCATGATATTTCCAATTACCTCATATGCATGTCAAAGCTGGACAATGAATAGGGAAGACTGAAGAAGAGTCAATGCTTTTGAGTTGTGGTGCTGGCGAAGAATGCTGAAAGTATGATGGACTGTTAAAAGAACTAACAGATCTGTCCTGGAGGAAGTGCAGCCGAAATGCTCCTTGGAAGTGAGAATGTCCAGACTTCATCTCACTTATTTTGGTCATGTTGTCAGAAGGGACCATTCCCTGGAGAAGGATGTCATGCTTGGTAAGGTGGAAGGTCAACAAAAGAGGGGAAGGCCTTCAACGAGATGGATTGACATGGTAGCTGCGACGATGGGCTCAAGTACAGCAGGGATCATGGAGCTGGCATGGGATCAGGCAATGTTTCGTTCTGCTGTGCACAGGGTCACTATGAGTCAGAAATGACCTGATGGCACCTAACAATAACAACAGTTCACTCCTTATGAAACATTTTAATCTCATTGTGGGGGAAAATCCCCAGCAAGTTCAGGGAAGTATTTCCACTAAGGGCTGAGAGACCAAAGAAATTACCTAGAGTCATACTTTGTGACATGGATTTATTGGGACTGACATACAGGGAGCTCAATGGCAGTAGAGTGGACAAACAGAGACAAAACCACACTGCCTTAAGGCTACACATGATTTTTTATACTAAAAGTACATGAAAGGGTTTCCTTGCTAGGACTCACATGACCTGACTCTCATTCCTACCTGCCCATGTTCCAGAAAGTAGAGTTTTGAGTCCAAGTGTCCTTGTGTATCTCTTGGGGGCTGTTTCAAGGGCTGGCTTACAGCCCAGCATGTCTGCTAAAACAATAATGAGAATGAGATAGCCTTCAGTGACTTTATCAGGAGAGTCCCATCTGTAGGTATGCACAGTGTTTACCCTACACTCATTCTCATCATTAATGACATCTATTTTCTACTACAAATTTTCAAAGAATACAAATCCTTAATCAAAAGTGATGACTTTCTTAGTTGGACTTATATAACATTAAAACAACTGTGATGAAGAAATTAATAAAAGATTTTTACCAGTTTCTGCAGTATGAAACTGATGAAACACACCATCAAAATACATTGACAATTGCTGTTGATTGCAATGCAGAACTTGGAAACAAAGAAGGACTTTATTTAGAAAATATGCCCTTAGTGATAGAAATGATGCCAGAGATTGCATGATAGATTTTTGCAAGACCAAATATTATATCAGTACATTATTGTAAAATGTCAAGGAAAGATTTACACAGGGAAGGAAATTTTCTTTGTTGTTTATTAGGGATAGGAGGAGAGGGAAAGCAAGGGAAAACTGATGCATAATTAAGAGACAGTTTCAATATGGGTGAAGATATATAAAGAAAGATTAGCTATTAGTTGATAGTTTCTGAAGCTAGGTTATGGGCACATGGGGGTTCTTTGTGCTAGTCCTTTTTTTTCTGTTTGAAATATTTTACAGTAATTTAAAAAAAAAGGAAAAAAGGAAAAGATAAAAATTGATGCCAGAAGAGACTGTGCATAGAGCAGCTAAAGCAAATAAAGAAATAATGAAGTATAAGAGTTGAAAAGATTATTTCAAGTATAAGAGCTGAATAGAACATGCTTGGAATTTCACAAGAATTGAAGAATGCAAAAAATGAGGGATAACTTCAAGCCTCAAGTTGCAATATTGAAGGATTCTATGGGCAAAATATTGATGGATACAAGAAGCATCAAAAGAAGATGGAAGGAATACTCACATTCACTTTCCCTAAAAAATTGGTTGATGTTTAACCATTTCAGGAGATAGTATATGATCAAGAACTGATGATAAGGAAGAAGTTCAAGCTACACTAAAGACATTGATGGAGAAAAATAAAAAAAAAAAAAGGTTCTCGGATTTAACTTAATACCAAATGACATGTGTCAACAAATAGATGCAGGTCTGGAAGCATTCATTCATGAATACCAAAAAAGTTTGAAAGGCAGCTACCTGGCAAATCTACTAGAAGAGGTCCATATTTGTGCCCATTACAAAGAAAGGTGATGCAATAGAATGCAGAAATTATAAAACAATATCATTAGTACTATAGGCAAATAAAATTTTGCAGAAGATAGTTCAAAACCCGTTGCAGCAGTCCACTGACAGAAAATTGCCAGTAATTCAAGCCAGGTTCACAAGAGCCCATGAAACAGGAGCTATCATTACTGATGTCAGATGGATCTTGGCTGAAAGCACAGACTACCAGAAAGATGTTTACCTGTGCTTTGCTGCCTATAGAAAAGTATTTATGGATCATAACACATTTTGGATATCATTCCAAAAAATTAGAATTCCACAACACTTAATTTTGCTCATGAGGAACCTGCACATAGAGCAAGAGGCAGTTGTTCAAACAAAGCAAAAGGATACTGTATGGTTTATAATCAAGAGAGGTGTTCATCAAGGTTGTATCCTTTAAAGATACTTTTTCAGTATGAATGCTGAGCAAGTATTCTGAGAAGCTGTACTATAGGGAGAAGAATAAGGCATCAGGATCGGAAGAAGACTCATCAACAACCTGTGATATGCAAATGACACAACCTTGCTTGCTGAAAGTGAAGAGAACTTGAAGCATGTATGGATGAAGATCCAAGCTACAGCCTTCAGTATGGATTACTCTCCAACATAGAGAAAAGAAAAATCTTTACAACTGGACCAATAAGCAACATCACGTTAAATGGAGAAAAGATGGAAGTTGTCAAGGATTTCATTTTTCTTGAATACACAATCACTGTCCATGGAGCAGCAGTCAAGAAAGTCAAGGACGTAGTGCATTGGGAAAATCTGATGCAAAGATCTAGTTCAAGTATTAAAGTGCAAAGATGCCGCTTTGAAGACTGAAGTGTGCCTGGCCCAGGCCAGGGACTTTTCAATAGCCTTATATGCATGTGAGAGGTGGACAATGAATAAAGAAGACCTCAGAAGAACTGAAATGTGGTGTTGGTGTAGAATATTGAATGTACCACGGACTGCTAGAAGAATGAATAAATTTGTCTTGGAAGAAGTATCGCCAGAACGCTCCTTAGAAGTGAGAACAGCCAGACCTCATTTCTCATACTTTGGTCATGTGGTCAGAAGGGACCAATGCCTGAAGAAGGATATTATGCTTGGTGAAGTAGCGTGTCAACGAAAAAGGGGAAGACCTCAACAAGATGGATTGACGCAGTGGCTGTGATGATGGGCTCAAGCACAGCAAGGATTGTGGGGAAGGCGCAGGACTGGACAGTGTTTATTCTGTTGTGCAGAGGGTTGCTATGGGTCAAGAAACGACTCGCGAGCACCTAACAACAACAGTGTACAACTGAAAGGATTAACAAAACAAAAAGCATATTGTTGGGAGAAATTATGAAAATTAATTCATCCTTGGCACATTGTTCAAGGGAAAATAAAAGAAATAAAGCTCAAGCAACCAATTTCAGTAATTAAAGTGAAACATCATTATATATTCTAAATAGAGTAAAAAAATAATAAGGGGATAGTATGAAAAATCTTTGCACATTTTGTAAGAGGAACACATTTCCTTACACTTTCGGGACAGTGAGGCAGACTCGGAGAAGGAATGAATTTATAAACTGGCAAGAGTGGGTGTCCATATGGGGCTGATGCAAACCCAGGAGCTGTGCAAACTAAATCGGGGGGGAGAAGTTTGAAGGAAAGGAAGGGATGTGCAAACGAGGGTGGGAGGAAATGTGCATACAGTTGGAAGAGACTTTCTAAGGAAGAGGGATGTTGTGCCAGAAAAAAAACAAGTCTTCCCAGGAATTCAGCTCAGGAGTAATTATGAAGCTTTTTGGCTGATATTAATGTAGTCAAATCAATCAATCCTTTTCTTTATAGTTTAAGATTTCTATAACTTATTTGCCACCATTCATTTGTCAGTTTGTTGTAGTGTGGTGGCTTGCTTGTTGCTGTGATGCCAGAAGCTATGCCCCTGGAATTTCAAATGCCAGTAGAGTTACCCATGGTGGACAAGTTTCAGTGGACCTTCAAGACTAAGACAGACTGGGAGGAAGGACCTGGCAATCTACTTCTGAAAAAACTGGCCAATGAAAACTTATGACTAGCAGTGGGATATTGTTTGATACAGTGCGAGAAGATGCATCTCATGGTTTGGAAGGCACTGAGATACATACTGGCTGCAACCTTGTGATCAAACATAGCAATTATTGTGAGGGTGGTACAGGAAAAGACAGTATTTGATTCTATTGTACATAGGATCACCAGAATTTAGAACTGACTTGACAGAACCTAACAACAACAACAAATAACTTATTTAAGAAATCATTGCCGTGATAAGACTATGAAGATGTTGTTTTTCCTTTCATAACTGGATCTCTGTTATTTGGAAGGATGTTTGTGGATGGTATGATGTAGTGATCACATTTCACTGATTCCATCTGAACAATTAATTATTGCAACACTATGTATTGAAAAATTTCTTTTTTCATTGACTTGAAATGTTAGCTTTGTTTTCAGTGAAGCATCCATATATATTTGGTCTGTTATTGACTCTATTAGTCCATGTATTTCTCCTTGTGCAAATACCACACTTCCTTATACACTTAAGATTTATAATGTATCTTGATATACAGTAGAGAAGGTCTCCATATTGTGTCTTTTTTCTTCAGGAATGTTCTTGGTATTGTTGGTGCTTTGCATTTCTATCTAAATTTTTGAATAATCTTACAGATTTCCACAAAAAAATCCTGTTAAATTTTATTTGAGATCATTCTAAACATAGAGATAAAAGATAGACATAAAAGGTATAATTAATATTTCTGTAATTTTAAATTTTGCATTCCAAAAATAACTGTAATCTTCCAATTATTTGTCTTTTTAAAATTCTGTCAATAATATGAAAATTGGGTACATGTGCTACATATCTTTCTTAATATTTTCCTAGTATTTTATTTATTAATGTTGTTATAAATGTATTTATAAAATAATAGTTTTTAATTATTGCTGGTACATAAAAGTGCAATTGAATTTTCCATGCTTAATTCAAATAGCTTTTATCTTGATCCCAAAATAAAACAAGCCATGTTGAAACACACACTAACTAACAGAGGACTTGAGTCTAGAATATTTTAAAATTCCCATCCTATCAATTAGAGAAAAAGCCTAGGCTCCTGGACAGGTCTCTATACAAGAGATCTTTAAATGACTTATCAACTTATGAGAATCTGGTTAATCTCACAATGAGATTCTTACTACATACCATCAGAATGGCTAAAATTGAAAAGACATAAAATACTAAGCGTATGTATAAATGTGGAATAATTGGAACTCACATTTTTTGTAGGAGTATAAGTTGGTACAACTACTATGCCACATTGGTGGTATCTACTAAAATTAAACAGGTGCATACTGTATGGCAGAGAATACCATTCCAAGGTAAATGTCAAGAAAAATCTCTACATAAGTTCACTTATTCACTAAAAGACATACAAAAATATTCATAACAGCATTATTTATTAAAGACAAAAATTAGAAGCAACCCAAATGTCCATCAACTCTATAATGGATCAATTGTGACATAGTCATAAAATAAAATACAATGAATACAGCAATAAAGGTTGTACTACATTGTGACAACATGAATGAATCTCAAACTTCCATTGAGAGAATGCAGGCAGAAACAAGGCAAATAATGCTGCAGGATCATTTGTAAGTAGTTCATAAAAAATCAAAATAATGGTTACATGGGAGACAGGAAAAAGTAGTATATAGAAAGGGATTTAAGGATTCTTCTAGAGTGTTCCTTATGTTTTATGTCTTGATTAACTGTTTTCACTTTGTAATGATTCATCAGTTTATGAACTCTTTACCTTTTTGTATATAATTTATTTTTTTTTAAATTATAGCTCCTCATAAAAATTCAGATTATCTTATGGCAGAAATGAGAAAACAACTCGACTTTAGGGGAATAGAAGAACAGAATTTAGATATCTTTGCAATTTTGCCTAGATCTAACTAATACTAAATGAGCAGAGAGGCAGAAACAACTCCTTTAGAATTATCTCCTGGAACAGTTCATCTTTGGGAAGTACGACACCTGATATTAATTGCCATGATGTGCGAACTCAGTCCCTGAGTTCAGTGTCCTGTGCCCTTTGCAGTCTCTTTGGAGTTGCTGATCTTCAGGGATCTCCACTCACATAAAAGCCCCTCCTTTCAGCACACAGGCACTGACCTGTCACTTCAGGGTATAGCAGTTTGCACTTAATGGCTGAAATATCCTTTTCATATTCAAATGCGGTTATCAGGGTATAAAAACTTCTTTTCATGCCTCCATTTTATATCTACACCAGGATGATTTGTCATGCCTCTGATTCTTAACTTTTAACAATAAGTTGAGATTATGTTTAAAATCTGATGTTAATCTGGGTAAGCGAGATAATATGGTATACAGGTTTACATTTTGTTTGATAGTGAAATACAATGCTTCCACAAGCTTGAAATGAACATACTCTCATAAAGAAGGAACCAGTTCATGACTGTAAATTGACCTCAGGTGGCATTTCTGCTGGAATGGGTAAAGTTGCAAATGGAAAGCTTCATTAAAGAGAGTAGGAGAGAGACATGGGTCTTCCTTTGTATTATTCCTTTGATGTTGTTGTTGTTGTTGTTATTTACCGTCAAGTCGTACCGACTCATAGTGACCCCTCCTTGGGTTTCCGAGGCAGTAGGAAAAAAAAAATTCTTTCTGGGGTACCATAGCTAAATGGATAGAAATTGATAGTGAATAAATGAAAAAAAGTTATTGTATGGATGTGTGCATTTGTGTTTGTGTATATAGATACGTTGTTGTTGTTGTTGTTATGTGCTGGGGAGTCGGACCTGACTTACAGCGACCCCTCCTTGGGTTTCCCAGGCGGTATCACTACAGAAGTAGATTGCCCAACCTTCCTTCCTAGTGGCTGGTGGATTTGAACCTCCAGCCTTCTGGCACTACGCTACCAGAGCTCCTGTATATACATACATATGGCTATAATTGTGAGTGCATTTAGCAGACTTCGGAAAAAAAAAAAAAAAATTATAAACTAATTTCTTCCCTAAGATCCCTTTCATAATCTCTTTTTACTACATCACTCTCCTTACACTATTTTGAAGGAGCCCTGCTTGTGCAAGAGTTAAAGTGCTTGGATATTGTTATGTGCCGTCGAGTTGGACCCGACTCATAGCCACCCCCCTTGGGTTTCCGAGGCAGTATCACTACGGAAGTAGATTGCCCCATCTTCCTTCCGAGGAGTGGCTGGTGGGTTTGAATTGCCAGCCTTCTGGTTAGCAATCAAGTACCTTAGGTACTATGCTAACTGAAAAGTTGACAGTTCAAATCCACCAGCAGCTCTGTGGAAGAAAAGATCCGGTGATCTGCTTCCATGAAGATTACAGCCTAGGAAACCCTATGGGGCAGTTCTCTGTCTTACAGGTTTGCTATGAGTTGGAAATGACGCCACAAAACACAATAACAGCAACTCCATTTGAGGGAGCACTAATGACCTCATACTTGAGGTCTAGATAGCTAAATCCCTCACTTGACCCTTCCCTTACCTTCATTTCATTTCTACTGAATTCTACTTAGTATAATTGTTACATAAAAACTTAAACTAATATAAGGGACTAATTGTTAAGAATTGCCTAATACATTTTATTTCCATGATGATTTTCAACAAGTAATTAAACAATTTCAGGATATGAAAATATTAGGATAGAATTTTAAGACCTGAATTATTTTGTTAATGATATGTAGAAAATTCTTATTTGTCCTAATATGAGGTATATTTATGGTCTTAGGGTGTATTCTTTGTGTCAGTGAACATATTTATAAACATGCACTTTTAATGATGATTGGATTTGTACAAGCCCATTAAGAATCTTGGTACTTTTAATCTTCTAGAAGGTAAAATTCTTGGTGGGTTTGATGAACATTGGAACAGTCTCTTTCATCCAATTAAAATTACTTCCTTTCCCTAATACTCATGCACTCCATTCAGATACAACATCCTCTTCATTCAACCATAAGGCTTGTTCTGAATTCATGGCATGGATTTCTATCACTAATAAGCTGGTGGAATAAATGAGTTAATGAATTGTTAAAGGAAATACATTTTTTTAATATTATGTGTGTGCATAATGATTATACATTGCAATGTTTAAATATAATTGCTAATATTGGTAAGTTCAATAGCCAAATATGTACCTTTTAATAGAAAAGAAAAATGTTCTCTATAATCTCTAGAAGCTAGTTGTCAATCATGTAAAGAACATCTTTGAAACAAGTTCCCATCTCAAAATTTATGGTTGAAGAATGAAAATCATTATATATATTACTCACATATACTGAATATCTGTATTACTGAGTTCCCCCATTTAATTTGAATGACTTATCATAAGCCATAAATTAATTATATATATTTTAATCCTCTGGCCTTCACTTTTTTATCTTCTCTTTGTTGTGTTGTGTGTGTGAGAGAGAGAGAGAGAGAAAGAGAGAGATAAATTATAACTCAGCTTCTAATAGTTATCTCTCAAGAAAACTCTTTGCTTTCACAATTAGACACCATGTGCCTCTCTGTTTTGTGTCTTCCTCTTAATGTCATTGTCTGCAATTTCTTAAGGAAAAAGTATCAAAATTTATTTCATGGTTCACTGCGAATTCTCTCGAGGTTAGTATTTCAAATAGTTATTTTAAAGATTAATACTGTGAACAATGGGCAACACTTTTCCCTCTCTCCAAATTCTTAAAATGTTTTCCTCCCTTCTTTTAATCAGGGCAATGGGAATGACCAATAGCAGTTTCAAAGGAGATGTCATCCTGGTGGGCTTCTCTGACCAGCCCCAAGTGGAAAAGATGCTGTTTGTGGTTGTCTTGGTGTCCTATCTCCTTACACTTATGGGAAATACAGTTATTATTCTGATTTCCTTCACAGATCCCAAACTTAAAACACCCATGTACTTTTTCCTTACTCATCTCTCACTAGTTGATATTTGCTTTAGCACCAGTATTGTCCCCCAGCTGTTGTGGAATCTAAGAGGACCAGCCAAGACCATCACATTCCCGGGCTGTGCTATCCAGCTCTATGTCTCCCTGTCCTTGGGCTCCACTGAGTGTGTTCTCCTGGCTGTGATGGCTTTTGATCGTTACGCTGCTGTTTGCAAACCCCTCCACTACTCAGCTGTGATGAACCCACGGCTTTGCCAAGCTCTGGCAGGAGTTGCATGGCTGAGTGGAATGGGAAATGCTCTCATCCAGGGCACTGTCACCCTCTGGCTGCCTCGCTGTGGACATCACTGGCTGTACCATTTCTTCTGTGAGGTACCCTCTATGATTAAGCTTGCCTGTGTGGACATCCATGCCAATGTGGTCCTGCTCTTTGTGGCTTCACTGGTCTTGCTCCTTTTGCCCTTATCGCTGATATTAATGTCCTATGGACATATAGCTAGGGCAGTCATCAGGATTGGGTCAGTCCAGGCCTGGCACAAAGCCCTGGGGACATGTGGCTCTCACTTGATGGTAGTGTCTTTCTTCTATGGGACCATCACTGCTGTCTATATCCAGCCCAACAGCTCTTATGCACATACTAAAGGAAAATTCATCTCACTCTTCTATACGGTAGTGACTCCTACCCTTAATCCTGTTATCTACACGCTAAGAAACAAAGATGTGAAAGGAGCACTCAGAAGACTACTTCACAGACACTTAAGTGCGGTGTAGTAAATTACTTAGTGTGGCTTTTCTACCCATAAGTCTTTGTAAACTCTAAGGTGGGAATTGCTATTAGCTACGGAGGAGATCCTGATTTTAAAGTCGCCCACCTGGGTTATATTGCTAAAACGGCAAGGAGGCCACATGTTCCGATCTCCTCTAATTCCACAAAGGGAAGACAGGGTTACCAG
>NW_006921881.1:4068798-4079824 GCF_000298275.1 Orycteropus afer afer
CGAACCCAGGAGAGAGGTGGTGGGTGCCTTGGGAGGAACGGTTGGTGAAAGGGCTGGAGGGAGGCAGCATGTCTGGCCTTGCAGTAATAGGCCTTGGATTACTGCTGGTAATCCTGCCTTCCCCTTGTAGGGTTAGAGGAGGTCAGAACATGTGGCCTCCTTGCCGTTTTTGCATAAGCTTATAAAAAAATGAAGCAAAATACATTGTGGTAAATTTTTATAAGAAAAATAAATCCTGAAGTTCTTGTACAATGTTTCATTCAACAACTTCACAAAAATTTAAGGAATAAATGTGATCCTCCTTCTCCATACTACTATTTTTTTCAGAACTCTCTGTCCTCTTTGAACTCTTTCCCAGGATCCTTTTGAGCACTATATAGGCACTATATTCTCAAAACCATTACCTCTGTATTATTTATATTATTTCTCCTTCTCTCTCTTCCTGTGCTTTTCTTTGTCTTTCCTTCTTTTTTCATTTCCTTCCTTCCTTCCCCTATTTCTATCTTTTCTTTCATACTATTTCTGAATCATTTATCCTTCTTTTTCAACATCTGCATGATAGGCTTAACAACCATTTTCATTGTTGTTTCTTCATCATATTCCTTCACATCAATAGCTTAATAATTCCTGAAAACAAATGTCTCCAAAGAAAACTTTCTATTTATCACACCAAAAATATTTCATTTGGCTTGTAAGCTACAGTAAACAGATTTACCTGAAAATCTGACTTTCAGTTCCACAATTTCCTTTTTGATCTTGAGTAAGCTTTTATTTAGCTTTTTCTTTTTTGCATTAAGTTGCCTTATGAATAAAAGAAATTGAACTTTATTCTTATCTTGATTGAAAGATTTAAAAGGTAATGTAAGAAAAGCACCTTTTAAGAAGTGATCATAAATATTAAGTAATATTCTTTCAATCTTGAACATATTTAGCTATAGTATTCCCACTACTTTGAACTAATATATTCCCATTACAATGAACTATATTCAAGAAAAACTCTTACCTACTCAATAATTAGTTCCCCCTAGCTTGGGTGGCATAGTGCCTAAGGTAACCAGAAGGCTAGCTGTTCAACCCCACCAGCCACTCTGAGGAAGAAAGATACGGCAATCTACTTCCATAGAGATACCTCCAGGGAAACCCAAGGAGGGGTCACTAGTGAGTCAGACCTGACTGGATGGCAGTGAAAGCAAAAACAAGTATGGTTATATATAAATGAGGGAAAAAATCACCTGAAAATATGGGGAAGATGAATTAATCTTTGTCCCATCCTTATAATGTGTAAAAACATTTTGTTTACTCACTGTAAAAAGTGAAGTGCATTTTCATATACTGGTAATAGATGATGGTGTCATTTCCAAAAGGTCAAATACCATACATAGAGTTATGGTAAAAGAGTCACATTTGACTTGAAGCAATAGGAATGTACATCTTGTCTTCCCAATTTACTTACCAATAGCATAATCATAGGAAAGTTACTTAATCTCTTTGAGCCTCAGTTTCTCCATGTTGAAAATGAGGAGTGCCCCACTCCCCCCCCACCAAAGGTTTATAGTGAGTATTTTAGGAGATAGTTAAAAGGCTTAAAGAAAGAATTCAATAAGTGTCAGTTATTTTTATTATATTCTCTTGATCTTTTTAAGTAATAGGTATGAGATAGGATTCCTGGAGGTGCAGTGGTTAAGTGCTTGGCAGCTCACTGGAAGGTCAATGGTTCCAATTTAACAGCTGCTCGGAGGGGAGGTTGGGGAATTTACTTTGGTAGTGATACTGCCTTAGAAATCCAAAGAGGTGTTGCTATGAGTTGGATCCGATGGCAGTGAGTTTGGTTTGGTTTTGGTTTGCAGAAGGAAGTTGTGACAGTCTGTTTCTGCAAAGATTTACAGCCTTCAAAACCCTATGGAGCAGTTCTGTTCTGTTGTATAGGGTTGCTATGAATCAAAATCAACTTGACGGAAATTAAAAAAAAAAAAAAATTAAAGTATGGTGTCATATGGAGTACCCTTGATCGTAAATCTCCCCTACCAAGAGATGCCTTGAAAGAAAAACCTGACAATCTACTTCCAAAAGGTCACAGCCTTGAAAACTGTATGGAGTGCAGTTCTACTCTGTACTCACTGAGTCACCAGGAGATCATGAGTCAGAATCTAGACCAAAGCAAGTTGTTTTTTGTTTTTGCTTTTTAAAGTTCACTTTAGAAGAGAGATCTGATACTCTATTTTCAAAAACAGCTAAGAAAACCCTGTGGATCACATACTTTGATGCCAAAAGTTTAGGGAGATGGTGAAAACCAGGCAGTGTTTTGTTGTGTTGTGCATTGAGTCTCCATTAGGTGGGGGTGACTCCATAGAAGCTAACAAAAAGGATTTTACCTGTGATAATCAAATGAATCCCTTTTGGTGCCTGGCCAAATATGTTTGCTAGTCATTTGATTTAAACATATACTTTTTCATAAATAAGCCAATACCAAACCCACCAGCCACTCCTCGGAAGGAAGGTTGGGCAATCCTACTTCCTTAGTGATATTGCCTCGGAAACCCAAGGAGGGGTCACTACGAGTCGGGGCCGACTCGATGGCAAATAACAACAACAACAACAATTATTCTACTGTGGTCTAATTATTTTAACTCAACTGTAATATTTGACTTTTGCTTTGATTTCTGTGCTTTCCCATTCCCAGTGTCTGAAGGAAAATGTATTCTTCCCACTATACAGAACTTAAAGTGTAAACAAATATGTCCTTATCAAGGCATGACGCTTGCTCCATTTTTTTTAATTACTGTGATTTGTGTGAAAGTTTACAGAGAAAGTTCACTTTCCATATAGCAGTTCACGTACACTTTGTTCCATGACATTGACTACAATTTACCATAATGCAACAGATCCCTTCCCACTTCCTCCACATAATTACCTCTTCCCTGTGTCCTTCCCTCCATGAACTCCTGCCCCCTCAGCTGTCTTCTTGTACATACACACCCCTTCTATTTTCCCATGATTGTTCTCTCCAAGGAGTGTATCTACCTAGTGTAAATGTTCACCTCATATGTCTGTCTTTTGTTTGGCTGGAAGCCACAGGTGTGGGTTCAATTCTAGACCTGAAGAGCAGATAGGGGCCATAGTCTCAGTGATTCCACCAGGCTCTATCAGATCAGCAAATCGGGTCCCTCCTCGCCCTTTATTTTTGTTTCAAATGTTTTTGAGTTTTGTCTCACATTGTTCTCCCACTCTATCCAGGATCTTCTACATAGATCCCCTTCTGAGTGGTTGACAGTGGTAGCTGAACACCATCTAGTTCTTCTAGTCTCGTAGTCATATAGGCTGAGGATCACATGGTGTATCAGTCACTTGGACTAATTGTTGCCATGAATCTTTGTTTTTTCTCATTCTTCTCTGCTCTGGATGAGGAGAGACCCATTGTTGCATCTAGATGGTTGCTTGCAAGAAGCTTGCTCCAATTTTAATTATATTGTTTACCTCTCACGAACTGGGTTCACCTGTATTATGCAAATCAGAGGAGAGCTCTGGTAGCATCATGCGTAAGGCACTTGACTGCTAACCAGAAGGCTGGCGGTTCAAACCCGCCAGCCATTCCTTGGATGGAAGGTTGGGTAATCTACTTCCGTAGTGATCCTGCCTCGGAAACCCAAGAAAGGGTTGCTATGAGTCAGGTCCGACTCCAAGGCACATAACAACAACAACACCCAAATCAGATGAGAATTTGATTGTCAAAGTTCTGAAATATTGTACCAGTGTGGTCCATTACTCACCTGTATCATTATCCACATTTTTGTGTTCCCTCATATTTAGTTTTTATTAACCTCAAATCATCTATTCCCCTCAATTTTCCTAAAAGTCATCCTTTTCCATTTTTAAAACATCACTTGCTGATTTCCTTAAAAGTAGAAAAAATTCTTTTAAAATCAATATGTTTATATGTGAGAAACTAATATTTTTTTGAGAATGGCCCTTGAATTACACTCCTATAACTGAAAGCAAGTATTCAAATTCTTATATATAAATCAAGCAACACTATCCATAATAGCCAAAATGTGGAAAAAGTTCAAATGTTCATCAACAGATGAATACATACACAAAATGTAGTACATCCATACAATAGGAAATATTTGGTCATAATAATGTATGAAATACTGATTTCTGCTACAACATAGATGAACCTCAGAAAACATTATACTTGAGACCCCTCCTTGGGTTTCTGAGGTGGTATTTCTGTGGAAATAGATTATCCAATCTTCCTTCCAAGAAGTGGTTGGTGGGTTTGAACAGCAAGGCTCTGGTTAGAAGTCAAATGCCTTAAGCACTACTCCACAAGAGCTCCCAAATACAATTAGCCTGGCACAAAAGGCCTTGTGTTATATGATCCCACTTATATGAAATATCCAGAATAGATGAAGCCATAGAGACAGAAAGCAGATCAGTTGAGCTGGCATTTAATTTAGAAGAAAATGATAGTAATTGCTTTAATGAGTTTAGGGTTTTCTTCTGGGAAAATAAAAATGTTTGGAACTTGATAATGGTGGTGGTTGCATTGTGAATATACTGAATATACTGAATTCAATCACACAATTCCAAATGGTTAAAATTGTGAATTTTGTGTTATATGAATATTATCTCAATAATAAGCAAGTGTCATGACCTTGGAGGCATCACTGAGGAACATTTAAAACTACAGATTTTATTTCCTTATCATAAAACTACTCAAAATTTTTATTTCTTCGCTGGTGGCATAGTGCCTAAGGCATTTGACTGCTAACCAGAAGGCTGGCAGTTCAAACCACCTGCCACTCCTCAGAAGGAAGACTGGACAATCTACTTCCATAGAGATACCTCCTTGAATGTGCTGTGAGGCTTGAGGCTGTGCCACTGGTGTTTCAGATGCCAGCAGAGTTGCACATGGTGCACAGGTTTCAACGCAGCTTACAGACTAAGACAGACTAGAAAGAAGGAGGAGTCCATCCACTTCTCAAAAATTGACCAGGGAAAACCTTATGAATAGCAGAGAAACACTGTCTGATACATTACTGGGCAATTTTATAAATAGCTTGGAAACATTGTCCAATATAGTGCCCGAAGATGAGCCCCTTGATTTGGAAGGCACTCAATATAGGACTGGGAAAGAGCTGCCTCATCAGAGTAGGACCAACCTTACTGATATGGATAAAGTAAGTCTTTCAGGACCTCCATGTGCTGACTTGGCATGACTTAAATTGAGGAGAAACAGCTGCAAACATCTAGTAATAATAGGAACATGGAATGTATGAAGTATGAATCTAGGAAAATTGGAAGTTGTCAAAAATGAAATGGAACACATAAAGATTGATATCCTAGGCACATAACAACAACAACAACAACAACAACTGAGCTGAAATGGACCAGTTTTGGCCATTTTGAATCAGACAACCATATGATCTACTATGCCGGGAATGACTAATTGAAAAGGAATGGCATGGCATGCATCATCAGAAAGGATGTTTCAAGATCTTTCCTGAAGTACAATGTTGTCAGTGATAGGATAATATCCATACATCTACAAGGAAGACCCATTATACTACTATTATTCAATTTATGCAACAACCACGAAAGCAAAAGATGAGGTTATTGAAGATTTTTATCAACTTCTGAAGTCTGAAATTGACCAAACATGCAATCAAGATGTGTTGCTTATCACTGGTGATTGGAATGCAAAAGTTGGAAATAAAGAAGAATCACTAGCAGTTGGAAAATTTGGCCTTGGTGACAGAAATAACGCTGGAGATCATATGATAGAACTTTGCAAGGCCAATGATTTATTCATTGTAAATACCTTTTTTTTTTTTTTTTTCAACAATACAAACAGTGGCTATACATGTGGACTTCACCAGATGGAGTACACAGCAATCAGATTAACTACATCTGTGGCAAGAAGAGATGGAAAAGTTCAGTATCTTCAGCCAAAACCAGGCCAGGAGCTGATTGCTCATGTGCAATTTCAACTTGAAGTTGAAGACAATGAAAACAAGTCCAAATGAGACTTTTGAGAGCCCAAATGTTGTTGTTGTTGTTATATGCCATCAAGTCAGACTTGACTCATTGCGACCCCTCCTTGAGTTTCCAAGGCAGTATCACTAAGGAAGTAGATTGCCCTATCTTTCTTCCAAGGAATGGCTGGTGGGTTTGAACCACTAGCCTTCTGGTTAGCAGTCAAGTGCCTTAGGCACTACGGTACCAGAGAGCCAAAATATGACCTTGAATATACCCCTTCTGAATTTAGAGACCATCTAAATAATAGATTTGATGCATTGAACACCAATGACTGAAAACCAGAAAAACTGTGGGATGACATCAAAAGCATCATCTGTGAAGAAAGCAAGAGATTATTAAAAAGACAAGAAAGAAAGACAAGACCAAAATGGATGCCAGAAGAGACTCTGAAAGTTGCCCTTGAGAAGAATAGTTAAACCAAATGGAAGAAATGACAAGATAAAAGAGCTGAACAGAAGAATTCAAAGAGCAACTTGAGCAGACAAAGCCAATTACTATAATGAAATGTACAAAGATCTAGAGTTAGAAAACCAGAAGGAAAGAACACCTTCTGCATTGCTCAAGCTGAGAGAACTGAGGAAAAAATTTAAGCCTCAAGTTGCAATATTGAAAGATTCTATGGGCAAAATATTGAATGATGCAGGAAACATCAAAAGAAGATTGAAGGAATACTCAGAGTCACTGTACCAAAAAGAACTGGTTGATCTTCATCCATTTCAGGAGGTGGCATATGTTCAAGAACCAAGGGTACTGAAGGAGGAAGTTGAAGCTGCACTCAAAGCATTGGTGAAGAACAAGGCTCCAGGAATTGACTGAATACCCATTGAGATATTTCAACAAATGGATGCCCTGCTGGAGGCACACACTCGATTATGCCAAGTGATTTGGAAGACAGCTAGCTGGCCAACTGACTGGAGGAGATCCATATTTGTAGCCATTCCAAAGAAAGGGGATCCCACAGAATGTGGAAATTATTGAACAGTATCATAATATTGCATGCAAGTAAAGTCTTACTGAACATAATTCAAAAATGGTTGCAGCATTATCTTGACAGAGAATTTCCAGAGGTGCAGGCTGGATTCAGAAAAGGACGTGGAACAAGGGATATCATTGCTGATGTCAGATGGACCTTGGCTCAAAGCAAAGAATATCAGAAATATGTTTACTTGTGTTTTATTAACTATGCAAAAGCATTTGATTGTGTGGATTATAACAAATAATATTGAGAAGAATGGAAATTCCAGAACACTTGGTTGTGCTCATAAGGAACCTCTACATAAACCACGTGCTCTGGTAGCATAGTGGCTAAGACACTTGCCTGCTAACCAGAAGGCTGGCGGTTCAAACCCACCAGCCACTCCTCGGAAGGAAGTTTGGGCAATCCTACTTCCGTAGTGATACTGCCTCGGAAACCCAAGGAGGGGTCGCTACGAGTCGGGGCCGACTCCACGGCACATAACAACAACAACAACAACATAAACCACGAGGATGTCATTCAGACAGAAAAAGGGAACACTGCATGGTTTAAAATCAAGAAGGGAGTGTGTCAGGGTTGTATCCTTTCACCATACTTATTCAATCTGTATGCTGAAGAAATAATCCAAAAGGCTGGACTACATGAGGAAGCACGTGGCATCAGGATTGGAGGAAGAATAATTAACAATCTGTGATATGCTGACAACACAACTTTGCTTGCTGAGAGTGAGGATGACTTGAAGTACTTACTGATGAAGATTGAAGAATGCAGTCTGCAGCATGGATTACATCTCAATATAAAGAAAACAAAAATGCTCACAACTGGACCTATAAGCAACATTATGATAAATGGAGAAAAGATTGAAATTGTCAGACTTCACATTGCTTGGTTCTATAATTGATGCCCATGGAAGCAGCAGTCAGGACATCAGATGTATAGCACTGGGCAAATCCACTGCAAAGGACCTCTTTCAAGTACTGAGGAGCAAAGATATCTCCTTGAGGACTAAGGTATGCCTGACACAGGCCATGGTATTTTCAATCACCTCATATGTATGTGAGAGCTGGACAACGAATAAGGAGAACCGAAGAATAGTTGATGCTTTTGAGCTGTGGTGCTGGCAAAGACTTCTGAAAGTACCATGGACTGCTAAAAAAACTAACAGGTCTGTCCTGAAGAAAGTGCAGCCAGAATGCTCCTTGGAGGCAAGAACGACCAGACTTCATCTCACATACTTTGGTCATGTTGTCAGAAGGGACCATTCCCTGGAGAAGGATGTCATGCTTGGTAAGATGGAGGGTTGACAAAAGAGGGGAAGGTCCTCAGTGAGATGGATGACATGGTGACAATGGTGATAAGCTCAAGTATAGCAAGAACCATGGAGCTGGCTCAGGACCGGGTGGTGTTTCATTCTGCTGTGCATTAGGTCGCTATGAGTCGAAGATGACTGGATGACACCTAACAACAACAACAGAAAAAACTTGAAGACATGCGCAATAACATTAGTCATTTAAGAGATGCAAATCAAAACAATGAGCTATCATCTCACCTCAACATTAATAGCAAAGTTAAAAAAAAAAAAAACCCAGAAAACTACAAATGCAGGAGACTGTGTGGAGAGCCTAGAACCCTTATATAATGTGGGTGGGACTATAAAATGGTATGCATCCTGGAGAAATAAAAGCTATGACAAAAACAGATATATGTACACTCATGTTCATTGTGGGATTATTCACGATAGCAAAAACAGATGGGAACAACCAAATCCCACCAACAAATGAATGAATAAACAAGTATGATACATACACACAATAGAATGCTACACAACATTAAAGAATAACAATGAATCTAGAAACACTTTATAACATGAATGAAGCTAGAGGACATTATGCTCAGTGAAATTAGTCAAACACAAAGGACAAATATTGTATGTGACCACAACTGTAAAGAGTCAAGAGAATGTCTATACACAGAAAGAATCATTCTTTGAAGGTTACCAGGGACAGGAGACAAAGTCAGGGTAAATCACTAACTATAGGGTAGATACATATTGACTTGGATGAAGGGAAAGGCAATCTACACTAAGGGAAGTTAGCACAAAATGATCAAGGCAGTGGAAGACACAGGGAAAGCACAAGAGTGAATGGCAACAAAGGTGAATAGTATTACATACACAATATATGTAATATACATATATTACACAGTATAAAGACACAGTATATTCAATAACACTACCACTACTACTAATATATGAGTGGATACATAGACACACAAACTGAACAGGGGTGGGAAGGTGAATGAGACTACATCCATGATTGTATATGGGCTTGACATGTACATGTTTTTATATGTGCTGCAAATATATCCATGAATATAGAGAGCATATATGGGTCAAAGTAACACCTTGAGGGAATGAATCACTGGGAATGGGGGCTCAGGACCAAAGTCTCAGGGGCAATAAGACCAATTGACATAACATATTCCACAAAGACAATGTTTTACATCCTACTTTGGTGAGTAGTGGCTGGGGTCTTAAAAGCTTATGAGTGGCTATCTAAGATGTAGCTCTCTCCACCCTGAGTAAGAGAAAACCAAAAACCAAACTCACTGCCAGCAAGTTGATTCTGACTCATAGCAACCCGTCTTTGGGTTTCTGAGTCAGTATCTCTATGGAACTAGATTGCCCAACCTTCTGTCTGAGGAGTGGCTGGTGAGTTTGAACCGCCAGCCTTCTGGTTAGCAGTTAAATGCCTTAGGCACTATGCCACCAGAGCTCCCCTGAGCAGGAGTGTAAAGAAAATTAAAGAAACAAGGAAACAATTGTTCTAAAGAATTAATGTACGATGTGAACCCCAGCCTCCATGACCCTGAGACAAGAAGAACTAGATGGTGCCCAGCTACTGTTCCTGAGTGCTCTGAAAGTGATCACAACAGGAAGTCGTAGCAGAGTGGGAGAAAAATATGGAATAAACCTCAAAATCATAGAAAAGACAAGGCTTACTAGCATGAGGAAGATTGGAAGAACCTCTGAGACTATGGTTCTTAGACACCCTTCAAGCTGGGAACTGATCTCAAACCCCACGACTCAACTTTCAGACAAATGATAGACAGGCCTATGAAGTGAACAATAACACCAGGAAGATATGCACTCACTTGCGTCAACCATACAAGATCAGAAGGGCAGCATTTGCTCAAGGATAAAGCTAAGAAGGCAGGAAAGAATAGGAAAGAAGGAAAAGGGAAATGGTAAAGACAGGGATGAAGTGGGAAAAGTGCTGCTACATTGCGGAGATCGCAATGAATGTCACAAAACAAAATTTCTATGAATTGTTGAATGGAAAACCACTTTCCTCAGTAAAATTTCACCCAAATCACAATTATAAAAAAAAAATAAAACAGGGAGTTCTGGCAAGATGGCAGACTAGGCAGAAAGAATGCACAGATCCTCTTCAACAAAGAAAAAGGAAACCAATTAACACAGACACAGAAGTTAATCTTGGACTCCTGAGCCTTGAAGAGAAGGATATAGAAGTGGACTAAAACCCAACTAGCAGAAGAATTTGAGTAAAAATACCAAAAGAGGAGACATATGGAGCTGCAGTCTGGCAGCGATTCTTAGCGATCCTGACGGCACAGACAGCTTGGAGATTCCTGAGTGTTGGTAGGACTTAAGAATTAACCTAAAAATCAGCCCTGCTAGCCAGGGACTGCACGGAGAAATGCTCCGGTGGCTGGGGAATAAATGGAGAAGGTGAAGAGAAAGACGGGCTGAGCTGTGGACTTTTGCCGGTCCGGAGGATGCCGCCATTTTGAAAGTCTAAAAGCTGCTATTTTGGATATTTAAAGAGACAGAGCTCTTGCAGATTCCTGGGGCTTGAGAACACATTCTGCTCTCCAGCAACCCCAAGGTCACTCCGGACCTGCAAGATTGAAAAGGTACCACATTCCTCTTGTTACTCTTATACCCCACACATGCTTGGTGAACAATGGTGCGGCCATCCCCACCCCCAC
>NW_006921881.1:4080101-4080508 GCF_000298275.1 Orycteropus afer afer
CTTGTTTTTCTTTTTGCATTTTTCCCATTTTTTCCCCTTCTTTATTCTCTTTCTCTACTTTTTCTCTCTTAATGCCCTATTCCCAGATATTGCAGGTTTCTTGTTTTTTCTTCTTCTTTTTGCTTTTTTTGGTTACTGTTCCTGTGTGATTACATGGTGTGTCTTTTGTCCCTGTGCTTTTAGTTTTTTGAAGGTTATTCAATTGTAATTTGTGTCTAATTGAGTGGGAGACAACAACAGTCCCCATAAGACACAATTACACCCACACCTCCTACAACTTCACTTACTGAGCGAGAGCCACTACCTCCTTCTCCACCAATGGGCCAACAATAAAAGACCACCACGAAGAGCTGGAATCACCCTTGACTGTTCTTCACAAACAGTTAACAGAGATCTAAATACAACAA
>NW_006921881.1:4082848-4083353 GCF_000298275.1 Orycteropus afer afer
CACGGGCATATGAGTGGATAGATGGATGGACAGGCTGAACGATTAGGTATGTTTAGGAAATGGGGAGTGTATCCAAGAACATATATAGGGTTGGCAGACAATGGTCCTATAAGTTAATGTGAATGATCAGAATTCCCAAGTGTATAGTAGAGTTGACAAGCGGAAGGTGGTGGTCACTGCTTGCTCACAGCCAGCTACACAGAGGGATCGAGTAGTTGAACCTGTGGGCTTGGGACCATAGTCACAAAGCACATCAAGCTCAGTTGGCATAACATACTATATAAAACATTGTTCTACCTCCTGCTTTGGCAAGTAGCAACTGGGATCTTAAAAGCTAGCAAGCTGCCATCTAGATGCAACAATGTGTCTCTCCTTGTCCAGAGCAAAGAGGAATGAAGAAAACCAACATTCATGGAAACAATTAGCCCTAGCAACTGGTACACCATCCGATCTGCATCCTATACGACTATGAGACCAGAAGAACTAGATAGTGCCCAGCTACCAC
>NW_006921881.1:4084341-4091297 GCF_000298275.1 Orycteropus afer afer
ACTCATAGCAACCCCTCCTTGGGTTTCCGAGGTGATATCATAACGGAAGTAGATTGCCCAACCTTCCTTCCGAGGAGTGGCTGGTGGGTTTGAACCACCAGCCTTCTGGTTAGCAGTCAAGTACCTTAGGCACTATGCTACAAGAGCTCCTACTGTATATCACCAGAATGGCCAAAATTAAAAGGATGAAAAATACCAAGTGTTACCATAGACATGGAACAATTAGTACTCCATACTATTTGGGGAGTGTAAGTTGGTGTAAGCACTGTGCATAATTGGTAGTATCTATTAAAGTTGAAAGGAGCCCTGGGGTAGAGTAGTTAAGTGTTTACTGCTAACCAAATGTCAGTGGATTGAACCCACCAGCTGTCTGAGGAAGAAAGATCTGGGAGTTTTCTTTGGAAATCCTAGAAGGTGGTTCTTCTTTGCCTCACAGGATCACGATGAGTCAGAATCTAATGAACAGCAATCAGTTATTAAAGTTGAAATATGCGTACCTCACTACTCAGAAATTCCACTCCAAGATATAATTCCAAGAAAAATAGCTACATAAGTTCACTCAGTCATTGAAAGATAGGTACAAAAATATTCATAGTAACATTTTTTCTTAAAAGGCAAAAATTAGAGCTAGCCCAAATATCCGTGAACACTATAATGTATAAATGAATTGTGTCATATTCATTCAATGTAATACAATACAGCAACAAAAATTGTGCTCCACTGTTACATATGCCAACACATATGAATCTAACAAATTTAGTATCTAGTGAGGGAAAGCAGACATAGAAGAAATATTATTATTATTATTGCATTTATATACTTCAAAAAACATAAAGTAATGGTTACATGGATGAGAAGAAAAGTTGTGTATAGAATGGACCTTGAGGATTCTTCTAGAGTGTTCTTTATGTTTTATTTCTTGACTAGATATATTCATTTTGTAATAATTCATCAAGCTGAACTTTCATGAATTCTCTCATTTTTTTACACATAAATAATTTATTTTCAAAAATCAGTGAAGTTTCTTGAAAATGCAGTTTCTCTTGAAGTTTGCGAATATTTTGAAATCATGAGATTCAATGATAAAAATCTGATCACCTGGAGCTGAGTTGTTTCCTTGAGGTAGGCCATGTTCTGTGCAATTTGTCATAGTCTCCATCACTCTTTAGAATTGAATATACACTTTAGCTAAATATTAGCCATCATTTGTCATTGTATTACTGCAGTTGTCTTCCTTGTGACTGATTTACTCCAGCATTATTATTACCTACCTGGGGCCTCTATGTGCAAGATTTTTACCTGCTGTTATGTGCCATCGAGTCAGGCCTGACTCATAGTGACCCCTCCTTGGGTTTCTGAGGCAGTATCACTACAGAGGTAGGATTGCCCAACCTTCCTTCCAAGGAGTGGCTGGTGGGTTTGAATTGCTAGCCTTCTGGTTAGCAGTCAAGTGCTTTGGCCACTATGCTACCAGAGCTCCTAAAAAAGAAATGGCCCAGCTACCTGGTGGGGAGTGACTGATGGGTTTGAACTGCCAGCTTTGGGTGCGGCAGGTGACTGACTGCCATAGGCCCAAGGCCATCCCTTAGGGCCATTTTTACCTGCAGCACAAAATATTGCAAAAGGGATTAGTCTGACACAAGAAGAGTTCATCTCTTCTACTGAGACGTGAAGAAACATTACTTGCAGAATTCTCACACTAAAAGTCAATTAAAAATAAGTTCATATGAGAGAAAATAGACCTTAAGAACTGCCTTTAAAATGTGTACAAATAACCAAAGGCTCAAGTCATAAACCAACTTATGAATAAGTTATTTGTTATTCATTCATTCAGTAATAATATATGCATCATTTTATGTTTATCACTGTGAAGAAAACAAAAAATTAGAAGATGCTAGCACTGCCCACAACTAATATATAGTCTCTCTATAAGACAGATGCTATCTATGTATAATGGAATATTATTCAGCACAAGGAGAAATGAAGTCCTGATACATGCTACGATATGGATGAACCTTGAAAAACACTATGAGATGTGAAATAAATCAGTCACAAAGGGAAAATATTGTGTAATCCCACTTACATGAAATAGGCAAGTGCATAGAGACCAAAGTTCATTGTTGGCTACCAGGGATGGTGAGAAGGAGGAGCAATGAAGAACTCATTGTTTAGGGGACACTGTGTTCCTGCTAAGGATGATGGAAATATTTGGAAATGAATAATGGTGATGGTTGAAAAACATTATAATCATAACGAATGTCACTGAATTATGTATGTGAAGAATGTTAAATGGCAAGCAATTTGCCATATGAGAACTCTGGTAGCATAGTGCCTAATGCACTTGACTGCTAACCAGAAAGCTGGCAGTTCAAACCCACCAGCCACTCCTTGGAAGGAAGATGGGGCAATCTACTTCTGTAGTGATAATGTCTCGGAAACCCAAGGAGGGGTCGCTATGAGTCGGGGCCAACTCCACGGCACATAACAACAACACCATTCTTCTAAGCCTCTGCTAATAACATGTCCAAAGTACATGAGATGAAGTTTCACCATCCTCAAGTCTAAGGAGAATTCCATACTTCTTCCAAGACAGATTTGTTTGTTCTTCTGGCAGTCCATGGTGTGTTCAATATTCCTTGCTCACACCACAATTCAAATACATCAATTCCTTTTTGGTCTTCCTTATTAATCGTGCATCTTTCACATGAATATGAGGCAATTGAAATTTCCATGGCTTGCTTCAGGTGCACCTTCATCTTCAAAGTGACATCTTTTCTTTTTAACATCTTAAAAATGTCTTCTGCAGCAGATTTGGTTTCTTGACTGCTGCTTCCATGGGTATTGAATAATGGATCCAAATAAAATGAAATCTTTGACAACTTCAGTATTTCCTCTCTTTCTCATGATGTTGCTTATTGGTCCAATTGTGATGATTTTTGTTTTCTTTATGTTAAGGTATAATAATGAAGGCTGTAGTATTTGGTGTTCATCAGTAAGTATTTATTGGGAGGGAACCAGTACATTATACTTGGTAAAGTAGAGAGGCAGTGAACTAGGTGGACTGAGACAGTGGCTGCAACAATGGGCTCAAACATAGCAATGATTGTGAGGATAGAGCAGTTCTACTGTAGTTACTATCATTATGAGTCAGAACCAAACTGATAGCACCTAACAACAACACCACCACCCTTGTAGGCAATTTTAATACATCAGTTTAATTCTTCTTAAACTCAAGGTAGATCATGTCATTCCTCTGCATGAAGCCCTAGAATGACTTTTATTTCAAGCTGCTGTTTTTACAATGGCCCGCAAAGCCCCACATGATCCTGACCTCATCTCCTCTTGACTTGCTTGCTGAGTTCCCCTGACCTCCTTGTCGTCATTTATTCCTTTTTCTTTCTGCTAATAATGCACCCATTGCCAATTAAATGCCTTTGTGTATACACTGAATGTGTACTAGTCAATGATACCAATTATATCAATCATACAACCATCACAAATATTTGTTGCCAAATCTTCTATTGCCATAAACAGAATCTCAGTGCTTCCTAAATAATGATTGCCCCTTTTCCTCTTCCTTCCTTCCTTCCTTAGTAAGCACTATTAAAGTTTTATCTCTGTACATTTGCCTGTTTTAAATATTTCATGTAAGTGATATCATACACTTATATGTCTTTTGTGATTGTCTTACCCCTTGTTGTTCTTAAACACCAAGTATCTTCCCATTGTAGGGACTTTTTAAAACTCACCTTTTCAAGGGGACTTCTGAGCAATCTGGCCTGCTCACCCACCAGATACGTCTTACTTTGCACTATAGTTTCTTTCACTCATAACATTTATCATCTTCTAACATAGCATGCAGTGCTATTTATTATTATTATTATTTGTCTCCTTCCCCTAGAATTTTAACTTCTCTGAGGTAAGGATCTTCATATTGCTCAATAAGGCTTCCCAAGTGTCTGGAACAGTGCCTGGTAGCCATAGGTACTCAAAGATTATTTGTTGGGAATGTTTAATTAATTAAAAAATGTTCAAGAAACTGTCAGGTAAACAACTAAAGGAGCTGAAAGTTTTTGCCTTAGGAGAATAAGAAAAGAATGTGGAGAGGGAGCTGGATGCTAATTTTTTAAAATAAATAATCTTTGTAGAAATATTTGACTTTAAATTATGTATACATAAACCCTTGAGAAAATAAATAGGTACCTAAAAACATCAAGTTTAAAAAATAAAGAGATGCATATTAAAGAAAAAATGATGAACTTAAAATATTGGTTTATTTAATTTCAGACTTTAAGAATGTTTTCTCATAAATGTAATCACATTCAAGATACACTTCTCAGGAAACCTCCCATGAAGAAAACCACAGTATTGTTTTGTACTTAACATTGTTAAAAATACAAAATATGTGAAAAATTATGACAAGAAATACACAAAACAAAGATCTCCATGGGGGTGGGGGTCCCTGCTCCACTCCTAACTTTACCTCTCCTTTTTCTACCCTGGAAATATCATCGCTATTAGATATTGTTCCAGAGATATCCTATGAGCACATATATTTACTTATATGTGTATGTTGATAGGTGAATAGGTCAATAAAGGAATAGACACATTTTGTGTTATAAATAAGCCAGTTGTCATTGAATTGACTCCAGCTCATGGTGACCATAGGGTTTTCAGTGGCTGATTTTTCAGAAGTAGATCACTAGACCTTTCTTTCTCCTTCTTCTTCTTCTTCTTTTCTTTTATTTATTTTTTAAATTTGTATTGTGATTTGGATGAAAGTTTACACCAAAAAAAGAAAAAAACAAAACAAGACAAAATTCACTGCTGTTGAGTTGGTTCCGACTCATAGAGACCCCTCCTTGGGTTTCTGAGGTGGTATCTCTATGGCAGTAGATTGCCCAACCTTCCTTCCAAGGAGTGGCTGGTGGGTTTGAACCACCAGCCTTCTGGTCATCAGTCATGTGCCTTAGGCACTATGTTATCAGAGCTCATTATGTGCCCTTTATGTTGAGGAATTTCAATTTTATTCCTATTTTTCTGAGAGTTCCTTTTTTTTTTTTTTTTAATCAGGAATGGATGTTGGATTTTATCAAATCCTTTTCTTCATCTATTGAAATGATCATGTGATTCTTTTCCTTTATTTTACTTATATGCTGGATTGATTACATTGATTTTTTTCTAATGTTGAACCATCCTTGCATTCCTGGTATGAATCCCACTTGGTCATGATGTTTTTTTTTGTTTTTGATATGTTGTTGGAATCTATTGGCTAGAATTTTGTTGAAGATTTTTGCATCTATGTTCATGAAGGATATTGGTCTGTAGTTTTCCTTTATGGTGGTGTCTTTGCCTGATTTTGATATCAGGGTTATGCTTGTTTCATACAGTGAATTAGGGAGGATTCCATCCTTTTCTACATTCTGGAGTAGTTTGACTAGTATTGGTGTCATCTCATCTCTAAATGTTTGGTAGAATTCTCCATTTAAACCATCTGGGCCAGGGCATTTTTTTGTTGGTAACTTTTTTATGACCTGTTCAATTTCTTCTTTTGTTAAGGATTGGTTCAAGTGTTCTACCTCAGTCTGTGTTAGTTTAGATAAGTAGTGTGTTTCTAGAAATTTGTCCATTTCTTCTAGGTTTCCAAATTTGATGGAGTAGAGTTTCTCATAGTATCCTGATATTATTCTTTTTGTTTCTGTTGGTTTTGTTTTGATGTCACCCCTTTCTTTCTTATTCATGTCATTTGCATCTTCTCCTTCTTTTCCTTTGTTCAGTTTTCCAGTGGTTTGTCAATTTTATTAATCTTTTCAAAGAACCAACTTCTAATTTTGTTGATTTTTTCTATTGTATTTCTATTTTTTGTTTCATTTATTTCTGCTCAGATCTTTATTATTTCTTTTCTTGTGGTGACTGTAAACTTTCTTTGTTGTCCTTTATCTATTGTTTGAGATGTTGGGTTAAAGTGTTGATCTTGGCTCTTTCTTCTTTTCTGATGTATGCATTTATTGCTATAAATTGTGCTCTGATCACTGACTGCTTTTGCTGTGTCCTAAAGATTTTGGTTGGGTCCGACTTGACGGCACATAACAACAACAACAACAAAGATTTTGGTATGTTGTATTTTCATTCTTATTTGATTCAAGAATTTTTCTTTTAAATAATTTTTTATTTCTTCTATCACATTGTTGTTTTTGAGGCAGATGTTTTTATGTGTTTGCTCTTCTTACATTGGTCTTCCTAGTGTTGAATTGTAATTTTATAGTATTGTGATCTGAGAATATACTTTGCAACATCTCAATATTTTTAAATTTATTGAGGCTTAGTTTTGTGGTCTAATGCATGGTCAATCCTAGAGAATGTTCCATGTGTGCTGGAAAAGAATGTTTATTTTGCTGTCGTTGGGTGAAATGTTCAGTAGATGTCAACAAGGTCAAGTCCGAGGGTCCTATTGTTTAGTTATTCTGAATCTTTGTTCAGTTTCTTTCCAGTTCTATCATTCATTGAAAGTGGTGTATTAAAGTCTCCTACTATTACTGTGGAGTCATCTATTTGTCTTTTTAATTCTATTAAAATCTGCTTTATGTATTTTGGGGCTCTTTCATTGGGTGCACAGATATTTTGTATGGTTATGTCCACTTCTTCAGTGATCCTTTGATCATTATATAATGTCCTTCCTTGTCTCTTATGGTTGATTTTGTCTTACAGTCTACTTTTATCAGAAATTAATATTGCCACTCCTGGTCTCTTTTGGTTGTCATTTGTTTGGTATATCTTTTTCTAACATTTGGTTTAGTCTGCTTCTCTCTTTGTGTCTAAGATGAGTCTATCATAGACAGCATTTTTATGGGTCATATTTTCTTATCCAGTCTGCAACTCTTCATCTCTTTTATTTTTTTTAAATTTTATTTTGATTTGGGTGAAGATTTATAGAGTAAATTCACTTTTCATACAGC
>NW_006921881.1:4099537-4107532 GCF_000298275.1 Orycteropus afer afer
CAAATTCTTCTGCTAGTTGGGGTTTAATCCAATTCTGTATCCTTCCCTTCAAGGCTCAGGCATCCAAGATTATGTTCTGTGTCTGTGTTAATTGGTTTCCCTTTTCTTTGTTGAAGAGGGTCTGTGCAATCCTTCTGCCTAGTCCGCCATCTTGCCGGAACTCCAACTCTTCATCTCTTGAGCTGTGCGTTTAATCCATTTACATTCAGTGTAATTATTGACAAGAATTAATTTATTGCTTTCATTTTGTTACTTTTTTTTTATGGTATAGCTGATTTCTTTGTTCCATATGATTTTTGGAGCTGAGCTCATTAAGTTTATGAGAGGTGTTTTATCTCTTTCATTGGTATTGTTTTAGTTTTTGCTAAGTATTTGTGCTTGTTCTCTTTTTTATTTTGATGCAAAATTTAATATTTTTCTTTGAGGTTACCTGGTAATTTATAGTTTCCTCTCAAGTTTAAAACTATTTGTTCTATCTAGCACTTATCTTGACTTTCTCACCATTTAGAAGTTCTGTAACTACACTACTTATTCCCTCTGGTTTCTACTTGTCCTTATTTGTCAATTGATGTCTCTAGTTTCCTGTTTACAGTCTTGTGAGCTTATTTTACTTTGGATACTTCTATAACTGGGTTGGTTTCTGGGTTATGTCATCATGTGTGTTAATCATCAATTGTTGTTTGCTGTTATTGGTTTTCTATCCAAAGGACTCCCTTTAGCATCTTTTGTAAATGTGGTCTGGTTTTAACAAAATACCTTAATTTCTGCTTATCTGGAAAGCTCCTTATTTTACCCTCATATTTTATAGACAATTTTGTTGGGTATATAATTCTTGGTTTGAGATTTTTTTTCTCTCCAGGTTTTACATATATCATCCCATTGCCTTTTTGCCTGCATGGTGTTGGCCAAGAAATCAGAGCTTAGTCTTATTGGTTGTCCTTTGTAGGTAAATTTCATTTTTCTTGTGCTGCTTTCAGGATTCTTTCTTTATCTTTGGTTTTGATGAGTCTGATGATATGTCTTGGTGATTTTCTTTTGGGATCTATCCTGTTAGGGATTTGTTGAACTTCTTGAATAGATATATTCTCATATTTCATCATGTTAGGGAAATTCTCTTCCAACAAATCTTCCACAATTTTCTCTGTTGTTTTGTCTGTCTCTTCCTGTTCTGGAATTCCAGTTATATGTAGGTTATTACTCTTGTTACCATTCCACATGAATCTTGGCTTTCTTCATCATGTTTTGATCTTTTATCTGATTGATCGCTTAACAAAGTAATAATGAGATATTTGTCTTCCATTTTATTAATTCTGTATTCCATTGATTTGATTCTACTCTTTTGTCCATTCAATGTGTTATCTGTTTCTGAGATCTCAGTATTAATCTTCTGGATTTCAGTTTATTGTTTTTCTATCCTTTCTATTTTTTTGTTTATTCTGTCAATTGTATTGTTTTCTTAAACTGTTCAAGAGTTTTTTCTGTGTTTTCCCAAATTTTGTCAGTGTTTTCCTTGATCTTGTCAGTGTTTTATTTGATTTGTCTCTCAATCCATTGAAAGTACCCAAATATAATTATTTTGAATTCCTTTTCAGGGAGTTCCAATGCTGTTTCTTCCTCAGGGATGTTTTCTGGGTTTATATCCGACTCCTTTTTTTCTACTACTTTATCCTGCTATTTTTTTTTTTTTTTTTTTTTTGTGTGTGGACTGTGATCATCTATTGTCTTTGAGACATTGTGATGTTGGTGTATTTATGTTTAATTTGTGGTTCTCTGTTGGTGTGAGTCATGCAGGATTTTTTTTTCCTTTATTTTGTTTTGATATGTCTGTGCTCCTCTGTTCACTAGTTGTTAGCATTTAGGCACTCATCACTTATATCCTGGTAGATGTGATAGAGAATGATAATGTGTATATAGTGTGTACAGAGGGTGTGTGTTAGCTGTTCATAAAGAGCTGTTGAAGATGAGTTGAGCTGGTATTGGCTGCCATTCACCATTGGTCAGTTGTTGCAAAAGCAATTGGTGGCCTTCACTCAATGGATGGGTCTGTGGGAGTTGCAGGTATGTTTGCATTGTGTGGGAACAGTTGTTGTCTCCCACTCAGTTAAAAAGAAATCCAGAAAAACAACAAGAAAAAAAAAAAGAGAACAAAAATCAGATCACATAAATAAATAAGAACAATCACCAAAAAAACAAACAAACAAACAAACAAACAAAATGCAATATAAAAAGATTTTAAATATATTTAAAAAGGGAAAAAGAAATATAATGAGAAAAAGAGAAGGAAAAACAAAAAAGCCACAATATCTGAGGAGGTAGGAATGAGAGAAAAGAGCAATAGTAAAAGAACAGGGAAAACAGCAAAGAAAAAATAAAGGATGGAAAGAACCAAAAGAAAGAAAGAAAAAAGGAACCAGAAAAAAGGAAGAGAATAAATACATACATAAATAAATACATACATACATAAAAAGAACCAGGAAGGGGAAAGAGAAAGAAAAAAGAAAGTGGAAGAGAGGAGGAAGATAAAAAGAATAATTTAAAAACAAGCAAACAAAAATAACACTGTGGGGAGGTCATGACCCCCAGGCTTTGCCAGCACACAGGCCAGGATACAACCCTTGCAGATCAAAAACATGGGTGGAGGCAGGGGGAAAGGCCACACCCCTGTTAATCAAGAAGGCGAAGGACACAAGACTAACAAAGGGAGTATTGTAGATCTCCAGTCATCAGTTTCTATTGTGCTTGCCTGTGCTGTCCTCAGCAGGCACAGCCCACTCCTAGCTCACAGTACAAGCAAGAATGCCACCCGCACTCACTCCAAATGGCTGCACCAGCCGCTTGCAAATATCCAAAATGTCTGGGCCCTCAGGACACCCTCCAATAGTCCACAGGTCTGCCTGTTCCCTTCCTGGCTGTTCTCCCTTCTGGTTGTCAGACACCAGGCAGTCCTTGCCCATGCAGCCTTGGTGAGCAGAGCCAATACTTAGGAAGCAATCGGGAAATATTCAAAATGGCTGTGTCCTCAGGACAGCTGGCAGTCTGTAGCTCCATTTGTCTCCTTACTCACTCTCTCATTCAGGTTCTTCTACCTGTTGGTATTTAATCCATTTCTTTATCCTTGCCTTCAAAGTTCAGGGTTCTGGATCGTTTTTTGTGTTGGTTTCAATTGGTTTCTCATTGCTTTGTGGCAGGGGGTCTGTATAGCTTATCTGGCTATTCTGCCATCTTGCCAGAATTCTCTAGGCACATTCAGTTTTACATGATATATAATTCTAAATAGTTCTACAAACAGGCTAGGAAAAAGTGTCTTGAACATGCTATAAAATAAAATATTTTGCTCTTTGTCAATTTGATAAATAAAAATTATACCCATGTGGTTTTAATTTTCAATTCTTGAGTTGTAAGGATAATTTTTTTTTTTTTAATCATCTGTCTAAAAGTCATATAAGAGTCTGTGTCTTGGTCCTGTGCTGTTGTTTCAATTGGAGCAGCTGGTGAGTTTGAACAGCTGATCTTTGTGCTAACAGTTGAGCACTTAACCACTAACCACAAGGACTCCTCAAGTCTTATAATACATCTCCCTATGCATATATAGTCATAGTGGCTATGATTATCAACTGAATTAATATGGGTCCTATATTTGTAAATTAACTTATATAGTAAACTTAAGTATAGTGAAACAGTAAGGAGCCATTACAGGGGAACATGAGAGAAAATAGTATTTGAGAAAGATTACTTTCACAACTACATGAAGTTGTCGTTGGTTTTTCAAAATAGTAAACATATGTAAAGGGAAATTTTACTTATTTCATAATTCGTAATATAAAAATTATTTGTCAACCCCAGAGTATTAATTTGGGTCTTTGTGAGATGTCTCACCTAATTTGCGTACTCAGTGTTTGCAGTTTTTTAGGAACGTGTCTCTGATTGCTTCTGAGGATGTCTTGTCTCCCATTCCCTCTCGTTCTTCTCTCCTGGACATGTTGGCAGCAGAAAGTACTAATTGTTCTTAATCTCAGAGGCTTAAATCAAAGGATGAAGCCAAGAAGCTAAGCCCCTGAAAATTCATATGAATGCTCCCTGTGGATCTTTGACTCTCTGAGTAGGCATAAATTGGAGTCGGTTTCTTGGAGTTGACCTTTCAGTAGATTAGAGAATGCTTGATTGATTCTATGGAAAACTGAGGAAAAATCCAAGCAGCAAACCCATGTGTGGGTAGTATGTTCAAGCCACAGGTCAGTCTTCCACACTCTCCATCTCCAAGCCACATACCAGGCAGACTGATGGATTGCAACTCACATCAGGTAAATGCTCTGGGGAGGGAAGGATAGCCAAAAACAAAGGCCACCTTGCTTTGTCATTTCTTCAGAGCATGAAATGAAGAGAACATTCAGGGGCAGAATTATAAAAAATAAACAAATTAAACATAATTTGAAAAGGCTGATTCCACAAGCCATATATATACTTGTTTAAGAGAGAATAATGGGATTGTGAAGAGTACTGGCTTAGCATTCAAAATATTATATTATTTCATCTTTGCTTCTAAATGTACTCTATAAATTGGGCAAGTCTTGGAAATATACACGCACATATAAAGAAATATATTAAGAAAAAATTGATATACACATTAAGTTTATTACATGGGTTTATTTAAAGTTAAATTGGACATTATTATATTTAGAAATCTTTGTCATAGACTATTTTGTATTTGGAATGTTAAGGGAAAATATAAGTATTACTATTCATTTTATTTACTTATGTAATCTTGTATTTTCATTTATATAGTTTTAGCAGTGCCTTTTTCACCATTCCTCTAGAGTCAAGCTTCTCTTTCCAGCATAAAGTTTATAATAATAACATGATGATTTTGTATAGAAATAATTTTATCACTGAAAGTGTCACCATTCAGATAAATCAAAGATAGTTTTGATCTATGATAATTTAGAATAATAGAATATGGGATTACAACTATAGCATATGTTCTCAGACAATAATAATTAGGAGAAATATTTTTAGTAAATTAGAGGCATTGTGTTCTGTTTCTATTTTATATTATTCATGTCTTATGTCAGAATCATTCTTATAAAGTTATTAAAGAGTGTATTAGATTGTAAACATTTAAAATAATGACCTTTACTTTTCTTCCTTGCTTCCTCTTCATTATACTACACAAACCATCTGCTTGAGATTCTTATCTTCTGTCTCCCCAATTTCTGTTTCTAACCCTCAAGAACCCATCCTCATTTCCTTTACTTTGTATTCAAGTAAATTAAGCTTTATTAGTCCCCATAATTTTGTTATTCAGTCAGTAATGCAAGAATACCTCATAGCCCTTTCCAGGCAAGTAAATTGAATTATTTCAGTATTTTGTCTCACTCCTTTCATCTTGAGAAACAATTTTAATTCTCATGGAAACCAGATTTCTGGGTTCCATGAAGTTTGAGGTGAAACACATAAGCCATTAGCCTGAAATGATCTTTGAATCTTGAGCCTTGAAGAGACAGACGTCCTAAAAGCCACCTTTGAGTCAAGCAATAGTCTAGCTAGCTGGGAAAGACAACTTTGCCTTAGGCATCGTGCTCTTTTTAAGAATTATCTACGTGTACTCAGTAACAGAAACTCCAAAAGTCAGACTTCAGCTATGTTTTTGGATAAATCAGTACTCATTTTAACTATTCTGGAAAGCAGTTCTGTATGGAATCCTAGTGACCACAAGTTGTTTAATAGTGATAAAGTAGAATAAAAAATCTTTGAAATTCTTACTTTAGAACATTTTTGACTCTCTAGTTGGAATGTTACCTCAATTTGCAGAGTACATTAAGTAAACTTTGATCAATTTCTATTATTGGCTTAATATAATTTTTGTTTAACAATCTTTACTTACCATTTTTATTTCTTTCTATATTCATGTATTCAACAAATAATTGTCTAACTAAGCATCTACTATGTGCTAGACTGAACATTGCTAGCTTTACCACTTTTATCTGTCCCTTTTTGTGTCTTCTTTTTCCTTCCTTAACTCTACTTTTTGAGTTTTCTGATTGTTATATTGCTCTAATATCATCTTTACTCATTTTACCTCTTGTATTTCTATAAATCTTGAATATTTAGGCAAGTTCTCATCTGTTCTGAAAGTTTAGGGTATGTACTACATAATCCTCTTTAATAATTTTATTGTTCTTCTGGGGTGAAATGTGTGATTGAACTTAATTCATAACAGTCCCAGCTTATCTCAGAAACATAGCATTTTATGTTCCTTAGGGGGTAACTGTCAGCCCAAAAATATGTAAAAAATGAAATGAGGCAATCTTTGAGAATAGAGGAGAAACTCTGCTTTCTTCAGATTTAGAAAAGCATTAGCTGAGAATAGATAAAATAATGAGATTCTCAAAGATTCTTTAGCAAGAAAAGAATCAAGATGGAATTCAGGTAGTGTTCTTCAATTGCTCCTTATTGGCTAAGTAATTACTTGGATACTGATACTCATTAGAATGCATCCTTCTCTAAGTAAGCATGGAAACAGAAGAGGTCTTCCTTTGGCCACCATAGATTAAGCAATATTTGGAGCAGAAATATATATAAAGATAAAATTATTTTTTCAATGTTGAATCAAAATATTATTTTTTGTTTCTATGATAATCTTCTTACAAATTGTTAATGGTATCTGTTCCATTTATTTGGAAATATAATATTATGGAAGAAATAATGAAATTTCCAAGGCTCTGTTGCTAAATTCTAATTAATACAGGATGACAAATGAAAACCAAAATAAAAAAAAAAAGGAGTTGGATAGAATCAGTTTGAAACGATGAGCAACGTTACAGAGAGAAAATATAAAATGGTTACAGAAAGAGGCGTCTCAAGAAAATAATCAATTTAATTTTCCATAGAAGGTGCCAGGCCTCTGAAAATTTCCACAATCATCCCCATATAATTTCACCATACTACTAATGCTACTGATGTTGCAGCTATGGTTTATAATTCTACTTATATTATACTTGTATAGTTTTTTCTGCAACTTGCAAGGCAAATTCATATTCAACCCTCTGGAAGTACTATGGAGTTTATATGCAAGTATTTTGATTTTTATTTTCTATGTGAACAAATAAGTCACAATAGCATGTAATGACATATTCAGAGAATATTGATTTTTAGCAAGTAAAATAAATCTATTTATTGGTGGATGAGTTGTATTGATTGATGAGTTAAATCCACTTGAGAATTAGCCATAAAACCCTTTAAAATGCTTAAGAATTAAGATACAAGTGGAGCAAATTTTAACTCTGCCTGACTCTTGGGCTTAGATTGTAAAATGAAGTGATGCATCTGGGTTTGGCTGTGATGAAATATCAAATGAGGTATGTGAAAATGACTTACAGATATATCATAGAAATTACAGAAATAATATTAAGATGCTAAAATACTCGAACTTATCAGAACATCAAAAGAAAGTTTGATAGTACATAGTTTCAACTAAATTCAAATTAATTAATATTAGTAAATATCTATAAGAAGCCTTGGTGGTGCAGTGGTGAAAGTACTCAGCTACTACTCAATAGTTTGAAACCACTAGTCCCTCTGTGGGAGAAAGAAGTAGCAGTCTGATTCCCTACAATTATAGCACTGGAAGCTCTGTGGGGCAATCCTTCTCTGCCCTATAGGGTTGCTATGAGCTGGAATCGACCCCACAACAATGGGCTTTTTTAAAATTATTATTTAAATACTTGTAATGTACAACACATCTTGATACTACCAATCACAAACTTACTCTTACCAATCACACACTTACTTTTAAAGAACATATAATCAATATTGTCAGTAAAACAGGAAAAGCACAGGGAAGGAAGCCCATATATACATATCTCTATATAAAACTCACTGCTATTGAGTCAGATCTGAGTCATAGTGACTCCTCCTTGGGTTTCCAAGGTGGTATCACTACAGAAGTAGATTGCCCAATCTTCCTTCCAAGGAGCAGCTGGTAGATTTGAACCACCA
>NW_006921881.1:4107807-4129075 GCF_000298275.1 Orycteropus afer afer
CAAACCCACCAGCCACTCCTCAGAAGGAAGGTTGGGCAATCCTACTTCCGTAGTGATACTGCCTTGGAAACCCAAGGAGGGGTCGCTATGAGTCGGGGTCGACTCGATGGCACACAACAACAACAACCAAAAGGTTGGCATGCCAAACCTACCAGTCACTCCATGGGAGAAAGATAAGGCAAGCTTCTTGCATAAAGATTTACAATCTTAAAATCCTATGGGAAAGTTCTATTCTGGTAGAACTATAGGGTCACTATGAGTAGGAATCAACTCAATGGCAACAGAGTTTTTGGATATATATAAACTCCCATAAAAATGCAAAAAAATAAAAACAAAAAGTGCTCTGTGGCATCCTTAAAGAAGGAGAGTAGGAAATACATAACATTTTTGCACTTGAGATGATCAATAAATGATGGATAGCAATGGTGGAGTTTTACATCAAAAGAAACACAAGGTGGAAGGAGAAAGTTTGGCTTGATTAATGAATATTTGTGCATGGTTCCATCAACTGTCATATAGGGTCTTGAATGTTAGGCTGCATTTGACATAATGTATTAGAATGTAGCTATCACTTATCTGTCAGTTTATCATACTTTGGATCTTGTGTGATGCTGGAAGCTATGACACCAATATTTCAAATACCAGCAGGGTCACTCATCGTGAACAGGTTTCAGTGGAGCTTCCAGAGTGAGAAAGACTAGGAAGAAGGACCTGGTAATCTGCTTCATAATAATTTGCCAGTGAAAACCTATGAATAGCAATGGTATTGTCTTATATAGTGCTGGCAGATGAATGTCTGTCAGGTTGCAAAGCACTCAAAATACAATGGGGAAGGAGCTGCCTCCTCAGAGTAGAATCAGTATTAATGATGTGGATGGAGTAAAGCTTTCAGGGCCTTAATTTGCTGATGTGCCACAATTCAAAATGAGAAAAAAACAGCTACAGACATCCATTAATAATCAGACTATGGAATGCATGATATGTGAGTCTCGGAAAATTGAAAGTTATCAAAGATGGAATGGAATGTTGAAGATCGATAACCTGGGCATTAGTGAGTTAAAGTGGACTGGTATTGGCCATTTTTAATTGGACAATCATATGGTCTATTATGCTGGGAAAGACAAATTGAAAAGCACTGTGTCACAATCATTGTCAAAAAGAACTTCTCAAGATCTATCCTGAAGTAAAAAGGTGTAATTGATAGGATAATATCCAAACACAAGTATGACCAGTTAATAGAGCTATTATTGAAATTTTCCACTAACCACTAATGCCAATGATGAAGAAATTGAAGATATTTACCAATTTCTGCTATCTGATATTGATCAAACATGCAATCAATATGCATTGATAGTTACTGGTGATTGGAATGAGGAAATTGGAATCAAAGAGGAAGAATCAGTAGTTGGAAAATATAGCCTTGGTGATAGACCTCATGATAGACATTTGCAAGACCAAAGACTTATTCATTGCAAATACATTCTTTCAACAACATATATAGTGACAATACATAAACAGGGATCAAAACAACTATATCTGTGGGAAAAGATAATGGAGAAGCTCAATATCTTCAGACAGAACAAGGCTAGGGGCTAACTGAAGAACAAACCATCAATAGTGCATATATAAATTCAGATTGAAACTGAAGAAAATTACAGCAAGTTCACAAGAGTCAAAGTACAACCTTGAATATATCCCACTTGAATTTAGAGACACTCCTGAGAATAGATTTGATGATTTGAACACTAATGACTGAAGACCAGAAGTTCTGAGGGATAACATCAAGAATATTACACATGAAGAAGAAAAGTTCATTTAAAAGAAAGAAAAGACCTCAAGGTATGTCAAAAGTGACTCTGAAATTTCTTCTTAAATACACAGTAGCTTGAGAATGGAGCTGACTCAATGGCACCTAACAACATCAACAATGAAAATGGAAGAAATGATGGAGTAAAGAGTTGAAGGGAAGATTTCAAATGCTGTTTAGAGAAGACAAAGTAAAGTATTATGAAATGTGGAGAGACCTGGAGTTAGAAAACCAATAGGGAAAACCATGCTCAACATTTCTCAAGTTGAAAGAACTAAAGAAAAAATTCAAGCTTCAAGTTGCAATAATGAAGGATTCTGTGGGCAAAATATTGAATGATGCAGGAAGCATCAAAAGAAGATGGAAGGAATACACAGAATCATTGGTCTAGAAAGAATCGATAAATGTTCAACCATTTCAGGAGATAGTGTATCGTGAATGGATGGTAACGAAGGGAAAAATTCTAAGTTGCACTGAAGACATTGGTGAAAAACAAGGGTCCAGGAATTGACTGAATACCAACTGAGATGTTTCAACAAATGGATCCAACACTGGGAGCACTCACTTGTCCATGCCAAGAATTTGGAAGACAGATAGCTGGCCTATTGACCCCAAGAGATCCATATTGTGGCCATTCTAACAAAAGGTGATCCAATAGAATGTGGAAATCACTGAACAATGTTAACATCTCTCCCAATTAAAATTTTTCTCAAGATAATTTAAAGCAGTTGCAGCAGTACATCATCAAGGATCTACAAGGACATGGAACAAGGGATATCACTGTTCATGTGAAATATATCTTGGCTGAAAGCAAAGAATACTAGAATAACGTTTACCTTTGGTTTTTTTGACTATGGAAAAGTATATAATTATATGGATCATATAACATTTTGAAGAACGGGAATTCCAGAACACTTCATTGTGCTCATGTGTAACCAGTACATAGACAAAGGGGCAATTGCTTGAACAGAACAAGAGGATACCGCATGGTTTAAAATTAGGAAAGATGTGTGTCAGGGTTGTATCCTTTCACTATACTAATTCATTCTTTATTCTGAGCAAATAATCCAAGAACCTAGATTATATCTTCATAGAAGAATGTGGCATCAGGATTGGAGGAAGACTCATTAATAACCTGTGATATGCAGATGACACAACCTCGCTCCCTGTAAGTGAAGATGACTCGGAGCACTTACTGCTGAAGATAAAAGACTACAGCCTTCAGTACAGATTACACCTTAACATAAAGAAAACAAAAATCCTCACAGCTGGCCCAATAAACAACATCACGATAACCAAAGAGAATATTGAAATTGTCAAGGATTTCATTTTACTTGTATCCAAAATCATTACCCATGGTAGTAGCAGTCAAGAAATCAAATAACATATTGCTTTGGGCAAATCTGCTGTAAAACCTCTTTATAGTGTTAAAAAGCAAAGATGTCATCTTGAGGAATAAGGTGTACTCAACCCCAGCTATGATTTTTTCAATTGTCTCATATGCATGTGAAAGTTGGATAATAAATATGGAAGACCAAAGAAGAATCTATGCATTTGAATTATGATGTTGGTGAAGAATTTTGAATATACAGTGGGCTGCCATAAAAGAAAGCAAATCTGTCTTGGAAGAAGTATAACCAGGGAGCTCCTTAGACAGGAAGATGGTGAGATTTCATCTCAAATACTTTGGATGTGTTATGAAGAGGGACCAGTACCTGGAGAAGGACATTATGCTTGGTAAAGTAGAAGGTCAACGAAAGAGGAAGACCCTCAACAAGATGGCTGCAACAACGGGCTCAAACATAGCAATGGTTGTGAGGCCGGCAAAGGACTAGGCAGTGTTGTACATATGGTCATTATGAGTTGGAATTGACTCAACAAGAACAACAAGAGCATATTAGGATATGGAGAGTCACTAATACATTTTAAGCTGACATGTACATGGACATGACCAAATTAGGAAAATTGTTCTCTAAACAGGCTAGGATGCTTTGAAAATGTTAAAGTAATTAGAAGTAGGGAGATCAGTTTAAACGTTAGAGATGATGCAAGATTGAACATAAGTTTTATGTGTCTGCTTAATGTTTTGAATAGATAAATATTTAACGGATAGATATGAAAGAGAATGTTAAAAAAGAATTAGTTCAGTTTGACAACTTGAATGACAGGCAATTACAAATCAAATATAATGATTAGGTTCTGAATATAAAAAGTTCTATAAAACAAAATAAAGAAATTAAAAGTGTGAGGTAGGTGGATATGAACTCAGTTTTGGATTTAGTGATCAAGATATTTGGGCTGCTTCTCATTGTCACTCATTTTCCTCACATTGTCTAATTCTTCAACTTGGATGACATCAGCATTAAAAGAAGTAGACCTTGCCAACTAAATCTACTAAACCTACTATCTTATGAGTACAGCAAGAATATAATGTAGAACTAAGATGATCAGAAAAACAAACTATTGGAGGATCCTGGGGTTGATTTCTTAGTAGTCACATCACATTTACTATCCCACAGTAGACATTTATTATCTATTTGTTACTTTTCACAGTGTATAGATTTAAAACAGAGGGCTCTGGTAGTGTAGTGCCTAAGGCACTTGACTGCTAACCAGAAGGTTGGCAGTTCAAATCTACCAGCCACTCCTCAGAAGGAAGATTGGGTGATCGACTTCCATAGTGATACCACCTCATAAACCCAAGGAGGGGTTACTATGAGTCGAAGATGACTTGATGGCACATAAGGAGCTCTGGTAGCATAGCGCCTAAGGCACTTGACTGCTAACCAGAAGGCTGGCGGTTCAAACCCACCAGCCACTCCTCGGAAGGAAATGGGGCAATTTACTCCTGTAGTGATACTGCCTCGGAAACCCAAGGAGGGGTCGCTATGAATTCGGTCTGACTTGAAGGCACATAACAACAACAACAACAGATTAAAAAAAAAAAAAAAAAAAGCCAAGTCCAACATTCTATGGATCTCATAATTGAAATAAATAATGATGAATGACAGTTATTGAATTATTAATATGTGGCATGAACTGAGCTAAGTATGAAATTTACATTTTAGCACTTAATCAGTATTTTATTCCTATATGCTGGGTATAAATGTTGTTATGTGCCTTCGAGTCAGATCTGACTCATAGCGACCCCTCCTTGGGTTTCCGAGGCAGTATCACTACGGAAGTAGATTGCTCCACCTTCCTTCCGAGGAGTGGCTGGTGGGTTTGAACCACCAGCCTTCTGGTTAGCAGTCAAATGCCTTAGGCACTATGCTAGGAGCTCTGGTGGCATAGTGCCTAAGGCATTTGACTACTAACCAGAAGTTTGGCAGTTCAAACTCGCTAGCCACTCCGCGGAAGGAAGATTGGGCAGTCTACCTCTGTAAAGATTTACCACCTTGGAAATCCAGAGGGGGTCGCTATGAGCCCAAATAGACTAGATGGTAGTGAGTTAGGTTTATTTTTTTGGGGTAGGGTATAAATATGTTCATTTTAAAGATGAGGAAGTTGAAGCACAAAGAAGTGTCATTTCCAAAGTCATACAGCAGTATTTTGAAAAAATTAGATGGTGAACAGTTATAAAAAAAGATAATGCCTGGTAGTCTTAAAATTTATGCTAAAACAAACAACTATTTGAAGTAGTCATAGACTCATCCATGCAGAAGAAAGCCCACCAACTTAAGTGTGATCAGAGGATTTTAAATAAAATCCATGATAAAGAGGAGAGAATATATGAGAGTTTAAATTTTAAAGCACTTGTGGAAAGTTGTAGTGTACAATGGGAGACTAAACTCCATTTTGAGTCTAGACATAAGTTCAGACACCATTTGAGTTCTTTATGTTACTTCCCCAATGCTTGCTGGCCATTAAACCAACAGTGTGGCTATACTTAGACAAATCTGGACAAGCCCAGAGAAAGTTAATTTCCCGTCAAGAAGAGCGTGGTTGAAAGCGGATTAATTAGTATGCAGAAAGGTGCTCACACAAAGAACTAGAGAACTTGCCCGCACATGTACTTAATGATTTACTGTGATCTAAATATTGGAGACCGCCAAAAGTGCTTGATCCAAATAAGAAAAACATCTCTGGTAGCATAGTGCCTAAGGCACTTGACCGCTAACCAGAAGGCTGGTGGTTCAAACCCACCAGCCACCTCAGAAGACTGGGCAATCTAGTTCTGTAGTGATAGTGCCTTGGAAACCCAAAGAAGGGTCGCTATAAATTGGGTCCAACTCCAGTGCACATAACAACAACAACAACAACAACAAGTTCAGTTTCTCTTCCCCCCTTTTGCTGTGTGAAGGAGAAACTGGCACAACAGGTTTCTCTGCTTGTTATGTATATTATCTGATTTTAGTTAATAGGTTGGGGTTCTGGGAAGAATCTTGTAACCATCTTGTTACTATGATTCAGGCTCTCATGTTCATGAGTCATACCCCAACCACCACTGACCCAAGTAATTAAAGCCCCAGAACCAATCCTATAACCATTTTTAACCTACAATTATGCACATATTCCAATCATAGTCCTTTTCCTGATTCTGTAATCCTCCTTGCAACAGTGGTGACTAAACTAACCAAGATGTGATGATTTCCTTCTGTTCTCTGTCATGTGTAATGAACACCATGGCTGTGATTCAGCATATTCTATCAGCTTCTGTACTGGGTACATGTTGATGGTTTCTTTCATCTAGATGATTATTTATTTATTTATTTTTGTCTTTGTCTTGTTTAATGCTTAATAAAATGTCTCCATGAGGGACTGGGGGGAAATTACACAGCTCGTAATTGGAATGATAGTATTTGAAGGAAGAAAGAAAATGTAATATATGTGTGTGTGTATATATATATATATATATATATATATATATATTTGTTTTTGTTGTTGTTGTTATGTGCCCTGGAGTCAGACCCGACTCATAGCGACCCCTCCTTGGGTTTCCGAGGCAGTATCACTACGGAAGTAGGATTGCCCAACCTTCCTTCCGAGGAGTGGCTGGTGGGTTTGAACTGCCAGCCTTCTGGTTAGCAGTCAAGTGCCTTAGGCACTACGCTACCAGAGCTCCAGTAACCCCATTGTTGGTGTTGTTATGTGCCGTCAAGTCGGCCCCGACTCATAGCGACCCCTCCTTGGGTTTCCGAGGCAGTATCACTACGGAAGTAGGATTGCCCAACCTTCCTTCCGAGGAGTGGCTGGTGGGTTTGAACCGCCAGCCGTCTGGTTAGCAGTCAAGTGCCTTAGCCACTATGCTACCAGAGCTCCCATATATATATATATATATATATATATACATATATATAAAGAGAGAGAGAGAGAAAAGACAAATTTACCGTATTATTGGAGTTAAATAAAAATAAAGTTAAGAATTTAGACGAAGGAAAAATTAGTGATTGGAGTTAATCTTCAGATAAGGAATTGTGTGGCTTATATGAGGGAAGAGTAAGATACTGACACCTCAGGTGGTAGAAGCAGTAGAACTAATGAGAAAGAAATGAGAATAAATAAGAGAAAATGAAGGGAAAATATTTAAGTATGTATGAGCTGATGATTATCCTAAGGCATTACAAATTGTTATAAAGTCCCAAATTTTAAGTTCCCAAATGTTTCAAACTCTGCTGAGTTCACACAGAGGTTAAAATCCCATAGACCTTGACTGGGTATTTTAAAAATAACCTTTTTACAGTGAGCTGAAACATATTGGTTTTGCCTAAATATATATATGTGTATGTTGTTGTTGTTGTTATGTGCCCTGGAGTCAGACCCGACTCATAGCGACCCCTCCTTGGGTTTCCAAGGCAGTATCACTACGGAAGTAGGATTGCCCAACCTTCCTTCCGAGGAGTGGCTGGTGGGTTTGAACCGCCAGCCTTCTGGTTAGCAGTCAAGTGCCTTAGGCACTATGCTACCAGAGCTCCCATATATATATATATATATATATTTTTTTTTTTTTGCTTGTTTTTTTCCTTTTTAAAACTCTCATGAAAATCACTATTGAATTAAAGCTTGGAAGGAATAAAAGGAGTCCTGATATTCTATCCTTTCACGGTACAGATTCTCTTAAGTGCTGCAGTTCCATGATGCTTCTGACTGGGGTCAATGTGAACAAGATTAAGAAGCCAAGATGCCTTGGTTCTACCCTTAGCTGTTGATTCACCTTTCATCTTCATAGTTCCTCTTGTCAGTCTTTGTTTAGGAAGCTCTGCCTTCACTCAACCTGTTTAAATCTACATTCAGTTGTCACCATTAAATATCCATGACATGTACAGCTGATGATAGAAGTGTTGTGACTTTTAGAAGATATCAAAATCCAAAAGATGTGAAACATTTTGGAAACACTCATGAAATAAGGAAGATTTCCCAACTACTTTGCCAGTGTTTTGTTTATTATTGTCTCAAAGATATTTCCACATTGCGTTGACAATATTGATTCAACAATTTCTCTTAATCAGGCAATAGATGAAAATGGCATCATTTTACCGTAATCAGGATATAGATATAGATTAGTGGAAAAGTGAGAATTTCATTTCAGCATCTCTGGTCCCTAATTGTCAGTGGCTTCTTTTTATCATTGATACCCATTCCCAGCAGTGGATATTTAGGGGTATCACCTGGAGTCTAATCTAACTGTGCCAAAATGTGGAACAACAGCCAGAGCTTACTGAATGATTTCATCTTACTGGGCTTCTCTGAACACCCCTGGCTTGAGACACCACTTTTTGTCATCTTTCTAGTGGCTTACATCTTTGCCCTATTTGGAAATATTTCCATTATCTTAGTTTCCCACCTAGATCCTCAGCTTGACAGTCCCATGTACTTTTTTGTCTCAAATCTATCCTTTCTGGATCTCTCTTATACCACCAGCACTGTCCCACAAATGCTAGTCAACCTCAGAGGAAAAGAAAAGACCATTAGCTATGGTGGTTGCATTGCTCAACTCTATATTGCCTTGGCCTTGGGTTCTACTGAGTGTATACTTCTAGCCATTATGGCCTTTGATCGTTATGCTGCTATTTGCAAGCCCCTTCATTACCCACTCATCATGAACCAGGAACGTTGTATCCACATGGCTTCTGGGACCTGGATTAGTGGTTTTGCTAACTCCCTTGTCCAGTCCACTCTCACAGTGGTGACTCCAAGATGTGGACGGAGAGTGATGCCTCATTTCCTCTGTGAAGTTCCTGCTCTTTTGAAACTAGCCTGTACAGATACTCGTGTGAATGAGGCTGAGCTCAATGTCTTAGGGGCTTTGCTGCTCCTGGTGCCCCTCACCCTCATCATAGGCATTTATATGTTCATTGTTCGGGCAGTAATGAAAATTCACTCTACAGAGAGTCGCTGGAAGGCCTTCAATACGTGTGCTTCACATTTGTTGGTGGTCTCCCTCTTCTACTTTCCATGCAGCACTATGTATGTGCAGCCTCCCTCCAGTTATTCTCATGACAGAGGGAAGATCATGGCTCTCTTCTATGGAATTGTCACACCTACCCTCAACCCATTTATCTATACATTGAGGAACAAGGATGTGAAGGCTTCCCTTCAAAGGGCACTGACCAAGGAGTTTTGGGTCAAAACAAGATGATCGCTGAAAGGATTTAAGATGCTGAAAGGATGTATTTGCCTTTCAAACAAGATGTAGCACATAGAATTGATGAAGAACAGGGCATCAAGTTGCATAAATTTCATGAATCAAACAGGACCAAGAAATAAACAATTTCTACATGGCTTATCCAATTATTAGAATGTATGTTTTGCAAAATTGAACCCCAACAAGTCATGTCACTTTCCTCCCTACATTAATTACTGGCTACCTCAATCTCAGGGAGACAATAGTGTAATATATTGAGAAAAAGATATCTAGAGAGTTGTATATTTGACTTAAATTATTCATAAATGAATTCCAAGTAAATGAAACATAAGCCTGTCTTAGAAAACCATGCTACTACTATCTTGAGCTAAATTGAATCAATGTGTGCTGACATGATTTAGTAATCTTCCAACATTCAGTGTCCAAATATATTACCCACTTAAGACTTTTTTAAAGGGGCCCTATTGGTGCAATTTTAAAGTGCTTAGCTGCTAATCAAAAAGTTAGTAGTTCTAATTCACCAGTGTCTCTATGGGAAGAAAGACTTGGTGATTTGCTCCTGTAAAGATTGTAGCCTAGAAAGCACTATGAGGCAGTTCAATTCTATTCAACTAGGCACACAACCTCAGAAAGAAGGTTGGGTAATCTGTTACCATAGTGATACTGCCCCAGAAATGCAAGGAGGAGTTGTTATGAGTTGGATCTGACTCAAGGGCACATAACAACAAAAGCAACAGGCACACAAAAACGCTTTAAAAAAAACAAGACAAAACAAAAAAAAACACAAGAGCAACTTAAATAAAAAGATAACTAAGTTATGTGCATGTAAGATAAAATACGGGAATAGAAATCCATGAAAAATTTAGAGCTGGTGATTTTAAGAGTTTTTTTTCTCCAAAACTTTGGTCAGTCTTATGCAGTCTTGTTAAACAACAATGAGGTTGACAGCAATACAAATGGATCTTACTCTGTGAGGAGAGAAAAAACTGGGAGTGTGCCTTAGACAGTCAACAGTGGTGGGAAAAATAAAGGTGGAAAGTAATCTAACTTAAGAAAACTAAATATTAGTGATTTACATGATTGACAGGGAAGTCACTTGACTGAGCAAATTATTCAATTTTCAGTGTAGGGGTTGATGGAACTTTGTCTCTAATTCAAAACCTTGGTTGATCTATTAGCTTTATTCAAAAAAAAAAAAAAAAAAAAAGCCCCTGGCTGTAAATTCCATCATAAATACATGTTATCCAGAAATGCCTAGAAAAAAAATAGAGTATCAGTTCAACAAAAGCTCATTTTCTTTTTCTGAAATGCAAATCAAATCTCATACTTACCTGATGGGTATATGTATGTATGTTCCACGATGCTTCTGACTATCCATTGTCAGTGTGAAGTACAAGCTGTCTGTTTTTTGGGAAGGTATAATTTATTATCTTCGATTAGTTTGTTTGCCACCAAATGACAATACTAACACATGTCTTAACTTGAATATCATATAACAAAACATATTATAATGCCATGGTTGTCAAAAAGTACAGTGGTACAGAAAAGAATATCCAGATCCAAACTCACATATACACTATTATCAGATTTTTGATAAATATACCACTCCAATGCAGTGGGGAAAGGATGGTCTTCCGAATAAACTGTGTGGAAACAACAGAATATCCATATGGAAATATTTAAAATTCTCTGAACAGGTGATATGAATTGATGATCAATATTTAAAAGGAGTCTAATCTTGCTAATATTCAGGAAAGGGAATGTAAATTACCAAGATAGTGAGAGGCAATCAGAAAATAGTCTTTGACATTTAAAGGCGTGGCATAAGTATTATTCATTAAAAGCATGAGAAGAAGCTAAACCAATACTTTGATGATAATTTATATCCTTACATACTTACATTAGGATACAAGAATGTTCTAAATGTTGACATGAGTATCTAACTTAAACAAATTAATAATATATAGAAAAATCTCAAATAAAGTGGAATTAAGGAAGTAATATAGATAAGGGCAAAAGTTATTGAAAACTAAGAATTACGGAGGCAATTTAAAATTGTTTACTAAAAGGATTATTAAAATGTCAAATTGATGGCAAAGTCTTTCAAGAATAAAATCTGATTATTCATAAATTAATGATATTATGAAGGAAAGGGACCATAACTTTAGGCAAAAATGAGAAAATAAATGTGTGCATGTATAAGAGAGAGAGTAGGAAAACTTGATATAATATTTTAAAGTGCTTTTAGTCATTTCTTCTACAGGATATTGAATTTAATATTGTGTCCCATAAAATAAATGATAAATTATTAATTTGAAATTCATATAGTTCCACATTATTTCTATTTGATGATTTATGAAATCATTAATTAAGCACTCATTCTGAGTCATCAGTACAATCAATAATAGATCATATTTCCCTATTCTCTTAATTCCCAAAGCTTTCTTAATGAAATTATTCTTTTCCAATTGCCATTCATCTATAAAAGCATTTAGTCATTTTTACTTATTTCAGTTCATTGTAATTATTTCAAAATAATGGATTAAGCTTCTTTAATAAGGTATTGATAAACATGAACAATCTTCTGAAAATCTTCTGGGGTGTTTTACCAGATTACTTAATTTTTTTCTTTTATAATAAATACACTGATAGTGTGAAGTCTAGGATCTGAATTAGATTAATATCTGACTGGGAATCCTAATCATCTATCTGATTTCAACAGACTGCCCCAAATTATGAATATTGGAAATTGTAAATATTGAAACTGGAATCTAACACAAAACAGGGATAAAATCTCCCTATAAAGAGAAGATACTCTGATATACTGGGATTTCTACGTGATACAGATAGAATATTTCATATTAATTTCCCCTTCTTCCCCATGTATCAGCATGACTTCTGGTCTTTTCCAATTCAACATATTCAGCTATGTCTTAAAATTGCTTCTTTTCACAATACTGGTAAACTCTAACCTTGTGAGGTGTCCTCTTCTCAGACAGATCTTATTTGAATGCTTCATCATGTAGAGTTCTCTTTCAAGACAAGTTTTTTCCAAGCCCATGTGATATTCTTGTTTGTATCCTGCACATTACCTAGGACCATATTTTGTACGTGGTAGGTGTTCAGTAAACAGACCCAACATAATTGGATCTAGAGCTGCCTCCTTCTTTTCAAAGACCACTTCAACCCTTCCAATTTCTCCTTTTAAAAAGATCAGTGCAAAACTCTATTTCCTGCCCATTAAATGTAATGATCCCTTCCACTTTCTGTGGCCCTCGGTGGGTAGGCAGATGAAGTTAGAACATGGAGAAAAGGCTTTTGCAAAAATAAAAGGCCCATGGTTATTCAAGAGAAGGAGTGTCTGCTTCTTCAAGTCTAATGTAATCTGGGAAAGCATCCTAGGCATTACAAAAGCTTTTCAGTCACAGTCCTTTGCTCATCTCATGATTCATTTTACATGAAATCTCATAACAATATGAAATAAAATATATTCTAATATATATTAAGAAAATAGCTCATTGTACAGTTCAAACCACAAGCCACTCCATGGATGGAAAACTGAGAAATCTACTTCTGAAAGAATTTACCACCTTGGAAATCAAAAAGGGTCACTGAGTCAGAATCAATTCGATAGCAGTGAGTTTGGTTTGGTGAATTAAAGGAATATATTTCTAACTCTTATTCGATATTGTATTGAAAGTCCTAGCCAGGGTAATAGGCAAGAAAGGAAAATAAAAGGCATCCTAATTGCCAAAGAAGTAAAACAATCTCAATTTGAAGATGGTATGATGCTGTATATAGAAAATCATAGAGACTCAACAAGAAAATTACTACTAGAAGGATTCAGAAATGGTGCAGGATACAAGATCAACTTACAAAAATCAGTTGAATTCCTCTACATTAACAACGAGAACGCTGAAAGGGAAAACAATACCATTTACATTAAAAAAAAAAAAAAACAAACTCATTGCTGTGGAGTCTGTTCTGACTCATAGCAACCCCTCCTTGGGTTTCCGAGGAGGTATCTCTATTGAAGTAGATTGCCCAGCCTTTCTTCTGAGGAATGGTTGGTGTGTTTAAACCACCAGCCTAGCCACTAAAATGTAAAGTGTTGTTGTTGTTGTTATTTGCCATCAAGTTGGCCCCGACTCATAGCGACCCCTCCTTGGGTTTCCGAGGAAGTATCACTAGGAAAGTAGATTGCCCCATCTTCCTTCCGAGGAGTGGCTGGTGGGTTTGAACTGCCAGCCTTCTGGTTAGAGGTCAAGTGCCTTAGACACTATGCTACCAGAGCTCCTAAAATGTAAAGTACTTAGGAGTAAATCTAACTAGAGATTCAAAAGACTTATACAAAGAAAATTATAAGACACTGTTACAAGAAATCAAAAGAGACTTATATAAATGAAAGAATATATCATGCTCATGGATGAGAAGACTTAACATTGTAAAAATGGCAATACTCTCCAAAGCAATCTACAGATATAATTCAATCTTTTCTGGATCTCATCACCATTCTTTAAAGAGATGGAAAAACCAATCACCAATGTTATAAGAAAGGAAAGAGACTCCAGATAAGCAAAGCACTACTAAAGAAGAAAAACAAAGTAGGAGCAAAATCTATGGTGTATCACTACAGTGATCAAAACAGCCTCATGTTTGTGCAATGACAGACACATAGAACAATGGAACTAAATCCAGAACCCAGAAGTAAATCTATTCGCCTATGGAGAATTGATCTTTAACAAAAAGCCAAAACTCCTTAAATGGGGAAGAGAGAGTCTTGCTATAAAGTGGTCTTGGCAAAGCTGAATATAATTTCTAGGGAAATGAAACAAGGTCCCAATCTCTCACCATATTCAAAACTAACCCAAGATAGATCAAAGACAAAAATATAAAATCTGAAGTCATACAGATCATCAAATTAAAAATAGGAGCGAACTTAAGGACCATAATATACAGCATATATGCATTATCAAACATAACTAAAAATGCACAGACAGTGGATGGCAAACTAGATGACTGGGACCTCCTAAAAATTAAACATTTATGTGCATCATAAGACTTTACCAAAAGAGCAAGAAGAAAACTTGAGAACTGAGAAAAAAATTTGGCATCAATATATAGGATAAGAGACTGATCTCTGAAATTTATAGAAAACTTCAACATCTTAACAACAAAAAGACAATCAATTAAAAGTAGCTGAGATTAAGAACAGACACTTCACCAAAAAAGACATTCAGCACTCAGGTGGCTAACAAACACAAGAGGAAATGCTCTTGATCATTAGCCTTTAGAGAGATGGAAATCAAAACAACAATGGGATATCATCTCATCACAGCATTAATAATGAAGTTAAAAATAAATAAATAAGTGCTGGTGAGGGTGTGGAAAAACTGGAACCCTCAGACACTGTATGTGGGAATGACAAAATGCACAACCACAGTGAAAAGTGGTTCAGTATTTCTTAAGAAGTTGGAAATGGAAATAACATATGATCCAGCAATCCCATGACTAGGTCTATATCCTAGAGAAATAAGAGCCACGACACAAATAGATACATGTATACCCATGTTTATCACAGCATTATCCACAATAGCATAAAGATGGGGAAAAAAGTTGGAAACAACCCAAGTGTCCTCAACAGATGAATGGATAAGCAAATCATGATACATACACAGAGTGGAATAATAAGCAAAGTTAAAGAATAACAATGAATCTGTGAAACACTTCATAACATGGATGAACCTAGAGGATGTTATGCAGAGAGAATTTAGTAAATTATGAAAGGAAAATACTCTATAAAGCCACTACCATCAAAAGTTAAGAAAAATTTTATGCAGAGGAAGAATCATTATTTGAGAGCTACCAAGAACAGCAGGGAAAAGAGGGTAAATCACTAATTAGAAAGTAGACACATAATAACTTGCTTGAAAGGAATGATAATATGCAGTAACAATATACAGGGAATTCAGCACAAAATGATTAAGGCAGTAGAAGACACAGGGAGGAGCACAAGAGTTAAAGGTAATAAAGATGAATACTGTTACATACACAGTCCTACAATAACAGTAATAGCAATAATCTATGAGTGGATACATGGATAGCCACTCAAGCTGAAAAGGGTGGGAAGGTGAATGAGACTATACCCATGAATATATATAGGTTTGACAAAGGATATCACTACCAACGTACTTATATGTGCTGCAAATATATCCATGAATGTAGTAGAGCACACAGGGGCACTGTTATGAAAACTTATCAGTCAACCAAAGAATGTGAGGGCATGGGGCCTCAGGACCATAATCTCAAGGGAAACTAGGACCAAGTGGCATAACATAGCCCTCAAAGATGATGTTCTACATCTTACTTTGGTGAGTAGTGACTGGGATCATAAAAGCTTGTGGTCAAACATCTATGGTGCAACTATTGGTCTCTCCTGCCCAGAGCAAAGAAAATGCAATGAATCATTTAGTCCAAGGACTAATGTCCCACTTGAACCCCAGCCTCCAGGACAATGAGACCAGAAGAACTAGATGGTGCCAGGCTACCACTACCACTGCTGAACTCTCTGGAAGGGATCACAATAGAAGGTCCCAAATAGATAGAGTGGGCACAAATATGGAATAAAAGGGAAAATGATTTAAAAGAAAAAAACATGCACCAGGATTTCTAGTCTGAGGAAAACCAGTGGAACTTCTGAGATTATGGCCCTTAAACACTCTTCCAGCCAGTAACTGAACCCAACCACAGTATCTCATCTTTCAGCCAAACTATAGATAGGCCTCTAAGGTGAATGAACAGTAGAGACTGGTTCCGGTAAGATGGAGGAATAGGCAAACAAACTACACAGACCCTCTTCGACAAAGAAAAGGGAAACCAATTAACACAGATACAGAAGATAATTCTGGAGCCCTGAGTTTTCAAAGGAAGAATACAGAAGTGGACTAAACTCCAATTAGTAGAAGAACTTGCATGAAAACATTGAAAAAGGAGACATATGGAGCTACGGTCTGTCAGCAACCCTGACAGAATGGTCAGCTTGAATATTGCCAAGTGGTGTTAGGACCTAAGAAGTAACCTAAAAATTGGCCCTGCTAGCCAGGGGTAGCAATAAAGAGGGAGACGGGAATTTTGCCTGTCCAGAGGGCAGAGGCATTTTGAATATTTACAAGCAGTTTGACCATTTTGGATATTTAAAGCAACACCATTCACTCAGATTCCAGGAACCTAAGAATAGGCTCCACTTGTTGGGGACTGCAGGGACATTCCAGGCACTGAGGACTGGAAAGATGTGCATTTTCCTTTTTACTCTTATATCCCATGCTCTCTTGGTGAATGGAGGTGCAGCCATCCCTCACTCCTACCCACTTTCTGGGCAAGCAGAAATTCCATCCAAGAGCCTGTGTGTCCTTTCCCACATTGCCCAGGTTTTTTTTCTTTTTTTTTTCTTTCTTTTTCTTAGTTTGTTTGTTTTTGTCTGTTTTAAAATTATTATTGTTATTATTTTCTTTTTTTGTCCTTTTTATTATATTCTTTCTTCTTCATTCCCAGGTTCTAGCTATTGGCTTTTTCTCTCTTCCCTTTTCCTGGTTCCCATTTCTTTCTTTCTTGTGGTTCTTCCCATTCCTTGTTTGTCCTTTTGCATTTTTACCATTTTTTCTTCATTTTTATCCTACTCTACTTCTTTTCTGTTATTCCTTCCTCCCCAGATATTGCAGATTCCCCTTCTTTTTCTATCCATATTTCTTTTTTTTTTTTAAAGTATTTATTCAAAAATATTATAACCCTTTATAGCACCTCTTTTTTTTCTTTTTTTTCTCTTTTTGGGGATTTTTTCTGTGTGTTTACACAATGTGTGTTTTTGTCTTCTTGTTTTTAGTTTTCCAATGATTTTTCAATCGCTGTTTTTGTCTGAGTGGGAGACAGCAACCATGCCCATATGGCCCAATCATACCTGCAGCTCCTGCAGCTCCACTTACTGACTGAGAACCACCACTTCCTTCTGCACAAATTGGCAAATGATACATGACCACCAATAAAAGCCTGACTCACCCTTAATTGCTCTTCACAAACAGTTAACAGAGGTCTGTGCAGCCACTCTCATTCTCTATCACACCCACCATGAGACAGGTGGTGAGTGCATAAGTGCTGCCAACTAGTGAATAGAGGAGCACAGTACACTGCTGATTCAGATACATCCCCCTCAAAAAAAGAACAAAGAAAACTAAAATAATGGGTGAATCACTCCAACATACAATCACCAAAGAGATATAAATACAACAAAGTCACAATGTCTTGGAGAAAATGGATCATCATGGTCCACACAAAGAAGAAAGCTAAAGCAGTAGAAACAGGGAGCAGGATACAGACCCAGAATACATTCCTGAGGAAGAAGAAGCATTGGAACTCCCTGATAAGGAATTCAAAAGAACTATATTTAGGTACTTTCAATGCATTGAGAGACTGATCATGGAAAATATTGACAAAATTAAGGAAAATACAGAAAGAACCCTAGAACAATTTTGGAAGAAATTACAAGAACAAAATGCTAAAATAAATGAAAAATTATAAATGATACAAAATCTACAGATAGAAATCCAGAAGATTAATACTAAATTTTCAGAAATAGATAACACATTGAAAGGACAAAGGAGTAGAATTGATGCAATGGAAGACAGAATTAATGAGACAGAAGACAAGTGCCTGAATACTTCTTTGGAAAGGGATCAATCAGAAAAATGATCAAAACAAAATGAAGAAAGCCTAAGATTCATGTGGGATACCATCAAAAGAAATAATCTACATGTAATTGGAATTCCAGAACAGAAAGAAAAAAATAAAACCACTGAGAAAATTGTCCAAGATTCGTTGGAAGAGAACTTCCCTGATATGATGAAAGATGAGAATACATCCATTCAGGAAGTCCAAAAACCCCAAACAGTAGAGATCCCAAAAGAAAACACCAAGACCCATCATTATCAAACTCATCAAAACCAAGGACAAAGAAAGAATCCTGAAAGCAGCACGGCAAAAACAAAAAAGTTACTTACAAAGGGCAAGCAATAAAACTAACCTCATGGTTTCTCAGCAGAAACCATGCAGGCAAGAAGGCAATGGGATGGTATATATAAAACCCTGAAAGAGAAAAAATTCCAACCAAGAATTATATACCCAGCAAAATTACCCCTCAAATATGATGGTGAAATTAGGAGATTTCCAGATAAGGAAAATTAAAGGAATTTTTTAAAACCAGACCAACCTTACAAGAAATACTAAAGGGACCCCTTTGAACAGAGAACCAATAACAGCAAACAATGACTGACCATTAATACATATTATGATGTAACCCACAAACCAACACATTTAAGGAAGTAGCCAAAATAAAATAAGCTTACAAGATTACAAACAGGGAACTAGAGTATCAACCAGCAAATGAGGACAACTACAAAATAAAAAAAGGGAAAAAATAGTGGTTACAGAACTTTTAAATGGTGAGGAAGTCAACAGAGTTGCAAAATAGAATGGACTGTCCTAAACTTGGGGAGAAAATTATAAATCACAGGGTTATCTCAAAGAAAAATAATAAACTTTCACATCAAAATAAAAAAGAGGACAAGTAAAAATTTTTAGCAAACACTAAAACAACAGCAACAAAGGAAATAATAACACAATTCATAAACAAAATGAGTTCAGCACAGAAAATTATATGAACAAAGAAACCAGGGACACTATGAAAAACACATAAAAAATGACAGCAACAAATTCATACTTGTCGATAATTACATTGAATGGCAATGGATTAAATGCACCACTCAAGAGATAGATAGGAGCTCTGGTAGCATAGTGGCTAAAGCACTTGACTGCTCACCAGAAGGCTGGCGGTTCAAACCCACCAGCCACTCCTCGGAAGGAAGGTTGGGCAATCCTACTTCCATAGTGACACTGCCTCGGAAACCCAAGGAGGGGTCGCTATGAGTCGGGGCCGACTCGACGGCACATAACAACAACAACAACAACAAGAGATAGAAAGTTGCAGACTGGATAAGGAAATATAACCCATCCATATGCTGTCTACAAGAGGTACACCTTAGAGACAAGGACAAAAATAGACTAAAAATCAAAGGTTGGAAAAAGATATATCAAGCAAATTGCAACCAAAACAGAGTAGGAGTGGCAATATTGATTTCTGATCAAATTGACTTTAAGACAAAAACCACCATAAGAGACAAAGACAGACATTATATAATGATTAAAGGATCAATCTGACAAGAAGATATAACTATAATAAATATCTCTGGACTCAATGAACAAGCCCCAAAATACATAAATCAGACTTTAACGGCATTGAAAAGAAAAAGATGACTCCACAGTCATAGTAGAAGACTTTAATACACCACTTTCTATAGAACAACTGGAAAGAAACTCAACAAAGACACAGAAAAACTAAACAATACAATCCACCAGCTTGACTTTATAGACATCTGTAGAGTACTTCACCCAACAACAGCACAATATGCATTGTTTTTCAGTGCACATGGAACATTCTCCAGGATATGTTAGACCATAAAGCAAGCCTTGTTGTTGTTGTTGTTGTTATGTGCCATCGAGAGTCGGCTTCGACTCATAGTGACCCCTCCTTGGGTTTCCAAGGCAGTATCACTATGGAAGTAGGATTGCCCAACCTTCCTTCCGAGGAGTGGCTGGAAGAAGTGGGTAGATTTGAACCACCAGCCTTCTGGTTAGCAGTCAAGTGCCTTAGCCAGTATGCTACCAGAAAGCAAGCCTTAATAAATTTTAAAACATTGAAACTCTGCAAGGCATCTGCTAAGATCACAGTGATATAAAACTAGAAATCAACAATAGGAACATCAACAGAAAAAGACCAAACACATGGAAACTGAATAACACCTTCCTGGAAAATGGGTAATAGAAGAAATAAAAATGAAAAAAAAAAAATTACTTAGATCAAATGAGAATGAAAACAAAACATACCAAAATCTCTGGGACACAGCAAAAACAGTGATCAGAGGCCAATTTATAGCAATCAATGCACACATGAAAAAAGAAGGAAGAGGCAAAATCAACACCTTAACCCAGTATCTCAAAAAATTAGAAACAGAGCAATAAAAAAAGCCTACAGTCATCAGAAGAAAATAAATAATAAAGATTTGAGCAGAAATAAATGAAACAGACAATAGAAAGACAATAGAAAAAATAAACAAGATTTTTTTTGAAGATTAGTAAAATTGAGAAACCACTGGAAAATTTAACAAAGGAAAAGAGAGAGAGAATACAAATAATATGAATAAGAAAGGAATTGGGTGATGTCACAACAGAACCAACAGAAATGAAAAGGATAATATCAGGATACTCTGAAGATCTGTACTCCAACAAATTTGAAAATGTAGAAGAAATGGACAGATTTCTAGAAACAAATTACTTATCTAAACTAACACAGACTGAGGTGGAAAAGTTGAACAGATCCATAACAAAAGAAGAAAATGAACAGGTCATAAAAAAAATTACCAACAAAAAAAAGTCCTGGCCCAGACAATTTCACTGGAGAATTCTACCAAACATTCAGAGAAGAACTGACACCAATCCTACTCAAACTATTACAGAGCATAGAAAAGGATAGGATCCTCTTAAGCTCATTATATGTAACAAGCATAACCTTGATACCAAAATCAGGCAAAGACATCACTAAAAAGGAAAGAGATGCAAACACCTTTCAACAAAATCCTAGCCAATAGACTCTGACAACATATCAAAAACATAATGCATTATGACCAAGTGGGGTTCATGTCAGAGATGCAAAGATGGTTCAACATTAGAAAAACAATCAACATCATCCATCACATAAAAAAAAAAAAAAA
>NW_006921881.1:4129525-4194411 GCF_000298275.1 Orycteropus afer afer
AAACTACTGGAACTAATTGAGAGATTTAGCATACTGGCAGGATACAAAATTAACATAGAAAAATCAGTTGGATTCCTCTTCACCAGCAAACAGATTGCTGAAAAAGAAATAAGGAAATCCATACCATTCACAAGAGCTACCCAAAAATGAAATACTTGGGAATAAATCTTACCAGGGACACAAAAGACCTGTACAAAGAAAACTACAAAAGACTACTTCAAGAAACCAGAAGAGATATACATAAATGGAAGAACATACCATGCTCATGAATAGGAAGAATGAACATTGTGAAAATGTCAATTCTACCCAAAGCAATCTATATATTCAAAGCTATCCCAATCCAGATACCATCAACATTCTTTAAGGATATGGAAAAACCAATCACTAACTTTATATGGGAAGAAAAGAGACCTCAGATAAGCAGAGCACTATTGAAGAAGAACAAACTAGGAGATCACAAACTTCCAGATCTCAAAACCTACTATACAGCCATAGTAGTCAAAACTGCCTAGTATTGGTGCAAAGACAGATACATAGACCAATGGAATATAATTGAAAATCCAGAAATAAATCCATCGACCTATGGTCAGCTGATCTTTGACAAAGGGCTGAAATTCATTAAGTGGGGAAGAGATTGTCTGTTTAACCAATGGTGCTGGCAAAACTGGATAGCCGTTTGTAGAAAAATGAAACAAGATCTGTATGTAATACCATACACAAAAGCTAACTCCAGATGGATCAAAGACTTAGATGAAAACCAAAAACTATAAAGTTCCTCAAGAAAAAAATAGGGGCAAAGTTAGGGGCCCTTATATATGGCATAAATAGACTATTAAGCATAACCCAAAATGTACAAATAGCAGACAATAAACTAGATGAATGATACCTTCTAAAAATTAAATTTTTTATGTGCTTCCAAAGAATTCTCCAAAAGAACTCTCATACACTGCTGGTGGAACTGGAAAATGGTACAACCATTGTGAAAAATGGTACAACCATTGTAGAAAATGGTGTGGCATTTCCTTAAAAACTGAAAATAGAAATACCATTGGAACCAGCAATTCCATTACTAGATATATAACCTAATGAGGTGATAGACAGGACACAAACAGGCATATGTACACCCATGTTCATTGCAGCACAATTCATTATAGTAAACAACTCACCATAGTGCACAGTTCACAATTAGTCCAGTGGAGTGGTTTACTGTGCAGTCCTCAGCCTATATGACTATGAGACAAGAAGAACTAGATGGTGCCTAGCTACCACTGTCAAGAGATGAAAACAACTTAAATGCCCATCAACAGATGAGTAGATAACCAAATTTTGGTACATTCACACAATGGAATACTATGCTACATTAAAGAACAATGAAGAATATGCGAATCATGTCATAACGTTATGACATTATGGCAGAGGACATTATGCTGAGTGAAATAAGTCAATCACAGACAGACAAATATTGTATGAACCCATTACTGTAAAAAGTCAAGGAAGGATTTGCTTAGGGAAGGGAGTTCACTTTGTAGGTTACTGGGGATGGGAGAGGAGGGGAAGGGAAAATTTCAGACTAGTTGGAGGCCACACACTGAGTTGGGTAAGTGGAGGAATAGTGTGGAAAGAGTCTGTGACCAGCATGATAACACTGGGGAAAAGGAATACATCAAATCATGCACATAAATTATAGATGACAGAGGCTAATACCAGTACATGCACAATACTGCATTACCACTAACACCAACATGAGCCTACAGATAAATACATAGGCATCTGAGAAGATCAGATGGGGGTTAGTGAGCAGGAATATACTCTAGACCAATGATAGGTTCAGCTGAGGATAATCTTGCACAGATACTAATGATACAAAATAATCACAATCTTTACAGAAGAAACAGAAGACAGACTTGGACCGATCCATCAGAGACAGCTGAGACACCTTGGGATAGAGAACCACTGGATCTGCTGACTCAGGACCATAGACTCAATTGGCACAACATACTACATAAAAATCTTGTTCCACAACCTACTTTGGTGAGTAGTGACTGGGGTCTTAAAAGCTTTCGAGCGGCCATCTAAGATATAGCTAATGGCCTCCTCTCATCTGAAGCAAAGAAGAGTGAAGAAAACCAAGGGCATTTTAAAACAATCAGCCCTAGGATATGATGGACCTTGAGAACAGAAGAACCAGATGGTGCCTGGCTATGAATGCCAACCACTTGGGAAGGGATCAAAACTGGAGGTTCTGGATAGATGGGGGGAAAATGTGGAACAAAATTAAAAAACACAATAATGACCAGAATTACTGGTTGGATGGAGTCTGGTGGGACCCCCAAGACTATGGCCCTGGGATACACTTCTGGCTTAGGATAAAACTGACTCCCAAGGGCTGGTTCTCAAACCAACAGTAGAAATACTTACATGCAGAACACCCAATCCAGGGTGATGCACCCCCCTACTTTACAGAGATACACCCCTTGGAGCAATTGGCCATGGGGCACCAGAGGGGAAACATTCACACTGAGGAAAAGCTGGACAGACAGGAGTGCATGACTAAGAAACACACAGGGATTGTGGGGGGGGGGTGATGATCACTGGGAAGGGAGAGGCAAAGAGTGGATCAGAGTTGGGGATGGTAATTGGGGAGTGAAATCAAATGTACATGAACTGTTGAATGGAAAACAAATTCTGCTTTGTAAATTTGCACCCAAAGCACTATAGAAATATATGTGTGTGTGTATGTATACACACACACGTACATATGTTTAAAAATAAATACATAAATAAAGACTTCTCCAAAAGAGTAAAAGAGAACCTACAGATTGGGAAAAAAATATTTGGCAATAACGTATCTGACAAGGGACTTATCTCTAAAATCTATAGAAAACTCCAACACCTCAACAACAAAAAGACAAATAATCCAATTAAAAAATGGGCAGAAGACATGGATAGATACTTCACCAAAGAGAATATTCAGGCAGGCAACAAACATATGAAGAAATGCTCACAATTAGCTACTAGAGAGATGTAAATCAAAATAACAATGAGATATCATCTTGCCCCAGTACTAGTAGCAAAGTTCACTAAGACAGAAAATAACAAATGCTGGCAAGGATATGGAGATTGGGACTCTCATGCACTGCTGGTGGGACTGTCAAATGATACAACCATTGTGGAAAGAAGTATGACAACTCCTTAAAAAGTTGGAATTAGAAATACCATTTGACCCAGCAATTCCATTACTAGGTATACATCCTAAAGAAGTGAGAGCCAGAACAAGAACAGACATATGCACACCTATGTTCATTGTAGCACTATTTACAATAGCAAAAAATGGAAATAACGTAGGTGCCCATCAACAGAAGAGTGGATAACCAAACTATGGTACATACACACAATGGAATACTATGCAACCCTAAAGAATAATGTAGAATTGGCAAAACACTGTGTAACGTGGATGAACTTGGAGGATATTATGCTGAATGAAATAAATCAATCACAGAAGGACAAATATTGTATTAGTCCATTATTGTAAATAGTCAAGGAAAGGTTTCTATATGAAAGGAAAATTTATTTGTTGGTTACCAAGGGTGGGAGGGGAAGAAAGGGAACACTGCTAGATAGGTAGAGACGAGTATTGATTTGGGTGAAGGGAAGAGCAATGTACTAAATGTGAGTGATCAACACAGTGGCACTGAGGAAGAGGAAGGCATAGAGAGGTGCATGGGAGTTACAGACAACAAAGATGAACCCTTTTGCACATTCAGTATTGTGATGTCAGTGATGGCAAACATTGATCTATGGGTGCATAGATGGGTGGACAGGCTGAACTATTAGGTATGTCTATACAGGGGGGAGTGTGCCCAAGACCATGAATAGGGTTGGTAGACAATGTTTCTACAAGTGTATTGGTATGTTCTGTAAGAATTTCCGGGTATATAGTAGAGCTGAGAAGAGACATGGTTGTAGTCACTTCTTGGCCACAGCCAGCTATCCAGAGGGAGCAAGTAGTCGGACTTGTAGGCTCAGGACCATGGTCGCAGGGCACATCAAGCTTTAGCATAACATACTACACAAAACATTGTTTCACATCCTACTTTGGAAAGTAGTGACCGGGATCTTAAAAGCTTGCAAGTGGCCATCTAGAGGCAATGATGGGTCTCTCCTCGTCCAGAGCAAAGAAGAATGAAGAAAACCAAAGGTGAATTGAAATTAGTCCTAGTGACTGGTACACCATCTGATCTGCGCCTATACGACTATGAGACCAGAAGAACTAGATGGTGCCCAGCTACCACTGTCATCCACTTAGAAGGGGATCTATGTAGAAGATCCTGGATAGAGAGGGAGAACGATGTGGAACAAAACTCAAAATCATTTGGAAAAAAAAAAAAGGCACCAGGCACCAGGTTTGTTGGTCTGATAGAGCCTGGTGGAACCACTGAGACTATGGCTCCTAGCTCCCCTTCAGGTCTGGAATTGAACCCACTCCTGTGACTTCCAGCCAAACAAAAACAGGCATATGAGATGAACACTTACATTAGGTAGATACACTGCTTGGAGAGATCATGGGTTGTGTATGCACAGGAAGACAGCTCAGGGGGCAGGAGTACACGGGAGGGAAAGACACAGGGAACAGGTGGCTATGGGGATTCTGTAAAAAGTTGGAATTAGAAATACTATTTGACCCAGGAGAGCTGTTGAATTGTGGTTGACTGTAGCAATGTCATAAGACAAATTGTATATGAACTGCTGTATGGAAGATGAATTTACTCTGTAAACTTTCACCCAAAGCACAATAAAATTAAACAAACAAACAAACAGGTAAACAGTAATAGCAGAAGGGAATTCAGTCATTAGAACAATCAACCACAGGAGACTAAGAGGGCAGCATTTGCCCAGGGATAGACCTAGGCATGTGGGCGGGGATAGGGAGGAATGATGAAGGGAAGTGGTGGATGCTGAGAACAAGTGAGAAGAGCTGTTGAAATATGGAGACTATGGTGAATGTCACAAAACAGAATGTGTATAGATTGTTGAATGGAAAACCAATTTGTTACCTAAACTTTAATTTTAATCACAAGTTTTGTTGAACGCAATGACATGTTCACCAATAAATCTTGAATATAAGCTCTCCAAAGCTCAACACCCTCAATCAACAGCCTCAGAGAAAATGGATTCCACATAGTGTTTCCTTTCTCACTTTGCTCCTCTTAAGTTGAAGTGTTGGACTACAGCATCTAATCTTAGAACCCAGGAAAGACGCTTGTATTCTAGCTATAAGGGAGACTCAGCAAGTGAATTTTGTTTTCTTCTTTAGTAGTTTATAATAGTAATGTGGGAATTCCTATTATTTAAGATGCTACTCAAAATTGCTAGGCAATTGCAATGAATGTTAACATGAATAGAAAATGAACCAAGTTTGTATTAATTATATTAATGTAAAATTACAAGGTAAGCCTACTGAGAAATGTGAATGATTTTAGTAAAGAGAATTAACAACATTTTACTTGGTACAAACTGCTAGGTGTTAGTACTTACTGTTTAAAGCAAACTTTGTAATTTTGAAGAGCACAAAATTTCTCAAGCTAATTTATAAACATTGAATGATTGAATCATCTCAAGAACAAACAATATTTATTGGAAAGGATGAAGAGGTTAAAAATGTGTCTGAGAAAAATGATAGAAGATAATAAAAATATTTTATAGATAAAAGAATGATTCTGCTACCTGAAGTATTTTAGTAAACAGTGATTACAATATTACTTACCTAGCATGAATATTTAAATACAGGAGATCTGGTGGCATGTGGCCTAAGGCATTTGACTGCTAACCAGAAGACTGGTGGTTCAAACCCATCAGTCACTCCTCAGAAGGAAGATTGGGCAATCCACTTCTGTAGTGATACCACCTTGGAAACCCAAGGAGGGGTCACTATGAGTCAGATCCAACTCAATAGCATAAATATATAAATGCAGACTAACAAGAAAAGTATTGAAACCATAAAACTAGAAATTAAAATAACTATGCTCTTTTTGTGATTCAGTATGCCAACTGAAATAATTAATGAAATAATTGTTTCAGAAATTTTGGTAAAGTATGTAATTGGTGTACAACTAAAAAGAAAAAAAAATGTTATTTACACATTATTGCAGGTGGATTGAATAGTCCAATAATTAAGGAGGAAATAGATCTTAGTATTAGACATTTAAGATTATGATTTGGTAGCCTAAAATGGTTAAGCTTTCACAATCTTTGCCACAATCTTTAAAAACACATCATCAACTTATAAGATATAAGGTTTGCATAGAAAAAAGCAGCCTGTAAACAAAATTAAAGAAGGACTTAGAAAAATGTTTTTACCTTTATAAAATACAGAATTAAAATATTTCTACACTTTTTGTAAAATTGATATAACATAAAAATGTGTAAAATCACAATGGGTAACATGAAAAATAAGATCTGGTGGCATAGTGTTTAGAGGGTTGGTGGTTCAAACCCACCAGCCGCTCCATGGAAAGAAGATAGGGCAATCTACTTCCATAAGGATTTGCCACCTTGGAAACCCAATGGGGATTGTTATGAGTTGGAATTGACTCGATGGCAGTGAGTGTGGTTTGGTTTTATATAAACATATATATATATATTAATAATATTTCATTTTTGGAGCCATCACAAATTTTTAAAATTATAAATAGTAAAATTTTGCTGTTATAAAAATGGCAAAAATTATAAATCTCTTCAATATTGCCTCAGAAACCCAAGGAAGGGTTGCTATGAGTCAGATTCGACTCAACAGCAGTGAGTTTTACAATATCCTATGCTGTGTATACTTTATACACATTTGCATTTCAGGCACATAGTATTATTTCAACCATCAAATAAGTTCTCTATAAATGTATCTTGAATAAATTAATAAAATCTTGTGAGACACATAGAGAACTGACAAGGTCATAGGCTAAAGGCCACATAAAATTGTTTAATATTGTTGGAAATAGCATGGTCATATATGTTCAAGTAATTTGAACATTTTATACACTTTGATTCTACAGCCCTTTTTTTTAGAATTATGAAGACCAGAAGTTCCATTTTCAGTATTATTTATAAGATATAAGAATTGGAAATAACCTATATGTATAAAATAGGTGAATGGCTAAATATATAACGAAACCTGTGAGAGTAGGAACTCAGTGGAACTGCCTTGTTTTCCCAGGTCTCTCAATTTTTCCTCCTTTGACAGGGGGCAGTCTTACCACTTTACTATTATTTGTTTTGGTAGAAAATATTTGAGTTTTCCTCGTAGTATATCTTTTTCAGCTTTTGTGTGCTTTGTTACATTATGATATGAATTTCATTGAATGCCATGCATCCATGAACATTATAAAAGTAAAACTACACAGTTGTACATAATTTTTTAGTGCAGTTGAGTCAATTCCCATAGGTATAGGGACCTATGTGACAGAGTAGGACTGCCTCATAGGGCTTTCTAGGCTGGAATCTTTACAGAAGGAGATTGCCACATTTGCCCTGAGATGATACTGGATGTGTTCAAACTACCAACCTTGTGGTGGGCTTTCGAGCTCTCAGATCTTGTAGCTCCAGGGCTCCTTATACCAATACACAAAATTGGTATGAGCAAAGGCAAGAATAAAACAAATGATGTAAAAATAGTTTATTAGTTTAGTTCGTGAGATTGTATGTAAATTATCCTTATTTTATCCCTTCTTAGTTATAAAATTGCCTATTCAGAGGAAAAAAAAAAATAGAAAGTGTGCTTATAATTGTTGATATGCCTGTGTATCTGTTTATGTCTGTGTCTATGTATATTAGAGGGTATGGGGAGTGTGGTAGTTCAGTTTGTATGTCAACTTGGCTGGGACAGGTGGAGTGGCTGGACAGATAGATATAATATTCCCCATGATGAGACTGACAATCAAGTCCATGGTGGAATCTACTCTGAGCAGCTGAGTAGCTGTCTTGGAGAATGTGGTCTACTTCCCGTATATAAGCAGAAGCCTTGGGGAATGGTCTGTAGCTTATGGCATGCTTGGACCCTGCATGTAGCCGTGTCATTGTTCAGCAGCCTGCCATGCTCTGCTGACCTTGGGACTTACAATGGACTTAAATTTATGGCCTGCTGTGTGGTTTGGTAACATTAGGACTGTGCCTTTTTACTTGACAACCTTGGGCTCATCTGCCTTAGCAGGCAGTAGCTGTCTGAGTAAAGAAACACACCTCTACCTCCAGTGTGCCGGGAGCAGAAAGCAGAGCTGGATCCCAAGGTTGAGGGGGTTTCACCCAGCCCCTAGAGCCTGGCACTTTGAACTTGTACTTAAAGGCTCCAAATTGTAAGAGAATAAACTCCTGTTTGTTAAGGTCATCCCATTTATGGTATATTCTTGTAGAGTGGCCCTAGGTAACCAGAACAGGGAGTAGTGGGTCTATATTAAAATATTATAGTTGCTTATTTTCTCTTAATTTGGAAGAAGGAACAAATGCTTCTCATTTCTAAAAAGGGGTGAGTTACATGAATTATTTCCTTAATGACAATGGTTGCATTGTTTGATGAATCCACAGGGAAAACTAAAAATGTTATTTCTTTCCTTAAAGCCATGTTGAAGGAATTCAATATTATTTAATGTGTTCCTGGTATATAATATTGTCCAGCCATCAATGACAGGACAAAAATATCTTTTTGAATTTTCTACTCAACACTAACTTTCTGAAAGCTCCTTTCATGGCCTCATTCTTGAGGCTATAGATAATAGGGTTGAGTGTTGGAGGCATTACTGTATAAAAGATAGAAATCATGAGGTCAAAAAGAGCTGGAGATTCTGAATTTGGTTTGAGAAACTCAAAGATACCTGTGGAGAGAAAAAATGAGACAACAAAGAGGTGGGGCAGGCAGGTGGAGAAGGCCTTGGATCGGCCCGCAGCAGAGGGCATTCTTAGAACTGTGGAGAAGATGTGGATATAGGAGAGGCCAATAGAGATGAAGCAGATGAATGCCATCACAGATAGGAAAGCATCCACTCCAAACACTCCAAGGTAGTTATTGGAGCAGGAGAGCTTTCGTAACTGGGGGACATCACAGAAGAAATGGTGGATTATTTTGGCTCTACAGAATGTGATAGAGAATGTGGTTGTTGTATTCAAGATGCCAGAGATGCTACCACTTAACCATACAGCTATCACAGCCCACTTACATATATTGGGATCCATGATGACATCATAGTGCAATGGGAAGCAGATGGCTACATACCGGTCATAAGACATCACTGTAAGAATGGCCACCTCAGCCCATGCAAAAGTTGTGAAGAAGAAAACCTGGAGCATGCACTGACCATGAGAAATATAGCCATCATCCATCAGAGAATTGTCAATGGACTGGGGGACTGTGACAGAAATGATGGAGAGGTCCAGAAGGGAAAGGTGTTTTAAGAAATAATACATCGGAGAATGGAGACGCTGGTCCAATGTGGTGATGATGATAATGATGAGGTTGCCTGCCAAGGTTAAAAGATACATCACCAGGAACAGGAAAGCCTGTAAAATCTGTAGCTCACGAATGTCAGAAAACCCCATGAGGAGGAATCCACTCGTTGAGGTTATGTTCGCCGAAATCATTTTGAAGATTTCAATTGCAGTGGCAGCTGGAATAAAAGAGGATTTGGAAAATGCAAGAGAAAAATATTAAACTTAATTTTATTTATTTATTCATCATTACTTTCTAAAACAATTATATACTAAGTGCCTGCTATGTCTTATCAGCTGTGTCCTAGATATTTAGATCTAAATGTGTAGCCTATTTTCTACATTAGTAAACCAGTACTTACACTTGAGTCAAATATGTTAAAGTCACTGGTCCTGTCATAAAAATAATTTGCATCACCAAAAAAAAAAAAAAAAACCTACCAACTTCCATTTCCAGTAATGAAAAACACATTGCTTTGTTTTAAGTCAACAACAGGAAAGCAATGATCAGCTATTGACCACAAATTTCTGAAAATTGGATGTGTTGCATTTCTGTATAGGGCACTGCTCTATTTTAGCAGATAGAATAGCTCTATGAAGTACATAAGTATTGGGAATTGAAAAATGGATTAGCTGGCTAAGCAGGATAATCATCAGTTCCTTCCTGTTGAATAATTCTGTCATAAGGAGAGCCCATGTAATCGTGGAGCCTAGGACCAAACTGTACAGTGTTTTCGCCTTTGCAAATACCATCTTATTTAATGGAAATGTCATTGAAATCAAGAGCCAAAACACTTTCTCAAGGAAATACTTATATGTTAGTTTTAGATTCATTATCTAATCTAATTGCTTGGAGCATTTTCTGGTATCGAATTTAGCTTTCTCTTTGAATCTTCCTTTCATTCACTTTCTCTGCCCATTATTTGCAACATCAAAAGCGAATCTGAAGAGGAATGAAGTGATATATATTTCTGAGAAAGGAGAAATCAAATTTAGTTTCATTGTCCAGTGCTTTGGGCTTTGTGGGAGGGAAATAACCAACATTTCTCCCTTCATTAAGATAACCAAAGATAACTCTCAATTGCTGGAGAGTCAATTCCAACTCACAGTGACCTGTAAGAAAGAGTAGAACTGCCCCGCAGGGTTTCCAAGGCTGTAATCATTGTGGAAGCAGACTGTCATCTTACTGTGTGGAACTGCTATCTGGTTTCAACAGCTGAGCTTTTGGTTAGCAGCTAAACACGAAACCACTGAGGCACCAGGGCTTCTTTTCAGTTTGAGGGCTGATGAGTAATTTCATAAGTACCCAGAAAACACCCACTGCCAATGAGTCTATTCTGGCTCAAAGAAATCCTATGAGACAGAATAGAAATGTCTTATAGGTTTTCCTAGGCTATAAAGCATTACAGGGAACAGACTGCCTTCTCTTTCTACCATGGAGCAGCTGGTGGGTTCAAACTGCAGGCCTTTCATTTAGCATCCAATTGCCTTAACCACACACCACAAGGGTTCTTTCACTTAATATCAAGTCCCGCATATTCCTTTTTTTTTTTCCTTTCATCTGTGAGTTCTAAGCAACAATGAAAAAAAATCACTGTATCAGAGTCTCTTGGGGTTTTGTTCTGAATCAGGTGACATCTCACCATTTTTTATATATTAGTAATCCATCTTCTTAGAAATGATAACTGGGAGAATCCTAAATTTGGAGGCCATCATTCCTTCCCCATTTCTTATCCTTTTGAGAGAGGATATTTTTGGTCAACCAATAGCTCTCTCATTTTGCTTTATTTTTCTAATGTCTGATGTCAGTATTTCCTGCTGACCTCCAGACGTATTCTGCCTCCCACACTTCTTCTCTTCCCTGAAGAATGAGTTTAGGATTTGAGCATTCCATTGCTATATCCTACTGTCTGACATGGATCAGTTGTTTTAGATTTACAATAAAAATAGATACTAAATTAAGTAAAATGTTGAAAACATTTGCTGTTATTGCCAAGTATAAGTTTCTTTTTTTCACTCTTTGAAAATAAAACGTAAGGCTAATCTGTCTAGAATTCTCCTAACTTTATCCATTTCTACCAAAATCTCATACTAGATATTAGAGAACAGGAGGAACTACACAGCAATTTGGAGCCATTCTGTTAAAGCAATTTTAGTTTGCTTCTAACATAATTTCTCCCTTTCTGTGTCCTTGTAAAAATGTCATGGTGAAGGTATTGTGATCTGACCTCCTCTAACTCCACAAGAGAATAGGAGGATCATTATTAGAATCAATGGCCCAGGCTGATTGCTATGAGATGGAAGCTCCCTCTCCTGCCTCCATTCTTCAATCTTTTTATCAGTTCTGACAACAACCATCCCTCCCATGGCACTCTCTACTTCTTTACTGGGTTTCATAACTCATTGTAATGGCCACAGAGAAGTCACAGACAATACTCACGATTGTGAGGTAGTTGAGTTGGATCCAACTCATAGTGACCTGTCCTTAGGTTTCTGAGGCAGTATCTTTGTGGGAGTAGATTGCTTAATCTTCCTTCCAAGAAGCAGCAGGTGGGTTTGAACTGCCAGCCTTCTGGTTAGCAGTCAAATGCTTTAGGCATTATGCCACCAGATCTCCTATAAGGGAAGTAATAGATTACAATTCACATTCAGGAACTCTCAGGATACAATCTTTTGATCTGGACTGGCTTTTCTCAATTGTGCAGCAGGCAAGCATATCTCTGTCTCCTTGGCCTCTCTGCCCCAATGCTCCTTGGCCTCTGCCTTGCTCAGGCAAATGTTACAAATTTCTTTTAGCTCTGCTGGTAATTGCTCAGAGGCACCCCACTCCACTAGTAAACGTCCTTCCTGAAGGCATTCAGTTTTCCATTCTCTGGGTTTGGAAGCCCACCAACCACACTGTCCTGCCTTTCTATCTGGTCTCCTGCCTCTACTGTTTCTGCTGCCTCTGCTGCTCACCATCTCTGGTGTTACATCTTTTTGTCTCCTAGGTCCCAGCACAGGGACCCTGGGTCCAAAGGATGCACTCTTCTTGGTGTTTGTCAAGTCCCCCCTTTTTACCTCTGGGATGACTCATTTTAGGCCCAGCAGGATGGCAAAACTAACCAATCTCTGCATTACAGTCCCATACAGTTAATTTCCATTGTTCCACCCTCACAAATGTGCCATGCACTTTATTTACCTTATTAGCAAGCTATCCAATCCCCTTGGTGGATCACAAGCATCTCACATTTGCATAATCTCACCCAGTCATTTGATGAGAGCTACAAGAGACTGCAGCTTAAAGTCCATATTAAGTAATTCACTACACCTCAGTCAAGTTATTTGTTCTCTTTTTTCTTAAATTGGTAAACTGATAAACAGTATTTTTATCCACCCTTAATTTTTACTTTGCTTCCTTAAATATGTTATTTTGCCAAATTTGTACAAGTAATGATCTTTCCAAAAGGGAAGGGTAAAATTAAACAATTTTAAGTGTTTGTTTTTATGGGGCAGAAATTATGCTGGTAATTATCATTAAATAAATTTCATTTAAATAAATTTCATTTAATCCACAGAGACATTATTATATTCTAGGAATGAAGTTCCATTTTTACTGGAAAAAATAAGGCTTATAATACTTAAGTAACATTATTGAGATCTGAGACTCAAACACTTGGCCTTACTAATTCATGTACTACATTACATCTGAAAATCTAAAAATATTGATTAGAGACACACAGAGAGCATTGGAGAAAGGCACAATTACATTGAAAGCATATTCATCCAAGGATCTGTCTCTCATAGTGTTATTAGGAATTACTTGAAGAAATGTTTTGTAATTATTTTACTGCATACTAAAACATTTAACTAGGAGCTCTGGTAGCATAGTGCCTAAGGCACTTGACTGCTAACCAGAAGGCTGGTGGTTCAAACCCACCAGCCACTCCTCGGAAGGAAGGTTGGGCAATCCTACTTCCGTAGTGATACTGCCTCGGAAACCCAAGGAGAGGTCGCTATGAGTCGGGGGCAACTCTATGGCAAATAACAACAACAACAACAAAACATTAACTATCTCAACTAACTGATTTTAATTAAATGTCTCATTACCATAATACATTTATATAAATCTGATATTTGGATTTTGTTAATCAGCTCATTTTTAGGGAAGTTACCTTCCTTATTATTAGATTAACAGTCTTGCATTTTCAAATTTCATTCAAAGAACATAGATTCTGTCATTGTTTCCATAAAATACTCCCCTCTTTCCTTGTCCAAGACTGGAAAACTCACAACAGACATTTTTGGTGTATAGTAGCTATCAAAGCTGATCACCAACATCAAACCTTTCTCTCCTATAATGCTATAGATCTTTTTAAACATGCTTTTTCCCTAAGAACCCAGGATTTTTTGGTTTTGGTCATCTTTCATAAAGAAAGCCTGAACTGAATGATAAAAGTATTTATTTTCTCTACCTCTCTGACAACAAGAAATAATGTAACTAAAATGCACACTCTAATTTCTATAAAACATTAATAATTAAAGTTTGTAATAGGAGTCAGAAATCAGACATCCTATTGCACTGGGCAAATCTGCTGCAAAAGACCTCTTTAAAGTGTTAAGGAGCAAAGATGTCACTTCGAAGACTGAGGTTTGCCTAATCCAAGCCATGGCATTTTCAACCACCTGATGTGCATGTGAAAGCTGGAGAATGAATAAGGAAGACCAAAGAAGAGTTGATGCTTTTGAATTGTGGTGTTGGCAAAGAATATTGGGGGGGGGGGAGGGGAGGGGCATGGACCGCCAGAAGAAGGAACAAATCTGTCCTGGATGAAATGCAGCCAGAATACTCCTTGGAAGCAAGAATGGCCAGACTTCATCCCATCTACTTTGACCTGATGTTGTCAGAGGGATCAGTCCTTGGAAAAGAATATCATGCTTGGTAAAGTAAAGGGTCATTGCAAAAGGGGAAGACCTGAAACAAGATAGATTGACACAGTGGTGGCAATGATGGGTTCAGACATAGCAAGGATTGAAAGGCTGTTGCAGGAGCAGGCAGTATTTTATTCAGTTGCTCGTAGCATAGTACCTAAGGCACTTGACTGCTAACCAGAAGGCTGGCAGTTCAAACACACCAGCCACTCCTTGGAAGGAAGGTTGGACAATCCTACTTCTGTAGTGATACTGCCTCGGAAACCCAAGGGGGGTCACTATGAGTCGGGGCTGACTCGATGGCACATAACAATAGCAACAACAATAGGGTCACTGTGAGTCAGAGCAACTCGAAGGCACCAAACAACACCAACGATGATTAATTTCAAAAATGTATAAAGATGAAAACCATTCTATGCAGCTTTTTCTCTTTATACGCTGCCCCAGGCTGGTTTGCCTCCTTCACTCTTCTAAAGGCATCCACTCTAAATTCCTGAAAAGGTCGTATTCTTCCTTTCACATCAAAAAATCTCTGTGTAATGTGAAATTGTTTTCAAGGTAGTTTTTAGCAATTTACACCTCCATCAACTTTGTATAAGAGTTCTCTTAGATTTATAAAGTTACCTAACATGATATTGTTTTGACAATAAGTATATGAGTGAAGTAATAGCACATTGTAGTTTTAATTTACTTTTTCCATTTTATCAAAAGACTTTCATGTTTATTCATGTGTGTAGTGACACATGGACATTAAGGATTGTTCATGGACTTCCATCCATTTTCATTTGAGTATTTTTTTTCTTACTGATTTGTAGAAATTATTTGTATGTTTAATACCAAATCTTGTCACTTATAGAAACAGCAACTATTCTATCCTATTCTATAGCTTGATATTTTACTCACTGTGGTTTCCTTTCATTTGCAGATATTCTAATTGTGATTTGTGGAATTTATTTAAGTAAGTCTTTCTCTTTCTGATAAAGATTTTTATGTTATTTAATTAAAAAAATATTTTCCTATTCTCAAGGACATAAAGATAATCTCTTAAGTTACTTTTTGAAGTTTTAACTTTAAAAACTTTAATCTACCTGGAATTAATTTTTGAATATGAAGTTGATAGATATCAGTATATTTGTTTTTCTTTCTTCAATATGGACAACTTGACCCAGTACCATTTACTGATTTGTAATTCCTATGTATGTGAGAATCTCTTCTGGGCTCTCTATTTTCCTCCACTGGTCTACCTGTCTATCTCTGTGTTAATGTAACACTGTCTTGATCACTATGCATTATAGGTCTTCCTATCTAGTAAAACAAGTCCTATCATTTTTTCTTCAAATGCTTCTTGGTTACCTTGCATTTCTCAATTTCTATGAAAATTTTACAATAGGTACACCAAATTAAAAAGAAAAAATTTTTCTTTTTACTGAGAATTTCCTCAACTCCACATGTGAACAAAAGGAAAATTAACTTACTCAGGACATCATCTCCCCAATGATTATTAGGGTAAATGTCCATATTAATTTAATATTTTTCGGACCCAACTCATACCGACCCCTTCTTGGGTTTCCAAGGCAGTAGCACTACGGAAGTAGATCGCCCAACCTTCCTTCCGAGGAATGGCTGGTGGATTTTTTCAGGTAAAGTGTTATACTATTCTCTGTAAAATTCTTTCTATGTGTTGTTAGATATAATCCTGGATATATTTTTGTTTTGGTAGCTATTAAAATTATATTTGCTAAATTACATATTTACTCTCATCTTATGTGCAGAAATGAATGTTATATTGGGGCCAAGAAATTTCCAAAATTATCTTATTTTTCTAATATTTTGTTTGTAGGTCCTTGGGGATTTTTCTATGTAGACCAACATATCTTCTGAAAATAAAGACTTTTTTTTCTTCCATTTAAATGTCTATAGATTTTCTTTATATTCTTTGACTTAAACCAGTGGCTGAAACTACCAGTACAAAGATGAGTACAAATGTCAGTCCTGTTTTGCTTTCAAGGATTCATGATTTGTTATAGATTTTAGACATTATTTCAATTATCTATTGCCACTCAAAAAAGCTTAATAATGTAAGAGCACAACTATTTAATGTATTTATATATTCAATGCTTATAGCAACTTGCGCCTGCTCCAAGCAAATTAGTTTTAACTTTTAGCTGAGAGTTTAACTGGAGTCATTGGTTAATCTTGATTCTCTCCTATATGGCCTTTCTGCAGGGCTAAATTGAGCTTTTCTTAGCATAAGACTGGTTTGCAAGGATAATCTGAAGAGGAAAAGGACCAAGAGGGCAAGTCACATGGGCAAGCACTTTTCAAGACTAAGCTTGCGTCTGTCACATTGGCTTTATTTGTCACTTGGCCAAACTCAGAATCATTGTTTGATGGACATGGGTATCAGGAAGTGTGGTTTGTTGGTACCCAATGAAATAAAAGACTGTCAGCATAAAGAATCCTCTCTTATTTCAAGTTTGCTAAGTTGTTTATGATAAATAGATGCTGACATGACTACAACTTTTTTATTCTATTGAAATCATCTTGTAGGTTTTATTGTTTCATTCATCACTCACTGCACTCCAACTGAAAATCTAGAAGTTACACATTACACAAAGTTCTATCCTCATGGGGCATAGGGTATTGTGGGAGTGGGGCCATTCACAAATAAACTTGTAAACATGGACTATGATAGATGGTGGTAAGTGTTACAAAGATAAAGAAAGCAGAACAAGTGAGAGAGTACAGAAAATAGATTATTTCATATAGTAAAGTCTTCACTAATAATACCACATATAAAAGAAAACTTAAGAAAATGAAGTTAGCTAAGTGGAGATCTCAGGCAGAGGAAACAGAATATGTAAAGCCCACTAGCGGGAGCATTCCCAGAATATGTAAGTAATAGAAAGTAAGATAGTGAGTTATTTATTTTTTCTTTAATGTTAGCAACTAATTTTTCAAACACGGTGGCATAAAGTTACTTGTTTTATAGTTTAATCTTATTTTTCACTGTTATTTAAATCTATGGTCCTTTTGATTCATAATTTTAACCTGTCAATTATCAACATTTATTCTTAAAGATTTTGCCAGAAAATTTTCATTTTAATATTATTTTTGAGTAAAGAATTTTAAATCTTTGTCATTCTTAGTTTCCTAATTCTGTAACTTTTACTCTTATCTGTATCATTGTATCTCTGCCTTATTTCCACTTAGCTTGTGATTTCTCTACTTTTATTTCCAGTTTTTTGAGTTACTCAGTTTTCAACATTTATAGTTGTTTTTTTCCTAATGTATTTAAGTCTATATGTTATCACCACAGTTTCGGTTTAGCTGATTCTGACACTACTGATAAATAAATAAATATAAATCTATATATAATTTTTGAATTTAATTTTTATTACAGTGTTACCTACCCTACCCTCCCACTCCTGGTAACCAACAAAGAAAATTACTTTTCATAGATAAACCTTTCCTTAATTTTTTACAATACCAAACTAATCCAATACTTGTCCTTTCGTGATTAACTTATTTCACTCAGCAAAATGTCCTCCAAGTTCATCCACCTTATGTGGTGTTTTGAAGATTCTACATTATTCTTTAGTGTTGCATAGTATTCTGTTGTGTGTATTTACCATAGTTTGGTTATCCGTTCCTCAGTTGATGGACACCTAGGTTGTTTCCATCTTTTGGCTATTGTAAATAGTGCTACAATGAACATGGGTATGCATATGTCTGCTCTTGTCATGGCTCTCACTTCTTTAGGATATATAACTAGTAATGGAATGGCTGGGTCAAATGGTATTTCTAATTCCAACTTTTTAAGGTATCGCCATACTCATTTCCATAGTGGTTGTACAGTTTTACATAGAAGGCCTATATAAAGACAATTCATTGCAACTCACTACTGTTGTTAGTTTTATTAAGTGCCATTGAGTCAGCTCTGACTCATAGTGGCACTATGTACAACAGAATGAAACACTGCCAAGTCCCGTATCATCTTCACAATCCTTCCTATTCTTGAGCCCATGATTGCAACCACTTTGTTAATCTATCTGTTTAGGGTCTTCCCCTTTTTCTCTGACCCTCTACTTTAACAAGCATGATATCCTTCTGCAGAGAATGAATGGTCCCTTCTGACAACATGACCAAAGTAGGTAAGATGGAATCTGACCATTCTTGCTTCCAAAGAGTATTATGGCTGCACTTGATCTAGGACAGGTTTGTTTGTTCTTCTGGCAGTCCATGGTATTTTCAGTATTCATCTTCACCATCACAATTCAAAGGCATCAGTCTTCCTAATTCATTGTCCAGGTTTCACATGTGTGTAATGTGATTGAAAATACTATGGCCTGGTTTGTTGTTGTTGTTAGGTTCTGTCAAGTGGACTCTTACTTACAATGACCATGTGTACAACAGAATGAAACCCTGCCAAGACATGAACCAACCTCACAACCCTTGCCATGCTTGAATCATTGCAGCTGCTGTGCCAATCCAAGTTGTTGAGGGTCTTCCCCTTTTTCACTGACCCTCTACTTTCCAAGCGTGATATCCTTCTCCACTAAATGGTCTCTTCTGACAACATGACCAAAGTAGATCAGATGAAGTATGGCCATTCTTGCTTCCAAGGAGCATTCTGGCTGCACTTCATCCAGGGCAGATTGTTTAGCTCTTCTTATGGTCTATGGTATTTTTTATGTTCTTTGCCAACACCACAATTCAAAGGCATCAACTCTTCTTTGGTATTCCCTATTCATTATCCAGCTCCACATGCATATGAAGTGATTGAAAATACCATGGTTTGGTTCAGGCCCACCTTAGTCTTCAGAGTGACATCTTTGCTCTTTAACAGTTTAAGAGGTCTTTTGCAGCAGATTTGCCCTGTGAAATATGGCTTCTAATTTCTTGACTGCTGCTTCCAGGGCTGTTAATTTTGGATCCCAATAAAATGAAATCCTTGAAAATTTCAATTTTTTCTCCACTTATTGTGATATTGCTTATTGGTGCAGGTGTCAGGATTTTTTTTTTTTTTAATGTTGAGACATAATTGATACAGTAGCCCATAGTCTTTGACCTTCATCAGTAAGTGCTTCAACTCATCTTCACTTTCAGCTAGGAAACTTGTGTTGGCTGCATAATTCAGGTTGTTAATGAGTCTTTCTCCAATCATGATGGCTCATTCTTTGTCATACAGTCCAGCTTCTTGGATTATTTTCTGAGCATACAGATTGAATAAGTATGGTGAAAGGATACAGCCCTGACACACCTCTCCTGATTTTAAACCATGCAATATCCCCTTTTTCTGTTTGAATGACAGCCACTTGATCTACATACAGGTTCCTCATGAGTCCAGTTAATTGTTTTAGAATTCAAATTCTTTGCAATGTTATCCATAATTTGTTATGATACACACAAGAGATCCATATTTATGCCCATTCCAAAGAAATATGATCCAACAGAATGTGGAAATTATTGAAGTCTTTGTTCTCAAATCAGAAGTTCCCTTCTCACCTGAATATGCTCAAGGATTTAGTGATTTTATTGCAAATGAGTATTGATTTCTTTAAAAATATTTTTCTGTTTCTACAGGGAAGGTTAACAGTATTTCTTTCTCTTTTTTTTTCTTTTTTTCACATGTGTTTTTGTATGTGTGTATCATCTTCATCAGAGCTTGATATCAAGGGTATACCAAAACTAACCAAAAACCAAACCCACTGCCATAGAGTCAATTCAGACTCATAGTGCCTTATTGGGTTTCTGAGGAGGTAGATCTTTATGGAAGTAGATTACCCTTTTGTGGAGTGGTTGGTGGGTTTGAACCACCAACCTTCTGATTAGCAGTCAAATGCCTTAGGCACCATACCACTCTGGATTCATAAAACAAATGAAATGTGTTTTCTACTTGCTATTATCTGGAAGATTTTGTGTGATAAAATTTTGAATAAACATTAATGGTGATAATAATAGCATCATTAAGTACTTACTATTTTCCAGTCATTTTGCTGAGTACTTTACTAGAATTCTTTAATGAATAATATTCTTATTTTACAGATGAAAAATCAGAGGTTCAGAATGATGAAGTATCTAATCAAAGTCACTTCAAAAATAATAAAAGTAGAGCTAGGATTTAAACCTGGGTAATCTGACTCCAGCAAATATGTGAAATATGATGTTTATTTCATATATTTTTAAGCACAAAGAAGAAAAAAAGTACATTCCTCATGTTAGCAAGATTGTGACAAGCAATACTGAGAGTGATATAACAAGTCACAATGATTTTAGAAAGGAATTTTTTGTTGTTGTTATGTGTCGTTGAGTCAGCCCCGACTCACAGCGACCACTTTTTGGGTTTTTGAGTCAGTATCACTATGGACATAGATTGCCCAACCTTCCTTCTGAGAAGTGGCTAGTGTGTTTGAACCTCCAGCCTTCTGGTTAGCAGTCAAGTGCCTTAGGCTTAGGCAGTATTAAAAATTGTTTTCATTACCTTAAATTGAATAATCTCATTTTCTTTAATGCTATATTAAGGGAAAAAAATCAAATGAAAATATTCAAAGATTAAAAGAATGATCATGCCAACATTGTTTCTCATTATATTAAGTATACATAAGAAAAATATTAATAGAGCAGTGTACTCCTGTTTTGAGTTCTTGGGTGGCACAAACAGTGAAATGGTTGATTACAAACTGAGAGGTTGGTGATTCAAATCCATCCAGAGTTGCCTCATAATACAGACTTGGTTATCTACTTCTGAAAGGTCACAGACTTGAAAACCCAATAGAGCATTCCTCCTCTGCAAACATGGGGTTACCATGAGTCTTAATAGACTTGAGGCAACTAACAATGACATCACCTATAGATGAATGTGGTAATTGTTATAATAAAAACAATAGTAAGCAATGCTATTTATAATAGTAACAAATTGGAAAAATACCTGGTACTTAATAGGCATTTGGTAAATATTTTTTGATTCTATGAATGAACTTTTTTTTCAATTTAAAAATTGTGTCCTTTAACTTGGTAAAGATACTATACAACTTTAAAAACATAGTAAGTACATATCCCCTTAGGGTCAAAGAAAATAATTTAAATATGAAGCTAATAAATATATAATTTTGTAATTATTGAAAAAAATTCAATAATGTTTATAAAATGTGGTAAGAGAACTCAGGAATTACAAAACAATATTATGGAGTTCCAGCAAGATGGTGGAATAGTAGAGAAACTACACAGACCCTCTGCAACAAAGCAATGAGAAACTAATTGAAACCAATACAGAAGACGATCATGGAATCCTGAGCTTTGAAGGGAAGGATAAAGAAGTCAATTAAATGCCAACTAGTAGAAGAACTTGAATGAAACAGTGAGTAAGGAAAGAAATGGAGCTGCGGACTGCCAGCTGTCCTGAGGGCGCAGCTATTGTAAATATTTCTCAATAGCAATCTAAGAATCAGCTCTGCTCACCAAGGCTGTATGGGCAAGGAGTGTATTGGTGCCTGACCACCAGAAGGGAGAGCAGCGAGGAAGGGGACAGGTAGACCTGTGGACTGTCAGCAGCTGTACTGAGGATTTGACAATTTTGGATGTTTGCAAGTAGCCGGCCTAGCCATTTTGAGTGTGTGTGAGTGGCATTCTTGCTTGTACTGTGACCTGGGAGTTGGCTCCACCTGCCAAGGACAGTACGGGTAATTACACTGGAGACTGACAACTGAAGAGCTGTAAGATTCCCCTTCTAACTCTTGTGCCCCATACCATCTTGGTTAACAGAGGTGTAGTCATCCCCCTGCCTCCACCCACCTTCTTGACCTATGGGGGTTCCCAGTCTGTGTCCTGGCAGAGTACAGGGCAGAGATTTGCTTTTGTTTGTTTTCAAATGATTGTTTTTATTGTCCTCCTTTCTTCCTTTTTTCCTTTTCCACATCCCTGGTTTTTGTCTATCTTTTTCCCTTTTTGTCTTTTCTCTTTCTTTTGGTTCTTCTCATCACTTGTTTCCCTTTTACAGTTTTCCCTATTCTTCTACACTTGTTTTTTTTTCCCAACCCCTCCCCCCAAAAAAATGGGGTTTTTTTTTCTCATTATCTTCCTTTTATCATTTTTAATCTATTTGGAAAAAATTTCCACTTATTTATTGCATTTTTTTTTTTTAGGGGGTGAGGGTTGATCTTGTTTGTGAATTTGAGGTTTTTGTTCTCTTTTTTTGTTTATTCAGTTTTTGCTTGTTTGTTTTGTATTTTGTCTGACTGAGTGAGAGACAGCAACCATTCCCACATGACCCAACCATAGCTGCACCTCCTAAAGCCCCACCCACTAAGTGAGGGCCACCACTTCCTTTTGCACCAACTGACCAAAAATAAATGGCAGCCTATGCTACCTCAACCCACCCCCAGCTGTTCTTTACAAACAGTTAACATAGATCTGTGCACACACTACCATTCTCTATCATACCAGTCAGGAGACAAGTGGTGGATGCCTAAGTGCTAGCAACTAGTGACTAGAGGAGCACAGCGACTTGCTCACACAGATACATTAAAAAAAAAGGGGGGAAAATTTGCATGACTCACACCAACATACAGCCACATATTAAACATAAATAAAACAACACTACAATGTCTCAGAGAGGACAGACCATCACAGTCCACACAAAAAAGCAAGATAAAGTAGTACCAACAAGGGACCAGGATACAAACCCAAAAAACATCCCTGAGGAAGAAGCAGCATTGGAACTCCCTGATAAGGAATTCAAAAGAATAATAGTTGGGTATTTCAACTGATTGAGAGACAGATCAAAGAAAACACTGATAAAATCAAGGAAAACATTGACAAAATTAAGGAAAACCCAGACAAAACTCTAGAATAGTTAAGGGAAACATACAAGAACAAATTGAAAAAGTGAGCAAAAGATTAGAAAGGATACAAAAACAACAAGCAGAAATTCAGAAGGTTAATACTAAGATTTCAGAAATAGATAACACATTAAATGGACAAATGAGTAGAGTTGAATCAATGGAAGACAAAATTAATGAGATCAAAGACAAATACCTCAATACTAATTTGTTAAGGGATCATTCAGACAAAAGATCAAAACGTAATGAAGAAAGCCTAAGATTCATGTGGGATACCATCAAGAGGAACAACCTACATGTAATTGGAGTCACAGAACAGGAAGAGACAGATGAAACCACAGAGAAAATTGTCAAAGATTTGTTGGAAGAGAATTTCCCTAATATGATTAAAGACAAGACTATATCCATTCAAGAAGTTCAACTAACCCCAAACAGTATAGACCTAAAAAGAAAATCTCCAAGACTTATCACTATCAAACTCACCAAAACCAAAGGCAAAGAAAGAATCCTGAAAGCAGCACAAAAAAAAAAAAAAAAGAAAAAAGAAAAAAAAATTACATACAAAGGGCAACCAATAAGACTAAGCTCTGATTTCTCAGCAGAAACCAGGCAGGCAAGAAGGCAATAGGATAATATATATAAAGCCCTGAAAGAAGAAATCTCCAACCAAGAATTACATGCTCCAAAAAATTGTCTATCAAATATGAGAGTGAAATTAGGAGATTTCCAGATAACCAGAAATTAAGGGAATTTGTTAAACCAGACCAATTTTATAAAAAATGTTAAAAGGAGTCCTTTGGACAGAGAACCAACAACAGCAAACAACAACCAATGATTAACACACATGACAACATAACTCAGAAATCAACCCAGCTAAAAAAGTATCCAAAGTAAAATAAGCTTACAAGACTGTAAAGAGGGAACCAGAGACATCAATTGGCAAGTAAAGACAACAACAAACCAAAAAGAGGGAATAAATATTGTAGTTAGAGAATTTCTATATGGTGAGGAAGTCAACATAATTGAGAGATAGAACAGGCTGTTTTAAACTTGGAAAGAAAATTACAGAGTAACCTCAAAGAAAAATAACAAATCTTTCCATCAAAATGAGAAAGAAGACAAGCATAAATATCTAGCAAATACTAAAACAATAGCAATAAAGGAAATAATAACACGATTCATAAACAAAATGAGCTCAGCACAGAAAATCATATGGAACAAAGAAATCCGCAAGACCACACATAAAAAAAACACATAAAAAGATGACATTAAAAAAAATTCATACTTGTTGACAATTACACTGAATGTAAATGGATTCAATGCATCACTCAAGATATGGAGAGTTGCATACTGGATAAGAAATTATGATCCACTAATATGCTGTCTACAATAGACTCACATTAGACACAAAGATAAAAATAGATTAAAAATCAAAGGTTGGAAAAAGATATACAAAGAAAATGCTATTCAAAAGAGAGCAGGAGTAGCAATATCAATTTCAGATAAAATAGACTGGAAAAAAAAAAAACAACTATAAGAGATAAGGAAGAACATTATATATAGTGATTAAAGGATCAGATGAACAAAAGGACATCAAAACCAAACTCACTGCCATGGGGTCAATTCCGACTCACAGTGACCCCTCCTTGTCTTTCCAAAGCAGTATCTCTATGGAAGTATATTTGTCCAGTCTTCCTGGGATATCTACACACCCAATGAAAGAGCTGTAAAATACTTAAAGCAGACATTAACAGCATTGAAAAGACAAATAAATGAATTCACAGTAATAGTTGGAGACTGTAATACATCACTTTTGATAAAAGATGGAAAAACTGGAAAGGAACTCAACAAAGATGCAGAAGAACTAAAGAATGCGATCAACCTACTTGACCTTATAGACATCTACAGAGCACTTCATCCAACAACAGCACAATATACATTATTTTCCAGCACACATGGAACATTCTCCAGGATAGACCATATATTAGGCCACAGAGCAAGTATCAATAAATTTTAAAACATTGAAATACTGCAAGGCATATTCTCAGATCTCAATGGTATAACATTAGAAATCAACATTAGGAAGACCAAAGAAAATGAGTAAACACATGGAATCTGAATAACACTCTCCTCAAAAACAGCTGAGTAACAGAAGAAATAAAAAATGAAATAAAATATTTCCTTGAATCTAATGAGAAGGAAAACAGCATATTAAATCTTTGGGGGACAGCAAAAGAGGTGATCAGGGAGCAATTTAAAGTAATAAATGCACACATCAAAAAAGAAGAAAGAGCCAAAATCAATACCTTAACCCAACATCTCTAACAATTAGAAAAAGAGCAGCAAATAAAGTCTATAGCCACCACAAGAAAAGAAATAATAAAGATCCAAGCAGATATAAATGAAAGAGAATGTAGAGTGATGATAGAAAAAATCAACAAGACTAGAAGTTGGTTCTTTGAAAACATTAACAAACTCAATGAACTACTGGCAAACTTAGCAAAGGAAAAGAATGAGAAGATTCAAATAATATGAACAAGCAATGAAAGAGTGACATCACAACAGAACAAACAGAAATCAAAAGAATAGTGTCAGACCATTATGAAAAACTGAGAGCTCTGGTGGTGTAGTGCCTAAGGCATTTGATTGCTAACCAGAAGCCTGGCAGTTAAAATGCACCAGCTGCTCAACAGAAGAAAGATTGGGCAATCTACTTCCATAGAGATAGTGTGTTAGAAACCCATGGAGGGGTTGCTATGAGTGGGAAACAACTCGATGGCAGTGAGTTTGGTTTGAGTTTTGGTGCTCCAACAAATTTAAAAGCCTGGAAGCAGAGAGATTTCTAGAAACACACTATTTACCTAAACTAACACAGCCTGAGGTAGAAAATTTGAACAGAGCATAACAAAAGAAGAAATTGAACAGTACATAAAAACCTTGCCAACAAAGAAAATCCTGGCCAGACATAACATACTGTACAAAAACCTTTTTCCACATCCTACTCTGGTGAGTAGTGACTGGGATTTAAAAGCTTGAAAGTGACCATTTAGATGCAACAATGGGTCTCTCCTCATCCAGAGCAAAAAAGAAGGAAGAAAACCAAAGACACATGGAAGCATTAGTCCAAGCAACTGGTACACCATGCAATCCTCTGCTTAAATGACTATGAGACCAGAAGAACTAGATGGTGCCTGGCTACCACTGTCAACCACTCGGAGGGGAATTTATGTAGGAGATCCTGGATAGAGTGGGACAACAATGTGGAACAAAACTCAAAATCATTAAAAATAAACAAGGATCAGGTTTGCTGGTCTGATGGAACCTGATGGAACCACTGAGACTATGGCCCCTAGTTGCCCTTCAGGTCTGGAATGGAACCCACTCCTGTGGCTTCCAGCCAAACAAGAGACAGGCATATGAGCAGAGCATTTACAATAGGTAGATGCACTCCCTTCAGAGATCAATCCTGGGAGAATAGAAGGGCTGTGTATGCACAGGGAGACAGTTCAGGGTGCAGGAGTACATGGGAAGAAAGGACACAGGGAAGAGGTAACTATGAGGAGGAAGTGGGAGGGGAGCTGTTGCATTATGGTAAATTGTAGTCAATGTCTTGAGACGAAGTGTATGTGAGTTGCTGTATGGAAAGTGAATTTGCTCTGTAAACTTTCACCCAAATCACAATAAAAATTAAAAAAAAAAAAATGCTGGCCAATGGTTTCACTGGAATATTCTACCAATCACTCAGAGAAGAGCTGACACCAACCCCACTCACACTATTCTAGAGTATAGAAAAGGATGGCATCCTCCCCAACACATTTTATGAAGCAAGCATAACCCAGATAGTAAAACCTAGCAAAGACACCACTTGAAAGGAAAACTGCAATATCCCTCATGAATATAGATGCAAATGTCTTCAACCAAATACTAGCCAACAGACTCTAACAACATATCAAGAAAATAATACATCATGACTAAGTGGGATACATACCAGGGATGCAAGAATGGAATACAAAAAACCTATGCAAAGAAAACTACAAAACACTACTTCAAGAAACTATAAGAGATCTACATAAATGGAAGAACATACCATCTCATGGATAGGAAAACTGAACATTGTGAAAATGTCAGTACTACCCAAAGCAATCTATACATTCAATTCAATCCCGATTCCGATTCCATAAACATTCGTTAAGGACATGGAAAAACCAATGACTAATTTTATATGGAAAGGAAAGAGATCTCCAATAAGCAAAGCACTACTGTATAATAAGAAGAAAGTAGGAGGTCTCACACTCCCAGACCTCAAAACCCCTTACACAGCTACAGTTGTCAAAACAGCCCAGTATTGGTACAATGACAGACACATAGACCAGAGGAGCAGAATCGAGAAGCAGAAATTGATCCATCAACTTATGATCAGCTGATGTTTGAAAAAGGGCTTAAATCCATTTAAGGAGGAAGAGATAGTTTCTTTCACAAATGGTTCTGGAAAAAGTGGATATCCATTTGCAGAAAAATGAAACATGATCCATACCTCACACAATACACAAAAATGAACTCCAGATGGATCAAAGACTTAAATGTGAAACCTAAAACCAAGAAGTTCGTCAAAGACAAAATAGGGGCAAGCTTAGAGCCCTAACATATGGCATAAATACACTATCAAGCATAACTCATGACCCACAAACAGCAGAAGATAAACTGCGTGATTGGGACCTTCTGAAAATTAAATTCTTATGTGCTTCGAAAGACTTCTCCAAAAGAGTGAAAAAACCCTATAGAATAGGAAAAAATATTCAGCAATGATATATTGGACAAAAGACTTAACTCTAAAGTTTATAGAAAACTCCCACACTTCAACATCAAAAAGACAAACAATCCAATTAAAAAATGGGCAGAAAATACAAACTTCACCATAGAAGACATTCAGGCAGCCAACAAACACAAGAAGAAATGTTCATATCAAAACAACCATGAGACACCACCTCACCCCTGCATTAATAGCAAAGTTCAAGACAGAAAATAACAAATGTTGGTGAGGATGTGGAGAGATTGGGACTCTCATATACTGCTGGTGCGACTCTAAAATGACACACCCACTGTGGAAATCAGTGTGGTGATTCCTTAACAGGTTGGAAATAGAAATACAATTTGATCCAGCAATCCCATTACCAGCTATATATCCTAAAGTGAGAGGCAGGACATGAACAGATATATGCACACCCATGTTCATTGCAGCACTATTCATAATAGCAAAGAGATAGAAATAACCTAAGTGCTCATCAACCAAGGAATGGATAAATAAACTGTGTTACACACACACAATGGAATATTATGCAACCCTAAAGAATAATGTATAATCTGCAAAACACTGCATGACATGGATGAACTTGGGGACATTATGCTGAATAAAATAAATATGTCACAGAAAGACAAATATTATATTAGTCCACTATTGTAAAAAGTCAAGGAAAGGTTTTCACATAGAAGGAAACATTCTTTTTTGGTTACTGGGGAAAGGAGGAGAGAGGAGGCTAAATTCCTAGATAGTTTGAAAAACAAAAAATAGAGAGAGAGAGAGAGGAAAAAAAACCCCAAAGATTACTGGTGGTTACCAAGGGTAGGAGGGAGGGGGAAAGGGGAAGCTTTTTTTGTGTGTGGGGCATTGAGTTTATGATAATGGTGGTGGAATATTTGGAAAAAGGATAGCAATAATGGTGGCACAACATGAAAAATGTCATCAGTGTCCCTGACCTGTAAATGGGGAAGTTGTTAAGTGGGTGAATGTCTTGTCGTGTATATTGTCACCACAATAAAAGTAAAAACTAAGCCAACCAACCAAACAAAATATTGTGGACTTATATTTATTCCTAAGTACTTAAAAAGTTGCAAAGATTTTAATGATACATTTAAATGGACTTGGCCACCTTATGAGGTTTTCAGGTGCTGCTGCTATATTTGCTTTTGGGATCTTTCAGTAGATATTTTGATAATTAGTAGAGATCATAATGAATACTTAAAACAGCTGTTCCAAATCTGAGATTATATACATAGGCCTCAATTTCTAAAATAAAATAAACATAATCACTGGTTTCTAGCTTTCTATGACGGCTGACTTCAGAAATTCACGTATTAAAAAAAAAAAAGAGGTGGAAAGTTTATATATTTCTGTACTTCTTTTCAAATCACATGATCTAATTAGGACAGTGGTTCCCTAAATGTGGCCCTTATAACAGTAGCATCAATATAGTCTGGAACCTTTTTAGAAATCCAAAAATGTGAATGCCCTTGAGACCAAATGAATTAGAATTTTTGAATATGGGGCTTCTGTACCTGTGTTTTAACAAAGCTTCCAGGTGGATTCATGTTGTTGTTGTTAGATGCCATCAAGTAGTTTCCAATTCATAGTGACCTTATGTACAAAAGAACGAAACATTGCTCAGTCATGCACCATCCTCACAATCCTTGCTGTACCTGAGCCCATCACTGCATCCACTGTCAATCCAGCCCATTGAGAGTCTTTCCACTTTTCATTGACCTTCCACTTTACCAAGCATGATATCCTTCTCCAGGGAATGGTCCCCTCTGACAACATAACCAAAGTAGGTGAGACAAAGTCTGGCCGTTCTTGCTTCCAACGAGCATTCTGGCTGCATTTCTTCCACAATGGATTTGATCATTCTTCTGGAAGTCCATGGTCCTTCAGCAACACCAGAATTCAGAAGCTTCAATTCTTCTTTGGTCTTCCTTACGTGTTGTCCAGCTTTCACATGGATTATTGTTGTTGTTAGGTGCCGTTAAGTCCTCTCTGACTCATAGTGACCCTATGCACAGCAGAACAAAACACTGTCCTGTCCTGTGCCAGCTCCATGATACTTGCTATACTTAAGCCCATTGCTACTGTTACCATGTCAATCCATCTCATGGAGGGTCTTCCTCTCCTTCATTGACCCTCCACCTTACCAAGCATGACATCCTTCTCCAGGGAATGGTCCCTTCTGACAACATGACCAAAGTATGTGAGACAAAGTCTGTCTATTCTCACCTCCAAGGAGCATTCCTGTTGCCCTTCCTTTAGGACAGACTTGTTAGTTCTTTTATCAGTCTATGGTACTTTCAGCAATCTTCACCAACACCACAGCTCAAAAGCATCAATTCTTCTTTGTTCTTCCTTATTCATTGTCCAGCTCTCAATGCATATGAGGTGATTGAAAATATCATGGCTTGTGTCAGGCACACCTTAGACATAACATACTGCACAAAAACATTTTTTCACATCCTCAAGGAGACATCTTTGCTCCTCAGCACTTATATATGTTTGGCAGATATCTCTGCATACTTATTAGTATGTGATATAAAGTGTCCATATAAATACTAAACCAAACCAAACCAAACCAAACTCATTGCCATTGAGTTGATTCTGACTCTTAGTGTGCTCCATTGTATTTCTGAGAGAGTAAATCTTTATAGAAGTAGATTGCTCCATCTTTCTTCCACAGAGAAGCTGGTGGGTTTGCACTGCCAACTTCCAGTTAGCAAACAAATGCCTTAGGCACTGCACCACCAGAGCTCCCTGTCCATATATACATTGTTATGTGCCATCGAGTCAGACCCGACTCATAGTGACCCCTTCTTGGGTTTCTGAGGCAGTATCACTATGGAAGTAGATTGCCCAACTTTCCTTCCAAGGAGTGGCTGGTGGGTTTGAACTGCCAGGCTTCTGGTTAGCAATCAAGTGCCTTAGGCACTATGCTACCAGAGCTCCTATCCATATATATACTGTTTGCTTTTAGTTCCATATATATAGTAGAACTAAAAGCAAACAATGTTATGAAAACTACTTAGCCTTAACCAAAAATTTTGAGGAAGTGAATCACTAGGCCTGTGGGCTCAGGACCATAGTCTCAGGGAACATTAAGATCAATTAGCATAACATAGAAAGATATTGTTCTACATCCTCCTTTGATAAGTAGTGCCTGGCGTCTTAGGAGACATTATCAGAAAATTAAGGGAATTTGCAAAATTCTGACAAATCTTACAAGAAATGTGAGAGGGAGACCTTCAGGCATAGAACCAATAATGACAGATAAGAAGTGGAGATTAAGACACACCACAACATCACCTGGAAATCAAATAGATATAGAAGTATTAAAAATGAAATAAACCTGTAAGACTAAATATAGGGTACCAAGATGTCAATTTGTAAAGGATGATAACTATTAAGCTAAAAGAGAGAATAATGGATGTAGTTACAGAACTTCAAAATGGAGAGTTAATCAAGACAATATAAAGATAAAACAGACTGCTTTAAACTTGAGAAGTTAATAGTAATTACAGGATAACTTCAAAGAAATTAAGAAGCCATCTCACCAAAATGAAAATGAAAAACATAAAGTCTCAGTAAACACTAAAACAATAGCAAAGAAGGAAGTGATAAGAAAATAAATAAACAAAAGAACTAATCATAGAAAAATTATTCAACAAAGAAACCATAAAAACCACAAAAACAAAACAAAATAAAACCAGCAAAACAGCAAGAGTGAATTCATACTCATTGATTATTAAACTGAATGTAAATTATATGCAGCAGTCAAGACACAGAGAGTAATAAAATGGATAAGAAAAGATGACCAATCAATGCACTTTAAGAGACACACTTTAGACACAAAGACAAAAATTAGTTAAATATCAAAGCATGGGAAGCATATATCATGCAATTGGCAACTAAAAAGAAGTAGGAGTGGCAATACTAATTTCTGATTTAAAAAAGAAAAAAGCCTTTAAAGCAACAACCACCAAAAGAGACAAGGAAAGACATTATACAATAATTGAACAGCCAATAGAAAAAGAAGACATAACCATAAAAAATATCTATGCACCTAACTTTAACAGAACTGAAAAGAGAAATAGACAACTCCACAATTATTGTAAGAGACTTTAAATCATCACTTTCGATGAAGGACAAAATAACTAGAAACAAAGTTAACAAAGATACAGATGATCTAAAAAACACAATCAATCAATTAGACCACATAGATGTATACAGAACACTCCACAGAACAACAGCACAATATACATTCTTTTCCAGTGCACATGGATCATTCTCCAGAAGAGACCAAATGTTAGGCCGTAAAGCAAGCCTCAATAAATTTAAAAACAGAAATCCTACAAAGCATCTTCTGAGATCATAATGCTATGCAGCTAGAAATCAACAACAGCAAGACAAAAGGAAAAAAAATACAATTAAATAGAATAACACCCTGATAATAATTACTGGTAACAGAACAAATAAAAAATTTCTTTGAATCAAATGGGAATAAAAACATTATACAAAAATCATTTCAACACAACCAAATCAGTGATCATAGTACAATATATAGCAGTAAACACAGATATTAAAAAAAAGAAAAAAGAAAGACCCAAATCAGCACCTTAACCTACCATCTCCCACAATTAGGAAAAGGACAGCAATAAAAACTCTACAATTGCCAGAAGAAAGGAAATAATTAAGATTATTTTTATTTAAATAAATAAAACAGAAAAGAGAAAAACAACAGAAAGAATTATTAAGACTAGGTTCTTTGAAAGGATTAATAAAACTGGCAAACCATTGGCAAATATAACAAAGGAAATGGAAAAGATGCAAATAATATGAAAAAAAAAAGTAATAGGCCATACCAGAACAGAACATACAGAAATAATAAGGATAATACCATGCTATAAAGAACTATACTCCAAGAAATTTAATAACATAGAAGAAATAGATACATTTCTAGAAACACACAGATTGTGTTACTCACATTAACACAATCTGAAGTGGAAAATCTGAACAGATCCAATGCAAAAGAGCTTGAACAAGTCATAAAGAACAAAACAACAACAACAAACTCCCACCAATAAAAAGTCCTGGGCCCCACTAATGGACTGGCAAATTCTACAAAATATTCATTGAAGTGCTGACATCCATACTACTGAACATTCCAGAATATAGAAAAGGATGGAATTATCTCAATCATAAGGCAGTCACAACCTTGATACCAAAACCAGGAGAAGACATCCCTATAAAAGAAAATTACAAATCAATACATCTCATGCATATTAATGCAAACATTCTCGACAAATACTAGCTAATATAATCCAACACTACACCAAAAACAAAACAAAACAACAACAACAAAAAACCAACATGACCAAGTGGGATTTATATCAGTTATATGATGATGTTTCAGTATTAGAAAAAGAACTAGAGTATTACATTTTGCAAATAAAAAGAACAAATGAAAAGAACCACATGATCATATCGGTCAATGCAGAAAAGGCAATTGATAAAATATCAACACCCATTTCTGAAAAAAAACTCTCAGCAAAATAGTAATAGAAAGGAAATTCCTCAACATAATTAAGGATATATGTGCAAAATCAGTGGCCAATATGATTCTCAACACAGATAGACTGAAAGCATTCCCCTTGCTAATGGGAACCAGACAAGGATGCCCTCTATTAGCACTCTTATTCAACATTTTATTGGAAACCCTGGCCAGGGTAATGAGGGGATAAAGAGAAATAAAAGACGCCCAACTAGGTCAGAAAGAAGTAAAACTATGCCAGTTTGCAGATGATATGATCCTTGTGGTGTTGTAAATTACCTGGTATGGTTTTTCTAGCCATAGTCTTTGTAAACTCTGTGGTAGAACTGAGGAGCTCCTGATTATAAACGTTATCCACCTGGGGTATTTCTGTTGGGAGTGGCACAAAGCAATGTTCTTGGAAGTTCATTCTCTCTCAGGTGCTTAGAATTCTGATGTTATGATTGGCTAGTTTGACCACTCTGCCAGGCTCGAAAGTAGGCCTCCTAGAGGCAGAAGTCTCTCTCTGACTGCTGGCTGACAAGCACGTGCTGCTGAGAGACATGCACTCCCAAGAGACATACACTCATGAGAGACATGCGCTCCTAAGATAAACGTGCTCCTAAGAGACATACACTGTGGGGAAAGAGACTCAAGAGACACACATTGCTGAGAGAGACACCGAGGGACACACACACTACTGGGAGAGAGACTGTCAGAGACTGTTGGCTGAGAGATGGTGGGCTGAGAGAGACTGAGCATTTTTCCTGAAGTTGATTTGTAGCCTGGTGCTTCCCTAATAAACCCCATAATCTGTGAGTTTTGTGTGGCCACTGCAGTGAATAATCAAATCCAGCAGAAAGTTGGTGGGTGCTGCAGGAGGAATCGTTGGTGTCAGGGTTGGTGAAAGGGCTGTAGAGAGGTAGCATGACTGGCCTCGCAGGAATAGGCCTTGGGCTACTCATGGTCATTCTGTCTTCCTCTTGTGTGGTTGGAGGAGGTCAGAAGATGTGGCCTTCCTGCCCCTTTAGCAATCCTGTATGTAGAAAACCCAGGGAATCAGCAAGAAAACTACTGACACTAATAGAAGGGTTCAGCAAAATGGCAGGGTACAAGATCAACTAAATAAACATCAGTCAGATTCATCAACATCAACAAAAAGTTTCCTGGAAAGGAAATAGGAAAACAATTTCATTTGTAATAGCTACCCAAAGATAAAGTACTTAGGAATAAATCTCATCAGAGACAAGAAGACCTATACAGAGAAAACTATAAGACACAAGAAAATAAGAGACCTACATAAATGGAAGAACATATCATGTTCATGAATATGAAGGCTGAACATTTTGAAAATGCCAGTAGTACCCAAAATAATCTACAGATATAATTCAATCTCAATCTTGATTCTGTCATCATTCTTTCAAAGGGATGGAAAAACAAATCACCAACTTTATGTACACAAGAAAGAGGCCTAGATTAAAAAAAAAAAAAAAGACAAAAGAACAAATTAGGTACTCCCCTATTTCAAAACTTTCTATACAGCCACTGTAGTCAAACAGCCTGGTATTAGTACAATGATAGACACATATCAATAAAATAGAATTGAGAAACTAGAAGGTAATTCATCTACCTATGGAGAGGTTAATCCATCTACTTATGGACTGTTGGGGAGCTCTGGTGGTGTAGTACCTAAGGCATTTGACCGCTAACCAGAAGGCTTGCAGTTCAAATCCACCAGTCACTCCTCAGAAGGAAGGTTGGGCAATCTACTTCTGTAGTGATACTGCCTCAGAAACCCAAGAAGGGGTTGCAGTGAGTCAGATCTGACTCCGCAGCAGTGAGTTTGGTTTTTGTTTATGGACAGTTGATCTTTGACAATGGCATAAAACTCATCAAATGGAGGAGAGACGGTATCTTTAACAAATGGTGCTAACAAAAATGTATAACTGTTTACAGAAAAATGAAATGCAGAACAAAATTTAAAATGATAAAAATGAAAAATACCAGGCTTACTAGTGTGACGAAAACTGGTGGAACCCATAAGATTATGGCCCTTAGACACTCTTCAAGCAAGAACTGAACTCAATCCCTGTGCATCAACTTTCAGCCAAACTGTAGACAGGCCTATGAGGTAAGTAGTGATATCAGAAGGGTATGCACTCATAGGGACAATCAATCATATGAGATCAAGTGGGCAGCATTTGCCCAGAGATAAAATGTGGGAGGAGATTGAAAGGAAGGCCAAATAAATGTGATGGGCATGGACAGGAAGTGGGAAAGGTGCTGTTGTACTGTGGAGATTTCAGTGAATGTCACAGAATAGAATGTGTATAAATTGCTGAATGAAAAGCCAAGTTGCTCTGTATACTTTCCCCTTAGTCACAGTATTTTTTAAAATATACAATGGTGAGCTCACCATTACATCATGAATACAAACTCCCCCAAATTAAGGCCTCAACCAGCAACCTCACAGGAAATGGATTCCACATAGTGCTTGCTTTCTCACATTGCTCTTAACTTGAAGTATCAGTCTGTAGCATCTAATTTTAGAACAAAAGTCCTATGCCTGCATTCTAGCTGCAAGGGAGACCCAGACATTGCATTTTTGCTTTCTGCGTAAGGAGGTTGCAATAGTAACTTGGGAATTCTCATAATTTAAGATACTGTTAAAAAATGCTAGGTAACTGCAATGCATATTAGATACAAATAGAAAATGAGTCAGGTTTATATTAATTGCACAAATGTAAAAGTACAATTTAAGACCATTGAAAAATGTGAATTACTTTCATAAAGAGAATTAACAAAATTTGACTTGATACAAACAACATAATTTTAGTATTTATTGGTGAAAACAAGCTTTTAGTTTTAAAGTGTACAACATTTCTCAAGTTATAAACATTGAAGGATTGAGTCATCTCAAGAACAAAGAATACTTATAGGAAAGGATTAAGAGGTTAAAGCACATTTGTGAGAAGAATAGAAGATAAATAAAATACTTTATAGATCAAGAATGGTTCTACTACTCAAAATATTTTAGCAAACAACAATTACAATATTATTTAATTAGCAAATATATATAAATATATATTAATAAAAAAGAATGGAAAATATAAGACCAGATATTAAAATAGCTGTGCTCTTTTTCCACCACTCATCTGTCAGTCTGTTGTATTGTGGTGGCTTGCAGATTGTTGTGTGGATGAAAGCTATGCCACCAGTATTTTAAGTACCAGTAGCGTCACCCGTAGTGGACAATTTTCATGGAACTTCCAGACTAAGACTGGAAAGAAGAACAGGGCCACTCACTTCTGAAAAAATTGGCCAATGAAGCCTTATCAATAGCAGTGAAACATTGTGTAATATATTACTGGAAAATTTTATGAATAGCAGTGGAACATTGTCTGTTATAGTGCCAGAAGATGAGCCCCTCAGGTTGGAAGGAACTCAAAATAAAACTGGGGAAGAATGCTTCCTCAACGTTAAGTCATCTTTAATGACATGGATGAAGTAAACTTTCAGGACTTTCATTTTCTGATAGGGCACTACTCAAAATGAGAAGAAACAGCTGTAAATATTTATTAATATTTGGAATGTGGAATGTGTGAAGTATGAATGTAGGAAAATTTGAAGTTGTCAAAAATGAAATGGAATGCATAAAGATCAGTGTCCTAGGAATTAATGAGATGAAATGGACAGATATCAGCCATTTTGAATCAGACAATCATAGTCTACTATGACAGGAGTGACAAATCGAAGAGGAATGGCATTGCATTCATCACCAGAAAGAACATTTCAAGATCTATCTTGAAGTACAATGCTGTCAGTGATAGGATGATATTCATACACCTGCAAGGGAGACCAGTTAATACAATTATTATTCAATTTACTCACCAACCTCTAAAGCCAAAGTTGAAGATATTGAAGATTTTTATCAACTTCTGCAGTCTGAAATTGATGGAACATATGATCAAGCTGTATTGATTATTACTGGTGATTGGAATGTGAAAGTTGGAAACAAAGAAGAATCACTAGTAGTTGGAAAATATGGCCTTGTTGATAGAAATGATGCTGGAGATCACATGATAGAATTTTGCAAGACCAACAAATTATTCATTACAAACAATATTTTCAACAATGTACGTGCGGACCTTGACAGATGGAATACACAAGAATCAGATCAACTACATCTATGGGAAGAGGCATTGGAGAAGCTCAATATCTTTAACCAAGAGAAGGCCAGGAAGTGACTGTGGAATAGACTATCAAATACTCATATGCAAGTTCAAGTTGAAGATGAAGAAAATTAAGTCCACAAGAGCCAATATATGACTAGGATTATATGTCATCTGAAATTAGAGGTCATTTGAAGAATAGATTAGATACACTGAACACCAATGACCAAAGACCAGACAAGTTGTGGGATGACGTCAAGAACATCATACACATAGAAAGCAAAAGTCGTTAAAAAGACAGGAAATGAAGAAAAGACCAGAATGGGTGTCAGAAAAAGCTCTGAAAGTTGCTCTTGAACTTAGAGTAATTAAAAAGAATGGAAGAAATTATGAAATAAAAGAGCTGAGCAGAATATTCCATAAGGCAGCTTGAGAAGACAAAGTAAAGTATTATAATGAAATATGCAAAGACCTTGAGTTAGAAAACTGAAAGGGAAGAACACACTCTGCATTTCTTCAGCTGAAAGAGCTGAAGGAAAAACTCAAGCCTCGAATTACAGTATTGGATTATATGGGCAAAATATTGAATGATGAAGGAAGCATCAAAAGAAGATGGAAGGAATATATAATCACTGTACTAAAAAGAAAAAAAAATTGATCAACTTTCAGATATTACAGGAGGTGGCATATGATCAAGAACCAATGGTATTGAGGAAGAAGTCCAAGTTGCCCTGAAAGAATTGGCTGAAAACAAGGCTCCATCCAGGAACTGACAGAATACCCATTGTGTTGTGTCAACAGACATGTGCATCTCTGGAGGCATTTATTCTTTATGCTATGTAATTTAGAAGACAACAACCCAGCCAATTGACAAAGAGATTGATATTTCTGTCTGTTTCAAGGAAAAGTGGAAATTATCAAACATTATTATTAATATCACATGCATGTAAAATTTTGGTGAACATAATTCAAAAACAGTTGCAGCAGTACATTGACAAGGAACTTCTAGAAATGCAAGCTGGAAACAGAAGAGGACATGCAATGAGGGATGTCATTGCTGACATTAGATGGATCTTAGCTAAAAGCAAAGAATACCAGAAAGATGTTTGCCTGTGTTTTATTGACTATGCAAAAGCATTTGACTGTGTGGATCATAAGAAATTATGGACAATATCATGAAGAATCAAGATTATAGAACACTTAGTTGTACTTGTGAGGAACTTGTACACAAACCAAGAGTCTGTCATTCAAACAAAACAACTGGATACTGCTTGGTTTAAAATCAGGAAAGATGTGCAACAGGGTTGTATCTTTTTATCATACTTAGTCAATCTGTATGTTTAGCAAATAATCTGAGATGCTGGACTATAGAAGAATGTAGCATCAGGATTGGACGAAGACTGCACTGTGCAGATGACACAATCATGTTTGCTGAAAGTAAAGATGTCTTAGAGCATTTACTGCTGAAGATCAAAGGCTACAGTCTTCAGTGTGGATCACACCTCAACATAAAGAAGACAAAATCATCACAACTGGACCAATAAACATCACAATAAATGGAGAAAAGATTGAAGTTGTCAAGGATTTCATTATATTTGAATCCACAATGAACAGTCATGGAAGCAGAAGTCAAGAAATCAGAAGCCATATTGCACTGCGCAAACCTGTTGCAAAAGACCTCGTTAGGTGTTAAGGAGCAAAGATGTCACTTTTAAGACTAAGTGTACCTAGCCCAAGCCATGGTATTTTCAATTGCCTCAAACAGTTGAAATATGTGAAAGCTGGACAATGAATAAGGAAGACTGAAGAAGAGTTGATGCCTTTAGATTGTGATGTTGGTGAGGAATACTGAAGATACCGAGGACTGCCAGAAAAACAAACATATCTGTCCTGGAAGAAGTGCATCCAGAATGCTCCTTGGAAGCAAATTGGCCAGACTTCATTTCACCTACTTTGGTTATGTTGTCAAAAAGGACCAGTCCCTGAGGAAAGCTATCCTGCTTGGTAAAGTAGAGGGTCAGCGCAAAAGTGGAAGACCCTCAACAAGATGGATTGACAAGGTGGCTACCACAATGGGCCATTGCAAGGACTGTGAGGATAGCTCAGGACTGAGCACTATTTCATCTGTTGCGCATAGGGTCCCTATGAATCAGGGCTGACTCAATGGCAACTAACAGCAACAACATGCTGCTTTTGTCATTCAGTGGTTCTATTAAAATAACAATGAAATGCAATAATTATCTCAGAAATTGTGCTAAAACATTTCATTGATATACAAGTAAAATTAACTTGATTTACACATTATTGCAGGAAGATTGAACAATCCAATAATTGAGGAGGAAATAGATCTGAATACTAAACATTTAAGACTATGATTTGGTAGCTTACACTGGTTAAGCTTTATTGTCACAACCTTTAAAAATACATATTCAACTTATAACATATATAAGGTTTGCATAGAAAAGAGCCACAAATTCAAGAAGGATTCAGAAAATTATTTTTTACCTTTCAAAACCACAATTCTAATATTTATACAACTTTATAAAAGTGATAAAACATAAAAATGTGTAAAATTAAAATGGATAATATGAAATATAAATGGATAAATATTTTAATCACATTTCATTCCTGGAGCTGTCATGAATTTTTAAAAATAATAAACAGTAAAATTTTGCTACTGTAAAAATGGCAAAAATTAAAAATCTCTACAATAACCAATACTATATATATATTGTACACTTTTGCATTCCAGGCACCATTATTTCAGTCACCTAGGAGGTTCTCTATAAATATTTCTTGTGTAAATGAATAAAAGCATATGAGACATGTAGGTGAACAGACAGGTCTATAGCATAGTGGCTGCATAAAATGGTTTAATACTGTTGGAAAACAGTATGGTCTCACATGTTTAAGAGACTTGAACTTTTTTATGCAGTTTAATTCTACAACCTTATTCTTTGAAATTATGAAGAGAAGAGTTTCCATTTTCAGCCTTCTTTATTAGATTTAAAATTGGAAATTATAATAATAGATGAATGATTAAATGTACAGTGAAATGTGTGAGAAATGGAACTTAATGGAACTGCCTTGTTTTTCCAAGTCTCTCAGGTTTTCTGCTTCTGACAGGGTGCAGTCTCATCACCTTTCTATTGGCTCTTTTAGTGGAAAATATTTGCAATTTCCTTCTCTGACATGTTTCTGAGTTGCACAATCTCCAGGTTTTGTAGGCTTTATTGTATTATGATATGAATTTCATTGAATGTCATGCATCCATGAACATTATAAAAGTAAAACCATGTAGCTGTACATTGTTGTTGAGTATAGTTGAGTCAATTCTCAACTTACAGGGACCCTAAGTGATGGTATAGTACTGCATCATATGGTTTTTCAGACCAGAATCATTACAAAAGCAGATTATCCCCTTTTCCCTGCACAGCTACTGGGTGTGTTTGAACTGCCAGTCTTGTGGTTAGCAGCCAAGCTCTCAATTGTTGCACCACCAGGGCTCCTTGAATCAATATACACAATTGGTATGTATAAAGACAAAATTAACCAAAAATACCTGCTTTGGTTGGTGTAATTGTGGGTAAATTATCACTATTTTATCCCTTCTTTGTTGTAATATTGCCTAAAAAGAAAAAGTGTGCTTATAATTGATGGTGTTTTTGTGTATATGTTTGTGTCTGTGTTTATATGTATTGGGAGGGAAAGGTGAGTAGTGGAGATATAATAAAATGTTATACTTGTTTATTTTCTCTTTATTTGGAAAAATGAACCAATGCTTTTAATTGCTAAAAAGGTGCAGGAATTACATGAAGTGTTTCCCTGTTGACAATGTTTGTAATGCATGATTAATCCACCAGAAGAAGAAGAAAAAAAATGTGTTATTGCTTTCCCTTAACACCACGTATTGAAAGAACTCAATATTCTTTAACATGTTCTCTGTATATAATATTGTCCAACCATCAACAGAAGGACAAAAATATTTTTTTCCTGGTGAATTCTCTACCCAACACCAACTTTTTGAAAGCTTCTTTCATGACCTCATTCCTGAGGCTATAGATAATAGGATTGAGAGTTGGGGGTATCACTGTATAAAAGATAGAAATCATAAGGTCAAAAACAGTTGGAGAATCTGAAGTTGGTTTGAGAAAGTCAAAGATACCTGTGGATAGAAAAAATGAGACAACAAAGAGGTGGGGCAGGCAGGTGGAGAAGGCCTTGGATTGGCCCGCAGCAGAGGGTATTCTAAGAACTGTGGAGAAGATGTGGATGTAGGAGAGGACAATGGAGGTGAAGCAGATCAATCCCATCATAGCCATGAAAATGTTAACTCCAACAACTCCAAGGTAATCATTGGAGCAGGAGAGCTTTATCAACTGGGGGACATCACAGAAGAACTGGTGGATTATTTTCACTCTACAGAATGTGATAGAAAATGTGATTGCTGTGTACAAGATTCCAGAGATGCTTCCACTTAGCCATACAGCTACTACAGCCCACTTACACTTACAAGGATGCATGATGACCTCATAGTGCAGTGGGAAGCAGATGGCTATATAGCGGTCATAGGACATCACTGTGAGAATGGCCACCTCAGCTGAAACAAAAGATGTGAAGAAGAAAACCTGGAGCGTGCACTGACTACGAGAAATGTAACCATCATTCATCAGAGCATTATTAACAGACTGTGGGACTGTAACTGAAATGAAGGAGAGATCCAGAAGGGAAAGGTGCTTTAAGAAGTAATACATTGGGGCTTGGAGATGCTGGTCCAACGTGGTGATGATGATAATGATGAGATTACCTGCCAGGGATAATAAATACATCACCAAGAAAAGGAACCCATGTAAAATCTGTAGCTCACGAATGTCAGAAAACCCCATGAGGAGAAATCCACTCATTGTGGTTATGTTTGCAGTAATCATTTTGAAGATAACAATTGTGGTGCATCTGTAAGAAAAGAGGGTATGAAAATGCAGTAGAAAAATAGGAATTTAAATTTCCTTTCATTCATTTATTATTACTTCTTAAAACAATTATTTATTAACTGTTTCCTATGCATTATCATCTGTGCCCTTGATGTTTGGAATCCATACATGTAGCTTACAGTCTATACTAGAAAACCAGTACTTATTCTTTAGTCAAATATGTTAAAGTGACTGATCCTGTCACAGAAAAATAGTTACATTTGCATCACCAAACAACCCACCAACTTCTGGTTCCACTAATGAAACCAATTGCTTTGTTTTAAGTCAACAACAGAAAAGTAGGAATCAGCTGTTGACTACAGATCTGAAAATCATATGTGTTGCATTTCTGTATAGTGCACACCCTTATCTAAACAGGTGGAATGGCTCTGTGGAGGAAATATAGTACTGGGAATTGAAAAATGGATTAGCTGGGTGGACAGGAAAATCCTTAAAGTCTATCCCTGTCAAACAATAATGTCATAGGGAAAGCCCCTGTAATTGTGAAACAAAGGGCCGAGTTATATGGTTTTTTTTTTTTTTTTTGCCTTTCCAATTAACATCTCATCTAATGGAATCTCATTGAAATCAAGAACAAAAACACTTGGAAAGGAAATAGTTACATGTTACTCTCAGATTCAATGTTTAATCTAATTTCCTGGTGGATTTTCTGGTATCTAACTTAATTTTATCTCTGAATCCTCATTTCTTTCACCTTTTCTTATTATTTGCAACATCAAAAGAGAATCTCAAGAGGAATTAAGTGATACATATTTCTCAGAAGGGAGAAATGAAGTTTTGGTTCCTTGTCCAGTGCTTTGGGCTTTGTGGGCGGGAAATATCAAGATCTGTCTTTTCAGTCAGGTAACTAAAACCAAATCCATTTCTATTTAGTCAATTCCAACTTACAGTGACCCTATAGGACAGAGAAAAGATGCCCCATAGGATTCCAAAGCTGCCATCTTTATGAAAGCAGAATTCCATGTCTTTCTCCCATGGAGTGGCTATGGGGTTCAAACCATTGATCTTTCAGTTAGCAGCTGAGCACTTAACCACTTTGTCACCAGGACACCTTTTCAGTTTGAGGGCTGATGAGTTAGTTCATAACTACCTTCCCACCCCAGCCAAAAAAAAAAGAAAAACGCTGCCATTGAGTCAATTCTGACTCATAGCAACCCTGTGGGATGGAATAGAACTGCCTGTAAGATTTCCTAGGCTGTAAATCTTTAAGCAAGACAACTGCCTCATCTTTCTCCCTTTAAGCTGCTGGTGGGTTTGAACCACCAGCTTTTTGTTTAGTAGCCGAATACCTTAACCACTGTACTAGCCGAACTCTTTCCCTTCATAACAAGTCCCTCATATTCCCTAACTTCTTCCATTTGTGAATTCTAAGCAACAATTGCAAAACTGCTGTATCAGAATGTCTTTGGGCTTTATTCTGAATGAGGTGACATTTCACCAAATAATTTTGTATCTTGGTAACTTATTTTCTTAGAAATGATAGCAGGGAGAATCCAAAGTTCTGAGGCCTCATCATTTTGAGAGAGACTTATCTTGATTAATTCAATAGCTCTCTTGTATGCTTTATTTTTCTAACATCTGTCAGTCTTTCCTAGTGACATCCAGACTTATTCTGCCTCTCACACTTCTTCTCTTCCCTGAAGAATGAACTTGACATTGATCATTCTGTTAATACATTCTACTGTGTGACATGGGTCAGCGGTTTCAGATTTACAGTAAAAATAGATATTCAATTAAGTAAAATGTTGTTTGGTTGCCAAATGTAAAGTCCCTTTCTCTCAATCTGTGTAAACAAAGCATAAGGTTAATGTATTTAGAATGCTCCTAATTTTATCCATTTCCATCAAAACCCCATACTAGATAATAGAATGAGAGCTGGACAATGAATAAGGAAGACCAAAGAAGAGTTGATGCTTTTGAGTTGTGGTGCTGGCGAAGAATGCTGAAAGTACCATGGACTGCTAAAAGAACTAACATCTGTCCTGGAGGAAGTGCACCCGAAATGCTCTTTGGAAGCAAGAATGGCCAGACTTCATCTCACCTATTTTGGTCATGTTGTCAGAAGGGACCATTCCCTGGAGAAGGATGTCATGCTTGGTAGGGTGGAGGGTCGACGAAAGAGGGGGAGGCCTTCAAAGAGATGGATTGACATGGTGGCTGTGATGATGGGCTCAATTATAGCAGGGATTGTGGAGCTGGTGTGGGATCGGGCAGTGTTTCGTTCTGCTGTGCTATGGGATCGCTATGAGTTGGAAATGACTCAACGGCACCTAACAACAACAACAACAACAACAGATAATAGAAAGCAGGAGGAAATAGAGAGCAATTTGGAGCAACTGTATTGGAGCAATTGTATGTTGCTTCTGATATAATTTCTTCCTTTCCATGTCCTTGTGAAAACTGGCATGGCAGAAGTGTTGTCATCTGACCTCCTCCACTAACTTCAAAAAGAGCTAAAAGGATCATTATCAGCATGAACAGCCTAAGGTAGATTCTTATGAGACAGAGTCTGCCTCTAATGCCTCCATTCTTCAACTTTTTTACCAATTTTGACACATTGTCCCTCACATGACACTCTATTTCTCTACTGGGTATGAGAGCATTCATTGTAAAGGGCACACAGAAATTACAGACAATACTCACAATTATGGGGTTTATTAAGGAAGTACAGGTTGCAATTCAGATTCAAGAACACTCAGGATACAGTTCTTTGATTAAGACAGTCTTTTCTCAGCTGTGCTGTAAGCAAACTTTCTCTGTCTCTTTGGCATTTTGGCCCTGTGGGCCTCTTGACCTCTGCCTTGCTCAGGAAAGTGTTATAAAGTTCTTTCAGCTCTAGCAATAACTGCCCAGGGCCACCCCATTCCACCAGCAAACTTCCTGCCCAATGGCATTCAGCTTTCTCAGTCTCTGGGTCTGAAGTCTACCATGCTGTGTCCTACCAGTCTCCTGGTTCTGCTCTCTTTCCTGTCTTGGTTGTGTCTGCTCTCCTCTCTTGTATGAAAACTTTCTGTCTCCTAGGTCAAGGGAGTTCCAAGTTTAGGGAAGCTTGGGAAGTGCTTTGCTCCCTCCTCTTCTTCTCGTTAGCCAGGCCCATTTTTCACCTCTAGGCTGGCTCATTTTAAACCCAGTGGGATGGCAAAACTGACCAATCCCCACATTAGATTTCTGTATGACTTATGTCCATGGTCCATCTCCCACAAAGGTTTGTATTATAGCACAATACCCAAACCTCTTGCTGGGCAACAAGCCCCTCATTTGCATAGCCTCATCCAGTCATTTGGGGAGAATTACAAAGACTAGGTTAGAAGGGCCCTTTAAATAATTCACTGCAACTCAATCCCTTTTTTTTTTTTTAAAGTTCTTTTTCCTTGAGTTGGTAAAATGATAAACAGTATTATTGTCCATGGGAGCTCTGGTAGCCTAGTGCCTAAGGCGCTTGACTGCTAACCTGTAGCCTAGTGCCTAAGGCACTTGACTGCTAGCCACTCTTTGGAAGGAAGATAGGGCAATCTACTTCCATAGTGATACTGCCTTGGAAACCCAAAGAGGGGTGGCTATGAGTTGGGGCCGACTCGATGGCACATAACAACAACAACAATAACAACAACAACAACAACAACAACAACAACAATTATTGTCCATATTTGATATTGATTTTGGTTTATTAAATATTTTAATTTGCCAAATTTGTACAAGTTATCATAATTCAACCAAAACCCAAAAAAACCAAACTCAGTGCCATCGAGTCGGTTCCAATTCATAGCAACCATTCCTTGGGTTTTCGAGGTGGTATCTCTATGGAAGTAGATTGCCCAGTCTTCTTCCAAGGAGCAAGGAAAAAACTAAACAATCTTAAGTGTTCATTTTTATGGGACAGATGTTATGCTAGAAATCATCGCTAAATAATTTAACCCACATAGACATTATTATAAGAAAAATTAAGGCTCAGAGTATTTTAGTAACAATATCTGAGCCCCAATCATTTGTTTCTTCTGATTCATATGGTACATTATATCCAAAAAATATTATGTATTAATAATTGGCACACAGAAACATTAGAGAAAGGCACAAAAGATATCTATTCAGAGATCTGTTTCTCATAGTGTTATTAGGAATTATTTGAGGAAATGTTTAAAAATTATTTTCCTGAATACTTATATAAACACATAAAATATTAATTTATTTTCCTTAAATGACTCATTATCATAGAATATTTATTTAAATCTGATAATTGGATTTTTTTTAATCTGCTCATTTTCAGAGAAGTTAGCATCCTCATTGTTACAATTAATATTCTTGCTTTTTCAAACTCAACTCAAAGAACATAATGTTCTGTCAATTTCCACAAAATATTTCTTTTCCTCATTCAATATTGGAACACTCACCACAGCTGTTTTGGTTGTGGAGGTAGCAATCAAGCTGATTACCAACTTCAAACTTTTCTCACCTACACTCCTACTGATCTTTAAAACACACTGTTTCCCTAGAGAATCCAGTTAGTTGGTTTTTTTTTTGGTCATCTTTCATAATGGAAGCCTGAACTGAATAATAAACATATTTCATTTTCACTACATTTCTGGCACCAAAAAATATAGCAACAAAAATTCATACTCTAATTTCTACAAAATGATAATGATTAGCAGTTTGTAATGCTTAATTTCAGTAATTTTTAAAGTAACTTAGCATGAATAATTTATTTTTCTTTATACACCACCTCAGGGTGTTTTTCCTCTTCTGTTTCCCCAAAAACCACCCACTCTAAATTCCTCTGAAAGCCATGCTCTTCCTTTCACATCAATAAATTCCTATGTAATGTGAATTTTTTTCCAAAGTAACTTTAGCAATTTATACCTCCATCAGCTTTGTATAAGAATTCTCATAGTTGTTTTTTTTTTTTTTTTTGGTAACTTGGTATTGCTGTGATGATATGTGTAGTTGTAAAGTAATAGCACATTGTAATTGTTAACTTTTTCCATGTTACTAACAACGTTTCGTGTTTATTCATGTGTTTAGCGACCATTTTGAACTTGTTTATGGACTTCTGCTTAATTTCATTAGAGCCATTTTCTTTCTCACTGATTTGTAAAAATTATTTGTGTCTTTAATACTAATTACTAAATCTTGTCACTTATGAGGGTGGTAAATATTCTCTCCCATTCTATAGCTTGATTTTTCACTCTCTCTATGGTTTCCTCTGATGTGTAGATATTCTGACCATGGTTTGCGCAATTGACTTAACGAAAGTCTTTTCCTTTCTGGTAAAGACCCTTTATGTTATTTAATTAAGAAATCATTTCCTATTCTCAAAGACATAAAGATAATCTCTTACAGTTACTTTCTGACTTTATTATTTCAGTATTCAATCTATCTGGAAGTGACTTTTTAATATGAAGTTAGATTTCAGTCTACTTGTTTTTCTTTCTAGAATATGAATAACAAATTGTCCCAGTACCATTTACTGATTTGGAATTCCGAAGTATGTGAGAATCTCTTCTGGGCTCTCTATGCTCTTCTACTGGTCTACCTGTCTATCCCTGTGTTAATGTAACACCAATGTAATTACCGGACATTATAAGTCCTGTTATCTAGTAAAACAAGTGCCTTTATTTTGTTCTTCAAATATTTCTTTGTTACTTTTCATTCTTCAACATCTGTGTATATTTTAGAATCAGCATAGCAATTTCTAAAAAAAAAAAAAAAAAGTTTTATTTTTCCTAAGAATTAAATTAGCTCCACCTATCAACAAAGAAAAAATTAACTTAATAAAGACATTATCTCCCTACTAAAGAGATTAGGGATTATTAAGGTATGTATCCATATTAATTTAATATTTTTCACATAAAGTTTTATAATATTTTCTGTAACATTCTTTCTATGTTTTATTAGATTTAATTCCAGTTTTTATTTTTTTGGTAGTTACTAATAGTTTTATTTTCTTAATTGTATTTTTACTCTGATTTTCTGGTATACAGAAATAAATTTTATATTTGACCCAAGAAACTTGCTAAATTATCTTATTTTTCTAACATTATTTCTGTAGGTTCTGGAGATTTTTCAATGGAGACAAATATATTTTCTGAGATTAAGGGAATTTTTTTATTCCGTGCAAATTTCTGTAGATTTTCTTTATATTCCTTGTCTTAATGGACTGAATAAGACCAACAGTTCAACATCTGCTAGAAGTGATGCTGGTTGTCAGTCTTCTGTGCTCTCATTGAATGCATGCTGTGATGTAGATTTCTGATATTGGTTTCAATTGTCTACTGTTTCATGGGAGCTTTGGTCACATAGTGCCTAAGGCATTTGACTGCTCACCAGAAGGCTGGCAGTTCAAACCCACCAGCCACTCCTGGGAAGGAAGGTTGGGTAATCTATTTCCATAGTGATATCACCTTGGAAACCCAAGGAGGGGTCGCAGTGAGTTGGGTGAGTGAGTAGTAGTATTGCTTCATAATGAGACACCTCAAAAAACTTACTAACTTAAAATAATAACTATTTAATGCATTTCTATATCAGTGTTTATCGAGATTGCTTGTCTGATCCAAGCAAGTTAGTGTTAACTTGTAGTTGGGAGTTGAACTAGAACCATTGCTTGATCCTTGATTCTCACCTATATGGCCTTTCTGCAGGGCTAAATTGGGCTTCTCATAGCATAAGGCCAGGTTTCAAGGATAATCTGAAGAACAAAAGGACCAAGAGGACAAGTCACATGGGCAAACACTCATTAAGGCTCTGCTTGTATCTGTCACATTGGCTTTACTTGTCCTGTAGCCAAAGCCAGAATTACTGTGGGAGGGACATGAATATCAGGAGGCATGGTTCTTGGGAGCCCACTTAAATCTAACAAAAGACTCTTGAATTAAAAAAAAAGTCTCTTATTTCACATTTGCTGAGATATTTATCATAAATGGATGCTGACTTGCATACCATATTTGTACTCTACCTATTGAAATCATCATTAAGTTTTTATTATTTCATTCATCACTCATTGCTCCAACTGGAAATCTAGAAGTTACAAATTACACGGTCTCCATTCTCATGGAGCATAGTCTAACTGGAAGTGAAACCATTCACAAATATACATGTAAATATACACTATGGTGATAAGTGTTACAAAGCTAAAGAAAGCAGGGCAAGTGAGAGAAAAAGTGTAGGACATTGATTATTTTATGTAGTAAAGTCTTCACTAGTAACACTACAGGCCTAAGGAAACGTGATTGTCCAAGTGGAGATCTGGAGAAAAGCATCTCAGGCAGTGGGAACAAAGTGGGAGGCTCAGAGATGAGAACATTCCTCAAATACAGTTGATAACACTAAAGAAATAAATCACTCACAATTCCTATTAAAAATTCCTATTAATAGGAATTGTGGGAATTGTGAATGATTTATTTCTTCCTTAGTGTTATTAACTAATTTCTCAAATATGGTGGCATAAACTTACTCATTAAATTATTTAATACCTTATTTTTCACTGTTAAATAAATCTATAGTCCCTTTTGGTTCATAGTGTTAAAACTAAACACTAAACTTACTGCTGCCGAGTCTGATCTGACTCATAGCGACCCCTCCTTGGGTTTTCTTTGTGAGGAGTGGTTGGTGGGTTTGAACCGCTACCCTTCTGGTTAGCAGTAGTTCCTGTATTACCAGATTTTATTCTTAAAAGATTTTGCCAGAATTTTTTAATTTTAATAGTAATTTTGAAGAAAGAATGTTAAGTCCTCACTATCATTCTTAAAAACAAAACAAAACAAAAAAATCCTCACTGTCATCAAGTCAATTCCGACTTATAGGAACCCCCTTTGGGTTTCCGATGAGATAAATCTTTAGGGAAATAGATTGTCCAGTTTTCCTTCTGCAGAGTGGCTGGTAGATTTGAACCACCAAGTTTCTGGTTAGCGGTCAGATGCCTTAGGCATTGTGCTACCAGAGCTCCTATCATTCTTAGTTTCCTATTTTAATAATTTTTGCTCAATTCTGTATCACTGTGTCACTGCCTTACTTCCACGTAGTTTGTGATTTTTCCTTTTTCTTTTTTTTCCAGTTTTTTAAGTTAGATACTCACTTTGTCAATGTTTAGAATTTTTTTTCTTTCCTAACAGGAGCTCTGGTAGCATAGTGCCTAAGGCACTTGACTGCTCACCAGAAGGCTGGCGGTTCAAACCCACCAGCCATTCCTCGGAAGGAAGGTTGGGCAATCCTACTTCCATAGTGATACTGCCTAGGAAACCCAAGGAGGGGTCGCTATGAGTCGGCCCGACTCCACGGCAAACAACAACAACAACATATGTATTTAAGGCTATAAGTTATCATCACAGTTCCAGTTTAGCTGCTTCTCACACTATTGATTAATACTTTTATTATTAAATTCCAAATGTTTTCTAACAGCCTTGCATTCCCATTGTAATTTGTATCCCCCAAGTATTAGTGAAAGACTAGACTACTTCAAATTGTTGAAAGATTAGCAGTATGAAACCACCTAGAGGTTCCTTGGAAGAAGGGCCTAGTGATATACTTCTGACAGATCACAGCTACAGAAAACGCTGTGGAGCACAGCTGAACTGTGACACACATTGGATCACCATGAGTAAGAATTGACTCCTGTCTTCTATGTCTAAGAGAGGAGCTCTGGTGGCATAGTGCCTAAGGCACTTGACTGTTAACCAGAAGGCTGGCAGTTCTAACCCACCAGCCACTCCTTGGAAGGAAGGTTGAGCAATCTACTTCTGTAGTGATACTGCCTTGGAAACCCAAGGAGGGGTCATTATTTATTATGGTTATGTCCTCTTGTTACACTGAGAATTTTATCATTATATACCATCCTAACTTGCCCGTTATGCTGGTTTTTGAAGTCTATTTTATCAGAAATTACTATTATCCTTCCAGCCCTATTTTGGTTGCCATTAGCAAGATATGTATTTTTTTCCATCTTTTGATTTTTAATTGCATCTTTGTGTCTACAATAAGTCCTTGTAGGCAGCATATTGATGGATCTTGTTTTCTTATCCAGTCCTTCATTCTCTTTCTCTTGGTACATTTAATCCATTCACATTCTGTGCAATTACTGATAGGAATTAATTTATTGCTGTCATTTTTGTTGTTGTTGTTGTTTATTGTGGTGTTAATTTCTTTGTTCCCAATATTTTTATGTGCTGAGTTCCTTTTGTTATCAGATTTTCTTTTCATCTTCTTCATTGTTGTTGATTTAGTGCTTACTAAGACCTTGTGATTTTATTTCCTATTTTGGTTAGAAGGTTTATTAATTTTCTTGGGGAGTAGGATGTAGTTCATTTTTATCTTCCTAAGTGTGAAACATTCTGCTTTCTATTGATATTGTCCTGACTTACCCAGCATATGGAAGTTCTGTGATTATATTATTTATTCTCTCTTTTTGCTTTGTAATTGTTGCCATTTATAGATTGACACCTCTGGTTCTCTATTTCCTGTCTTATAAACTTATTTTAATTTTGAGAATTCTTTTTCTGGGTTGGTTTCTAAGTGATGTTGCCATGTGTCTTAATCTTAGGTTGTTGTCTTCCATTGTTGGTTTTCTATTAAAAGGACTCCCTTTAGCATTTCTTGTAAAGTTTTCTGGTTTTTACAAATTCCCTCTATTTCTGTTTATCTGGGAATGTCCTAATTTCACCATAATATTTGAAGGAGGGGTTTGTTACATATACAATTCCTTGTAGGTAATTTTTTTCCTTTCATGGTTTAATATATGTCATCCCACTGCCTTCTTGAATGCATGGCTTCTGCTAAGAAATCAGAGCTTGGTCTTAGTGGTTGTCCTTTGTAAGTAACTGTTCATTTCTCCTGAGCTGCTCTCAAAATTTCTTCTGTCATTGTTTTGGAAATTTTGTTTCTTATGTGCCTAGTGATTTTCTTTTGGTTGTCTAAACTACATCAAGTTCATTGAGTTTCTTGGGCGGATATCTTTTCATCTTTCATGATATTAGGGAGGTTTTTTGCTAATGAGTCTTTGACAATGTTCTTTTTAGTTTTTAATTTTTTTTTTGTGCCTTTTTCTGATGTGTGATTCCAGTCATACACAGATTATTTCTCTTCTTATTAGCCCTCATAATTATTTTTTTTTCTTTTTTTTACTCATTCAAACTAGTGTCAAAGGATTTGTCTCCTAGTTGGCTAATCCTTTCTTCAGCTGTTTTGATTCTACTCTTTTGTCCTCCCAATGTGTTATCTGTTGTTGTTGTTGTTGTTTGCCATCGAGTTGGCCCCAACTCATAGCGAGCCCTCCTTGGGTTTCCAAGACAGTATCACTACGGAAGTAGGAATGCCCAACCTTCCTTCCAAGGAGTGGCTGGTGGGTTTGAACCATCAGCCTTCTGGTTAGCAGTCAAGTGCCTTAGCCACTATGCTACCAGATCTAGCTCCATAAATTTAGTGGTAATCTTCTGGGTATAGAATTGCTCTTTTTATATAGTTTCTAATTATTTATTTTGTAATTTTGCTCTTGTATTTATTGTTTTCCTAGGTTATTGTATGTCTTTTCCTTGATTTTGTTTGTGATTTCCTCAATGTCATAGGAGGCTCTATATAAGTACCTTTTAATTCCTTAGCACATAGTTTTATTACCTGTTCTTCCTCAGGGAGGTTTCCTAGTTCTTTTTTTGTGTCACTTGTTTTCACTATCTTGTCCTGTTTCTTTTTATAAATTGAAGTTGTCTATTGTCTCTGAGATATTTTTGAGGTGATATTTTAATTTGTTGTATGTGTTGATATGTTTCACCTTAATTTTTTGTTTTTCTTTGTTCTGATATATCACAGCAGGTGATGCAGGCATGTTTCTTTGGGTGCTAGTTTGGCAGCACTGGGCACTCTCCACCTGTCTCCAGGTGGGTGGAATAACTGTTGGGATTGTGGCTGCAGTTCTCTGTTGGTTGCAAAGAAGATATGTGGGTGGGATGAGCAGGTGTTGTCCACCATCTATCATTGCTCCACTGTTGCAGGAGTGGTTGGTGCTGTTTGACTATTGTGTGAAGTGGTAGATGGTATGTGTAGTAGGTAATATTGACTAGTATGGAATTAATATCTACATCCTATTGGATGGGTCTGGAAGAGAAAAAAAGAAGAAATATTTTTAAAAATAAAATGTGGGAGTGCATGAAAGATTGGTAAAAATATTCAAAGAACTAGATGAAGAGGGAGAAATAAGTAAAAGTGAACAAAAAGAGAAAAGAATAAAAGAAAAAAATGGGAGGTACTAGTGCAGATATAGTCAGCTGGTAGCAGTGGCAGCAGGTGGCTATGGTCAGTACATGAAAGTATGTGACAATGGAGGTGGAAGGAGCTTGGAAGACTTGAGCATTTTGGACAGAACAGGCAACAATATTTAAATCATGCATTCAGTGGGAGCAAAACCTGCCAATGGCACAGATGCAGGGATGCAGAGCAATAGGCTCTGGGTCTGTTTGCTTGGAGGACATTGTAATTGGAGGATGGGCTGCTAAGGAAGAAACTGGGGTAGTGGGGGGCAACAGTGTATCCCTAGCCATCACATTGGTGGAGGGAAAGAATACATGACAATATCACTTGGAAATCAACTTAGATATGTTGTTGTTGTTGTTGTTATGTGCCATCAAGTCGGACCCGACTCATAACAACCCTTCCTTGGATTTCTGATGCAGTATCACTATGGAAGTAGATTGCCTAACCTTCCTTCTGAGGAGCAGCTACTGGCTTTGAACCACCAGCCCTCTGGTTAGCAGTCAAGAGCCTGAGGCACTACGCTACCAGAACTCCTAGATATAGAATGATTAAAAATAAAAGAAACCCAGAAGACTGACAATAGGGAAGCAGAGATGTCAATTTGTAAGTAAATATAACTACAAATCTAAATGAGGGAATAAATGATGTACTTAAAGAATTCTAAATGGATAGGAAGTCAAGATGATAGAAAGATTTTAAAAAGACTGTTTTAAACATGAGGAGATAACAATAAATTACAGGATTACCTCAAACAAATTAATATAAACCTCTCCCCAGAAAAAAAGGAAGAAAATCAAAGTCTTACTGAACACTAAAGCAATAACAATGAAGAAAATGATGAGAAAAATCATAAGCAAAATGAACTCAGCAAAGAAAAATATATTCAACAAAGAAACAATCATCTCCACACACACACACACAACAATAACACACACGACAAAACAGCAGCATTAAATTAATACCTATGGATAATTATACTGAATGTAAATGGATTAAATGCACCAGTCAAGAGAACAAAAGTAACCAAATGGATAAGAAAATATGACCCATTAGTGTGCTGTCTGTAAGAGACATATCTTAGATGCAAAGATAAAAATAAGCTAAAAATCAAAAGATCAAAAAAATACATTTCATGTAACTGATAATGAGAAATGGTAGGAGTGCCAATATTAATTCTGGAGAAAATGCCCTTTATGGCAGAAACCATCAAAAGAGACAAGAAAAGACATTATATAAAAACAGAAGAATGAATAAAACAAGAAGACAAAGCCATAATAATTATCTACACATCAACTGAAAGAACCCAAAAGTACATAAATCAAACTTTATCAAAACTGGCAAGAAAAATTGACAACTCCATAATAATAGTAGAAGACTTTAATAAACCACTTTCAATGAAAGATAGAACAATTAGAAAAATCTTAACAAAAATATGGAAGATCTAAAAAAGACAATCAACCAACTAGACCTCATAGATGTATACACAACACTCCACTCAACAACAGTACAATTAACATTCTGTTCCAGTGCACATGGATCATATTTCAAAGTAGACCAACTATTAGGACATAAAGGAAGCATCAATAAATTTAAACACATAGAAATATTACAAATGTCACCTCACATAACAATGACATATAATTAGCAATCAACAACAACAATATCAAGGGAAGAAAACAAATACTCTGAAACAGAATAATACCCTGCTTAAAAACTGTTGTTGTTTTTGTTGTTATATGCCATCGAGTAGGACCCAACTCATAGTGACCCCTCCTTGAGTTTTCGAGGCAGTATCACTATGGAAGTAGATTGCCTCATCTTCCTTCTGAGGAATGGCTGGTGAGTTTGAACCGTTAGCCTTCTGGTTAGCAGTCAAGTGCCTTAGGCACTACACTACCGGAGCTCCCTAAGAGACGGCCTGGCTATGAAACAGAACGGTCCTTGAGTCAAATGAGAATTAAAAAATAAACCTACACCAAAATCTTTGGGACACAGCAAAAACAGTGGTCAGAAGACAATTTACAGCAATAAACTCACACATCAACAAAGAAGAAAGAACAAAAATCAACACCTTGACCCAGTGTCTCCAACAATTAGAAAAAGCCCACAGTTGCCAGAAGAAAGGAAATAGTAAAGATTTGAGCAGGAATAAAGAGAAAAGCATTAGAAAGAACCATCAAGACTTGAAGTTGGTTCTTTGAAAGGATTAATAAAATTGACAAAACACTAGCAAATATAACAAAGGAAAAGGAGATACAGATAACATGAATAAGAAACTAAATAGGCAATATCACAACAGAAGCTGTGGAAACAAAAACGATAAAAACAAAATACTATAAAGAACTGTTCTCCAACAAATTTGAATACCTAGAAGAAATGGACAAATTTCTAGAAATATACTACTTACCCAAACTAATACAGTCTGAGGTATAAAATTTGAACAGACCGAACACACACACACACACACACACAAAACTCCCAACAATAAAAAGTACTAGTCCAGAAGACTAGAAAATCTACAAAGCACTCAGAGAAGAGCTGACACCAATACAACTCAAACTATTCCAAAATATAGAAAAAGATGGAACTCTCCGTGCTTGTTCTAAGATGTAAACATAACTCTGAGACTAAAACCAAGAAGACACCAATAACAAAGAAAATTACAAATCGATATCTCTTATAAGCATTATCAGAAAAATTCTCAACAAAATATGAACCTATAGAAACCAACACTGTATCAAAATAATAATAATAATAATAATAATAATAATAATAATAATACATGTGATTTTCAACAAGTAATACAAGCAACACAATCAACCACTGAAATAAACCAAAGGAAAAGAACCACATGATCATAGCAGTTGAGGCAGAAAAAGCATTGGAGAAAATCCAACACCAATTCTTCATTGAAGAAAAAAAAAAATCAGCAAAATAAGAGTAGAAAGGAAACTCATTAACATGATCAAGGACATATACAAAACCAACAGGCAACATTACTCTCAACAAAGAGGGACCGAAAGCTTTTTCCTTCTGAATGGGAACCAGACAAAGGTGCTTTTATCACCACTCTTAGTAAAATTGTATTGGAAGCCCTTGCCAGGGCAATAAGGCAAAAATGGAAAATAAAAGATATCCAAATTTGTAAAGAAGCAGTTAAATATCTCATTTGAAGATGATTGAATCCGATACATACAAAATCCTATTAAAACAACAACAACAACAAACTCACTGCCATCAAGTCAGATCCGACTCATAGTGACCCTTCCTTGGGTTTCCAAGGTGGTGTCACTATGGAATTAGATTGCCCAACCTTCCTTCAGAGGAGTGGCTGGTGGGTTTGAACCACCAACCTTCTGGTTATCAGTCAAATGCATTAGGCACTACATCACCAGAACTATGCAAAATCCTATACATACAAAAAAAAACCACACATATGTCACACTATATAGAGTCAACAGGACAACTAAGGGAACTAATAGAGTTCAGCAAAGGAGCAGAGAACAAGAACAGCATACAAAAATCAGTTGAATACTTCTATATACTATCAAAGAGAACTCTGAAAAAGAAAACAATACCAATTACAATTGTTGTTGTTGTTGTTATGTGCCGTCAAGTCGGACCCGACTCATAGCGACCTCTCCTTGGGTTTCTGAGGCAGTATCATTATGGAAGTAGATTGCCCCATCTTCCTTCCAAGCAGTGGCTGGTGGGTTTGAACTGCCAGCCTTCTGGTTAGCAGTGAAGTGCCTTAGGCACTATGCTACCAGAGCTCCTCCAATTATTATAGCCACCCAAAAGGTGATGTACTTAGGCATATATCTAACCACATAGAAAAAAAACCCATAAAAAGTAAACAAAACACAACTACAAGAAACCAAAAGAGACTTACACAGATGGAAGAGGATACAATGTTCATACATAGGAACATTGTGAAATTTCAATACTGTCCAAAGCAATCTACCAATATAATGCAATTTCAATCCAAATTCCATAACCATTCTTTAAAGAGATGAATAAACTAATCACCACCTTTATATAGAAAGGAAGGAGACCCTGAATAAACAAAAGACTACTAAAGAAGAACAAAGTAGGAAGCCTCATGCTCCAAAATCTCAAAACCTACTACACAGCCACAGTAGTCAAAACAGCCTGGTATTGGTACAATGCCAGACATATAGACAAAGGAACAGAATTGAGGACCAAGAGGAAAATCCATCCACCTACCCACCAGTCACTCCTCAGAAGGAAGGTTGGGTAATCCACTTCCGTAGTGATACTGCCTCGGAAACCCAAAGAGGGGTCGCTATGAGTCGGGCTGACTCCACGGCACATAACAACAAAAACGGACAATTGATTTCTGAAAAAGGGCAAAAACCCATTTAATGGGGAAGAGATCATCTCTTGAACAAATGGCACTGTCAAAACTAGATATCTGCTGGCAGAAAAATGAAACAGGATCCGTATCTCACACTATATACAAAAAACTAGCTCACGATGCATTAAAAACCTAACTGTAAAATCTAAAACCATAAATATCATCAAAGAAAACACTATAGGCCAATTTAGTATCCCTAATAAATGGCATAAATACACTATCCAACATAACAAGAAAAGCACAGAGGAAGAAAATGAGATTACTGATACCTCCTAAAAGTTAAACGTTTATGTAAATTACAAGTATTCACCAAAATAGAAAAAAGAAAACTTACCCACTGGGATAGCATTTATGGAAATATTTTGGACAATAGACTAATTTCTAAAATTTATGGAAAAATTCAAAACCTAAACAACAAAAACTCAAACAATCCAATTAAAAATGGGCAGAAGATATACATGGACAGTCAAACCTTCAGGTGGCGAACAAACAGCTGAAGTAAAGCTCATGATCATTAGCAATTGAGGGATGAAAATAAAAACAACAATGAGATATGTCACCACAGCATTAACAGTAAAGTCCAAAAGAACAGAAAACAACAAATGCTGGAAGGATTGTGGTGAAAATGGAACCCTCCTACACTGCTTTTGAACTGTAAAATACTACAACCATTGTGGAAAGCAATATTGTGTTTCTTTAAGGAGTTGGAAACAGAAATATGACACGATCCAGCAATCCCATCTTACTACTAGGTATATATCTGAGAGAAATAAGAGCTGGGACACTAACAGATATGTGCACATCCATGTTCATCACAACACTGTTCACAATAGTAAAAATATAGACACATCTTAAGTGCCTATCAATGGAGAAATGGATAAACAAGTTATGGTATATACACACAATGGAACACTATGCAATGTTAAGGAATAGCAAGGCATCTGGAAAACACCTCATAACACAAATGAACCTAGAGAACGTTGTTCTGAATGAAATAAGTCAATCACTAAAAGATAGATATTGTATGAGACCACTATTGTCAAAAGTTAAGAAAACATTTACTCATAGAAAGAATCATTCTTTGAAGGTTACCAGTGCTGGGATGGGAAGGGAGCATAAATCACTAACTAAAGGGCAGACACATATTAACTTGGGTGAAGGGAAAGGCAACATACAATAACAGGGAAGTCAGCACAGAAAGGTAAAGGCAGTGGAAGATACAGGGAGGAGCACAAGAGTTAGAGGCAACAAAGGTAAATATTATTCCATACAAAGTCATCCTGCAATAGCAGCCATAACAATAATCTATGAGTGAATACATAGATAAACACTCAAGTTGAATAGGGATGGAAAGGCAAATGGGACTACACCCACGAATATGTATAACTGTGACAGATGATATCTCTATCTGTGTATTTTTATGTACTGAAAATATATCCATGTATGTAGTGGAGCATACAGGGGACAAAGTTATGAAAACTTCTTAGTCATAATGAAACATCATGGGGGCATATTTACTGTAAATGGGAGCTAAGGACCAAAGTCTCAAGGGACACTAAGGTCAGTTGGCATAACATACTCCACAAAGACAATGTTCTATATCTTAATTTGGTGAGTGGAAACTGAGGTCTTAAAAATATGTGAGTGTCTAGCTATGGTGCAACTATTGGTCTCTTTCATCCAGAGCAAAGAACAATAATGAAAATCAAAGATGCAAGGAAACAATTAGTTCAAACTACTAATGTACTGCTTGAACCCCAGCCTCCAGGACACTGAGACCAGAAGAACAGGATGGATCTCGTCTATGACTGCTAACATCTCTGGAAGGGATTACAAGAGTAGGTTCCAGACAGAGTGGGAGAAAAATGAGGAACAAAACTCAAATAGATAAAAGAAACACCAGACTTACTAGTCTGATGAAACTAGTGGAAACCCCTGAGAATATGGCCCTTAGACACCTTTCAAGCCAGGAACTGAACTGTATACCTGTGGTTCACCTTTCAGCCAAACTACATATAGAAGTGTAACATAAACTGTGATACAAGGACTGTGTGCATTCATTAGAACAATCAACCATATGAGATCAAGAGGGCAATATTTGTCCATGGATAGAGCTAGGAATGTGGGAAGGGATGGGAAGGAGAAATGAAAGGAAGTGGTGGGCACAAAGAGGAAGTGGGAAAAATGCTGTTGCATTGTGGGGAGTGCAGTGAATGTCACAAAACAGAATGTGTATGCATTTCTAGATGGAAAACCAGTTTGCTCTGTAAACTTTGCCCCTAATTACAATTAAAATATCTTTTTAAAAAATGCAATGGTATGTTTACCAATAGATCATGAATGTGAGCTTAAGGCCTCAACCAACAACCTCAGAGGAAATGGATTTCACATAGTGCCTGCTTTCTCACATTTCTTTTCTTAAATCAGTGTCAGGCTTCAGCTTCTGATCTTAGAACCCAGGTTTGATGTCTGTATTCTAGCTATAAGGCAAATCCAGAAAGTGAGATCTTGTCTTCTGTTTTAAAAGGCTGTAATATCAATGTAGGCATTCCCATACTTTAAGATGCTGTTCAAAAATGTGAGGTAAATGCAATGCATGTTAAACATGAATAGAAAATAAGTCGGGGTTATATTAATTACACAAATATAAAATTGCACAGTAAAGCTATTGAGAAAGATAAATTATTTTAATTAAGAAAATTAACAAAATTTGACTTTGCACATAAAACACAATTCTAGTATTTATTGCTGAAAATAAACATTATAATTTTAAAGAGCACAACGTTTCCCAGGTTAATTTATAAGCTTTGAACTATTGAATCATTTCTAAAATAAACAAAATTTATGGGAAAACATGAAGAGATTAAAAATTTATTTGTGAGAATCAGAATAGAAGATCATAAAAATAGTTTATAGATCAAAGAATGGTTTTAGTGCCCAAAGTACTGCAGCAAAGAAAAAATACATTATTATTTACCTAGTATTAGCATACAAATACAGACTAATAAAAAAGAATAGAAAGTAGAAGACTAGAAAATAAAATGGCTATATGCTTTTTGTGATTCAGTAGAGCTATTAAAACAATAATAAAATTATATAACTATATATAACTATTTCAGGAGTTGTGCTAAAATATTTAATTGGTATAAAATGAAGAAGAAAAAAAATGATCTGATTCATACATTATTGTAGGTGGATTGACTAGTTCAATTATCAAGGAGGAAATAGATCTGAGTATTAAACATTTAATATTATGATTTTATGATTTAATAGCCTAAAGTAGCTAAGATCTATTGTCACAACATTAAAAAATATATGCTCAACTTATGAGATATAAGTTTTGCCGAGAAAAATTAACCTGGAAACCAAAGAAGAATTTTAAATAATATGTTTTTACCTTTATAAAACACAGAATTCCAATATTTATGAAACTAATTAAAAATTGATAAAACATAAAAAGTATGTAAAATTAAAATGGATAATATGAACAATAAATAGATAAATATTATAATCACATTTCATTTCTGTCACAAATTTTTAACAATCGTAAAAAGTAAAATTTTGTTGCTTTGTAACTGGCAAAAATTAAAAATCTCTACAATATCCAGTGCTGTGTTTATCTTACACACATTTTGTTCCAGCACCTAGTATGATTTCAATCATCAAATATATTCTCTATAAATATATCTTAGGTAAATTAATAAAATCATCTGAGACATAAAGGGGAACTGACAAAGCCATAGGCTAAAGGCCACATGAAATGGTTTAATATTGTTGGAAAGCACTATGGTCATATACATTCAAGAGATTTGAACTTTTTATATACTTTGATTCAGGGACCCTATTCTTCGGAATTATGAGGAGCAAAACTTCATTTTCCAGCATTATTTATAAGATTTACAAATCGCAAATAAGCTATATATATATGTATAAAATGGGTGAACGATTAAATGTATAGTGAAATTTGTGAGAGCTGGAACTCAGTGGAATTGGCTTCTTTTTCTGGGTCTCTCAAGTATTGTACCTTTGACAGCGTATGGTCTTGCCATTTTCCATTGTTAATTTTAGTGGAAAATATTTGAATTTTCTTTCTTTGACATGTTTCCACCTCACACAGTTCCAGCTTTTGCAGGTCATTATATCATGATTTGAATTTCATTGAATGCCATGCATTCGTGGACATTATAAAAAAGTAAAACTGCAGCCAAAATTGTTGTTGACTAGTCAACAGCAGTTGAGTCAATTCTCAATCTACAGGAACCTATGTAACAGAGAAGAACTGCCTCATAGGGTTTTTTAGGCTGGAATCTTTACAGAATCAGATTGCCACATTTTCCCTGAGAAGATGCTGGGTGTGTTTAAACTGCCAACCCTGTGGTTAGCATCTAAGCTGTCAGCTGTTGCATCTCCAGGGCTGTTTGTACCAACATGCAAAATTGGCATGTATAAAGGCAAGAATTAAATAAATGATGTAAAAATGGTTGATTTATTTAGTTGATGGGATTATGGGCAAATTATCAGTCTTTTATTTCTTGTAATATTGCCTATTCAGAGGAAAACAATAAAAAGTGTGCTTATAATTACTGGTGTATTTGTGAATATGTTTGTGTCTGTGTCTATATGCTGTGGGAAGGGAGAGTAGTGAGCCTATATTAAAATGTTTTTATTTTCTCTTAATTTGGAAGAATGAGCCAATGAATGGTTTTAACTGCTAAAAAGGTATAGAAATTACATGAAGTGTTTCCTTAATAATGATGATTGTATTGCATGATAAATTCACAGGGGAAAAAATGTTATTTCTTCCTTAACACCATATATTGAAGGATTTCATTATTATTTAACATGTTCCTTGTTTTGGTTACCATAAATGGGATGGCTTTCACACACAGGAGTTTATTCTTACAGTTTTTGGAGGCAAGAAGTCCCAGTTCAAAGTGCTAGGTTCCAGGGGCTGGGTGAAAGCCCCTCAACCTTCATTTCAGCTCTGCCTCCTGCTCTTGGCCCACTGAAGCTGGAGGATTTTCTTCACTCAGAGAGCTGCTGGCTGCAGAGGCTGATAAACCCAAGGTTGACAAGTGAAAGTGCACAGTCCCAATATTACCAAACCACATGACAGGCCACTGATTCAAGTCCAGAAAAAGTCCGAAGATCAGCAGACTAGCATGATAGCCTGCTGAACGATGACTGGGATACATGTAGCGTTCAAGCATGCCATAAGTTGTAGACCATTCTCAAATCTTCTCCTTATTTATATACAAGAAGCAGACCACATCCCTAAAGTAGCTATTTAGCTGTGGCAGCAGATTCCACCATGGAGTTGATTGCCAGTCTCATCATGGGGAATAATTACCACCAGCTGCCCAGACACTCAAAACCAGGCCCAGCAAAGTGGACATATAACCTTAAGTAGCACATTCCTTGTATATAATGTTGTCCAGCCATCAATGACAGGACAAAAATGTTTTTTTCCTGGTGAATTCTCCACCCAGTAGCAACTTTCTGAAAGCTCCTTTCATGACTTCATTCCTGAGGCTGTAGATAACAGGGTTGAGAATTGGGGGTATTACCAAATAAAAGATAGAAACCATAAGGTCAAAAGCACTTGGAGAATCTGAAGTTGGTTTTAGAAACTCAAAGATACATGCGGAAAGAAAAAATGAGACAACAAAGAGGTGGGGCAGACAGGTAGAGAAGGCCTTGGATTGGCCTTCAGCAGAGGGTATTCTCAGAACTGTGGAGAAGATGTGGATGTAGGAGAGGACAATGGAGGTGAAGCAGGTCAATACCATCGCAGATAGGAAAGCAGCCACTCCAACCACCCCAAGGTAATCATTGGAGCAGGACAGCTTTACCAACTGAGGGACATCACAGAAGAACTGATGGATTATTTTGTGCCTACAGAATGTGATAGAGAATGTGGCTGCTGTGAACAAGATTCCAGAGATGCTTCCACTTAGCCATACAGCTGTCACAGCCCATTTGCACTTACTAGGATGCATGATGACCTCATAGTGCAGTGGGAAGCAGATGGCTGCATAGCGATCATCAGACATCACTGTGAGAATGGCCACCTCAGCCCAAGTCAAAGATGTGAAGAAAAAAAACCTGGAACATGCACTGGCCTTGAGAAATATAGCCATCATCCATCAGAGAATTTTCAATAGACTGAGGGACAGTGACAGAAATGAAGGAGAGGTCCAGAAGGGAAAGGTGCTTTAAGAAGTAATACATTGGGGACTGGAGATGCTGGTCCAATGTGGTGATGATAATAATGAAGTTACCTGTCAAGGTTAATAGGTACATCACCAAGAACAGAAAAGCATGTAAAACCTGTAGCTCACGAATGTCCGAAAAGCCCAAGAGGAGAAACCCGCTCATTGTGGTTATATTTGCCACGATCATTTTGAAGATACCTATTGTGGTGGCACCTGGAAGAGAAGAGGATATGGAAAATGCAATATAAAAATATTAATTTTCATTCACTGATTCATCATTACCTCTTTTATTTTTTATTGTGATTTGGGTGAAGATTTACAGAGCAAATTCACTTT
>NW_006921881.1:4197696-4198200 GCF_000298275.1 Orycteropus afer afer
AAAATTTCAACCAGGAATAGGGAAAAGAAAAAATGCTGAAAACTAGGACCTGGGAGAGGAAGATTAAGAATAATAGTAAAAAGGACAAAATATTAATAGTAATAGTTGTTTTAAAACAGATAAATACAAGGGAACTAATTATCAGAGAAAGAAAGCAAAAAAGAAAAAAATAAAAATAAAAAAAGAGAGAGGAAAATAAAAAAAAATCGGTGGAGCACAGGGCAGGGCACCCAGGCTCTGACTGAGCACACAGACTGTGATGGAGTTCCTGTGGGCCCAGAAGGTAGGTGGGAGTGAGGGATGACCACACCTCCATTCACCAAGTGGGTGTGAGGTATAAGAGTGACAAGAGGAATGTCTTACCTTTTCAGTCTTGCAGGTCGGGAGGGTTCTTGGGGTTGCTGGAAAGCAGAACATGTTCTTAAGCCCCAGGAATCTGCAAGAGCACTGTCTCTTAAAGATCCAAACTAGTCAAGCCACTTTTTAACATTCAAAACGGTGGCA
>NW_006921881.1:4198812-4202454 GCF_000298275.1 Orycteropus afer afer
GAAGTAGATTGCCCCATCTTCCTTCCGAGGAGTGGCTTGTGGGTTTGAACTGCAGCCTTCTGGTTAGCAGTCAAGTGCCTTAAGCACTATGCTACAAGAGCTCCCAAACTTACATTAGCATCACCATAAAATGTGATTTCCATTCTCACTAATGAAACCCATTGCTTTGTTTTAAGTCAACAACAGAAAATCAGCAATCAACATTTGACTACAGACTTGTGAAAATTTTATATGCTGCATTTCAGTATGATGCACTGCCCTATTTAGCAGATGGAATGGCCCTGTGGAGGAAATATAGTATTGGGAATTGCCAAACATTTCTGTCATAGAAAGAGCTCCTATAATTGTAGAGCCAAGTCAAATTGTGTAGTGTTACTGGCTTTCCAGTTAACATCATCTTTAATGGAAATCAAGAGCAAGAACACCTTTGCAAAAGAAGTACTTACATATTACTCTCAGATTCAGTACCTAATCTAATTTCCAGGAGCATTTTCTGGTACATAAGTTAACTTTCTCTTTGAATCTTCATTTCATTCACCTTTTCTTCTCATTATTTGCAACATCAAAAGAGAATCTCAAGAGGAATAAGGCTGCCAGTTCCAAATATATAAGGAGAATAAAGTGAGATATATTTCTGATAAGGGAGAAATCATGTTTTACTTCATCGTCCACAGCTTGGGCATTGTGGGAGGGAAATAACCAATATCTCTTCACTACGTTAACCAAAAGCAAACCCATTTGCCATAGAGTCAATTACAACCTATAGCAACCCTTTAGGACAGTGTAGAATTGCCCCGTTAGCTTTCTAAGACTGTAATGTTCACTGAAGCTGACTGTCAAATTGTTCTCCCTGAATGGCTTTTGGGTTCAAAACTCTGAATTTGTGGCTAGCAGCCATATGCTTAACTACTGCACCACCAGGTCTGCATTTCAGTTTGAGGGCTGAAGAGTCACTTCACAACCACATACACACACACACGCACACACACACACACACAACCAAAAACTCAAAATCGAAAAAAAAAACCCACTTGTCATTAAGCTGATTCTGACTCATAGTGACCTTATAGGATTTCCCAGGCTGTAATTCTTTACAGGAGCAGACTGCCTCATCTTTCTCCCAAAATGTGATTGCTGGGTTCAAACTGGCAGCCTATTGTTTAGCAGCCGAATGCCTTAACCACTGAACCACTAGAGCTTTTTTGCTTCATAACAAGTCCCTCATATTCCCCTAATTGTTTCCTTCTGTCTGTGAGTTCTAAGTGACAACTGGGAAATATTCAGGATCAGAGTCTCTTTGGACTTTGTTCTGAACCTGGTGACATCCCACCAATCTTTTTTTTTTTTTTTTGTATCTTAGTAACTCATCTTAGAAATGATACTGAGAGAATCCTACATTTTGAGGCCAGCATTCCCTACCCCTTCCTTATCATTCAGAGAGACTTTTTCGATTAATTCAATAGCTCTCTCATTCACTTTATTTTTCTAATGTCTGATGTCAATCTTTCCTGATGACATCCAGGCTTGTTCTGTCTCCCACACTTCTCATCCCTGAAGAATGAAATTGGTATTTGAGCATTCCATTTCTACATCCTACTGTGTAACATGGGACAGTGATTTTAGATTGACAGATAAAGTAGATATCAAATTGAATAAAATGTTGGAAACATTTGTTTGCTTGCCACATGTAAGGCTTCCTTTCTCTTAATCTGTGAAAATAAAACATAAGGTGATCTATCTAGAATGCTCCCAACTTTATCTGTTTCCATCAAAACCTCATCCTAGATCATAGAAAACAGGAGGAACTACAGAGCAATTTTGAGGAACTGTGTTGGAGCACTTTTATGTTGCTTCTGACATAATTTCTTACTTGTAAAAGTGTCTTGGCAAAGGCATTGTTGTCTGACCTCCTCTAACTTTATAATGAGGTGAAAACCAAACTCACTGCCATTGACTAGATGTTGACTCACAGTGACCTGCATTGGGTTTCCAAGACTGTAAAGCTTTACTGAAGCAGACTGCCTCATCTTTTTTCCATGCAGCAGCTGGTAAGTTCAAATCACCAACTTTTTGGATAGCAGCCAAATGCCTCAACCACTCATTATGATCAACAGCCAAGGGTGGTTTCCAATGAGACAGAAGCAGCCTCTACTGTCTCCACTCTTCAAACTTTTTACCAATTCTGACACCCATTTCCCTCATATGACACTCTCTACTTCTCTACTGGGATTGGTAATTCAATATAATGGCCACATAGAACTAACAGACAATACTCGTGATTGTTGGGTTTATTAGGGAAGTAATAGGTTACAGGTCAGATTCAGGAATTCTTAGGAGACAGTCCATTCATCAGGACAGCATCTTCTCAGCTGTGCTGCAGACAAGGCCTGTCTGTGTTTTCAGCTTCTTTGGCTTGTGTTCAGCCTCTTTGGCATGGCCTCTTCCCTGTTCATGCAAGTGTTACAAATTTCTTTTACCTCTGCCATTAATTGCCCAGAGGCATCCCATACCACCAGCAAGGTTCCCACCCACATGCATTCACCTTCTCACTCTGTGGGTGCAGAAGCCCAATTAACTGCCTCCTGCAGGTCTCCTGGTTCTGCTGCCTCTGCTGCCTTTGCTGCCTCTGCTGCTAGCTGTCCCTGGTACTACAGCTTTCTGTCTCCCAGGTTAAGGGGAGACAGCTTAAGGAGAGCACAGTGACCCTGGGTCCAACGATGTGCTCTTCTCCAGTCTCTTCACCAAGTTCCCCCTTTCCGACTCTGGGATGGCTCATTTTAAGCCTAGCACGATGGCAAAACTGACCAATCCCCATAATGTTCCATACACTGTATCTCCGTAGTCCCTCCTACACAAAGGTTCCACACACCTTACATTCATTATTAGCAAGCTATCCAATCCTCTGGTTGGGACAGAAGAACCTCACATTTCCATAGTTTTACCCAATCATTGGTGGGAGTTACAAACTCTATGGATAGAAGGGCCATATGAAGTAATGCACTGCACATCTTCCTGTTTTTGTCCTCTTTTATTGCAGTGTTAAAGTGACAAACAGCATTGTTGTTCATACTTAATTTTTACTTTGGTACATTAAATATTTTATTTTGCCAAACTTGCACGAGTAAGTAATTATCTTCTGACAAGAAAGTGAAAAACTAAACATTTTAAGTGTATATTTCTATGAGACAGACATCATGCTAGAAATCATCATTAAATAAATTTTATCCAATCCACACATACATTATTATTATTTACTAATTAAGATCTGTTTTTATAGGAAAAAATGAAGAAAACCATAATTAAGTAACTGAATTGAGATTTGAGCCCCAAACACTTGGTCTTTCCAATTCACACACCATGTTATATCTGAAAATCTCTAAGTAGTAATAACAGCCATACAGAAGCATTAGAGACAGGTACAATTACACTGAAAGCATCCATCCAAGGATCTGTCTCTCATAGTAGAAATATGAATTATCAGAAAAAATGTTTAAAAATCATTTTACTAAATATATATATAAGCATATAAAACATTAACATTTCCCAACTAATTGATTTTTCTTAAATGACTCATTGTCAAAATATATCTGTATAAATCTGATATTTGGATTTTGTTCATCTGCTCATTTTCAGAGAGGTTAG
>NW_006921881.1:4203483-4203942 GCF_000298275.1 Orycteropus afer afer
GTGCTACCAGAGCTCCAGACCTGATTGGCAGCTAGGGGCCATAGTCTCAGTGGTTTACCAGGCTCTATTGGACTAGCAAACCTGGTCCCCCCCCCTTTTTTTCTCTCCAAATGATTTTGAGTTTTGTTCCACATTGTTCTCCTTCTCCATCAAGGATCTCCTACATAGATCCCCTTCCAAGTGGATGACAGTGGTAGCTAGGCACCATCTAGTTCTTCCTGTCTCATAGTCATATAGGCTGCAGATTGGATGGTGTACCAGTCGCTAGGACTAATTTTTTCCATGAATATTTGTTTTTCTTCATTCTTCTTTGCACCCATCATTGCATCTAGATGGCAGCTTGCTAGCTTTTAAGATCCAAGGGGCTACTCGCCAAAGTAGGAGGTGGAACAATGTTTTATTTAGTATGTTATACCAATTGTGTTTGATGTCTCCTGTGACTATGGTCCCAAGCCCACA
>NW_006921881.1:4204627-4205255 GCF_000298275.1 Orycteropus afer afer
TGACTCTGTATATCAACAAAGAAAAATTAACTTACTAAAGATATTATCTCCCATTAAAGACATTATGGATTATTAAGGTAAATGTCCATATTAATTTAATACATTTCAGGTAAACTTGTGTAAGTTCTCTGTAACATTCTTTGTACATTGTATTAGAGGTGAATATGGAAATTTTTATTTTGGTAGTTTATAAAAGTTATGCTCTGATTTTTTAGTGTATGGAAATTAATTTTGCATTTGGGCCAAGAAAATTGCTAAAATATCTTATTTTTCAAATGTTCTGTCTGTAGCTTCTTGGAGATTTTTCTAGGTAGACAAATATATTTTCTGAGATTGAGGAAATTTTTCTACCATCCAAATTTTGTAGATGTTCATTATATTCCTTCTCTTCATGCACTGGCTAAGACTATAAGTACAATATCGAGTAGAAGTGATGGTAGTTATCCTTCCTATTTTGCTCTCATTGAAGACACATTTTACTGTAGATTTTCAAAATTTATTTCAGTTGTCTATTGCTGCACAGGAGCTCTGGTAGCATAGTGCCTAAGGCACTTGACTGCTAACCAGAAGGCTGGCTGTTCAAACCCACCAGCCACTCTTCAGAAGGAAGGTTGGGCAATCTACTTCC
>NW_006921881.1:4207743-4208199 GCF_000298275.1 Orycteropus afer afer
CTCAAGTTGCTTTATTGTATTACTTAGTTTGTGATTTTTTTTTTTTTTTTTAATTGCGATTTGGGTGAAAGTTTACAGAGCAAAGTCACTTTCCATTCAGCAGTTCACATATGCTTTGTCTCATGACATTGACCACAATTCACCACAATGCAATAACTCCCCTCCCACTTCCTCCCGAGAGTCACCTCTTCCCTGTATCCATCCCTCCATGCACCCCTTCCCCTTGAGCTGTCTCCCTGTGCATAAACAACCCTTCTTTCTCCCATAATTTTTCTCTCCATGAAGTTTATCTACCTCAGGTAAATGTTCAACTTATATGCCTGTCTTTTGTTTGTCTGCAAGACACAGGTGTGGGTTCAATTCCCAACCTGAGGGCAGCTAGGGACCGTAGTGTCAGTGGTTCCACCAGGCTCTATCAGACCAGCAAACCTGGTCTCCCCCACCTTTTTTTTTTTT
>NW_006921881.1:4209644-4210507 GCF_000298275.1 Orycteropus afer afer
TCCAACTTTTAAGGAATTGTCGTACTACATACCACAGTGGTTGTACCATTTTACAGTCCCACCAGCAGTGTAGGAGAGTCCCAATCTCTCCACATTCTTGCCAGCATTGGTTATTTTCTGTCTTGTTGAATTTTGCTACTAGTGTTAGAGCAAGACGGTATCTCATTGTTATTTTGATTTGCATCTCTCTAATGGCTAATGATCATGAGCATTTTTTCATATGTTTGTTGGCCACCTGAATTTCCTCTTTGGTGAAGTGTCTATTCATGTCTTCTGCCCATCTTTTAATTTGATTATTTGTCTTTTTGTTATTGAGTTTTGTTGGAGTTTTCTATAAATTCTAGAGATAAATCCCTTGTCAGATATGTCATTGCCAAATATTTTTTTCCCAATCTGTATGTTCTTTTGACTCTTTAGGGGAAGTCTTTGGAAGCATATAAAAATTTAATTTTTAGAATGTCCCATTCATCTAATTTCTCTTCTGGTATTTGTGCATTTTGGGTTATGCTTGATAGTCTTTCTATGCCATGTAGTAGGGCCCCTAAATTTGCCCCTAGTTTTTCCTTGAGGAACTCTGTAGTTTTAGGTTTCATATTTAAGTCTTTGATCCAGCTGGAGGTAGTTTTTGTGTATGGTGTGTGGTACAGATCTTGTTTCCTTTTTCTACAAATAGATCTCCAGTTTTGCCAGCACCATTTATTAAACAAACATTCTCTTCTCCATTTAATGGATTTTGGCCCTTTGTCAAAGATCAGCTGATCATAGGTTGGTGGATCAATTTCTAGGTTCTCAATTCTATTCCATTGGCCGATGTTTCTGCCATTATATCCATACCAGGCAGTTTTGACTACTTTGGTTGTATA
>NW_006921881.1:4212872-4213441 GCF_000298275.1 Orycteropus afer afer
TCTTCTTTTTTGATGTGTGCATTTATTGCTATAACTTGGCCTCTGATCACTGTTTTTGCTCTGTCCCAAAGATTTTAGAATGTGGCATTTTCATTCTCATTTGATTCAAGGAATTTTTAATTTCACTTTTTATTTCTTCTCTTACCCGATCTTTCTTAAGGAGGGTATTGTTCAGTTTTCACGTGTTCACTCTATTTCCATTGGTCTTCCTATTGGTGATTTCTAAGCTGACAGCAGTGTGACCTGAGAAGATGCTTTGCAGTAGTAATTAAATGATTTTAAATTTATTAATGCTTGCTTTGTGGCCTAACATATGGTGTATCATGGAAAATGTTCCACGTGCACTGGAAAAGAATGCATATTGTGCTGTTATTGCATGAAGTATTCTGTATAAGGTCAAGTTGGTGGATTGTATTGTTTAGTTCTTCTGCATCTTTGTAGCGTTTCTTTCCAGTTGTTCTATCTTTCATTGAAAGTGGTGTATTAAAGTCTCCTACTATGACTGAGGAGTCATCTATTTGCTTTTTCAACTCTTTTAAAGTCTGATTTATGTATTTTGGGGGTTCTTT
>NW_006921881.1:4214200-4217726 GCF_000298275.1 Orycteropus afer afer
CTGGCTCTCTGTTTATAATCATGTAAGCATATTTCACTTTGGATATGTCCATAGCTGTGGTTTCTGGGTTATGTCATCTTGTGTATTAATGGTTGGTTGTTATTTGGTGTTTTGGGTTCTCTTTTCAAAGGACTCCCTTTAGTATCTCTTGTAAGGTTGATCTGGTTTTAACGAATTCCGTTAGTTTCTGCTTATCTGGAAATCTCTTAATTTTACCATCATATTTGAAGGACAGTTTTGCCAGTCATATCATTCTTGGTTGAATATTTTTCTCTTCCAGGGTTTCATATATACCATCCCCATTGTCTTTTTGCTTGCATCGTTTCTGCTGAGAAATCAGAGCTTATTCTTACTGGTTGTCCTTTGTAAGTAACTTTTTGTTTTTTTTTCCTGTACTGCTGTCAGAATTCTGTCTTTGTCTTTGGTTTTGACGAGCTTGATGATAATATGTCTTGGTGATTTTCTTTTGGAGTCTATCCTGTTTGGGGTTCATTGGAGTGTCTGAATGGATCTTTCATCATATCAGGGAAGTTCTCCTCCAACAAATCTTCGACAATTTTCTCAGTGATTATATTTTTGTCTTCCTGTTCTGGAATTCCAATGACGTGTAGGTTATTCTTTTTGATGGTATTCCACATGAACCTTAGGATTTCTTCTTTTGTTTTGATCTTTTTCCTGATTGATCCTTTTCCAAAGAAGTATTCAGGTATTTGTCTTCAATCTCAGTACTTCTGTCTTCCATTGGATCAGTTCTACTCCTTTACCCTGTCAATGTGTTATCTATTTCTGACAATTTAGTATTAATCATTTCTAATTTTTTATTTATTTTGTCATTTTGTTCTTGTATTTTCTTCCAAAATTCTTTTAGGGATTTGTCTGTGTTTTCTTTGATCTGTCTCTCAATCCTTTGAAGATACCATAATATAATTCTTTTGAATTCCTTATCAGAGAGCTCCAATGCTACTTCTTCCTCAGGGATGTGTTCCAGGTCTACATCCTGCTCCCTTGTTTCTACCACTTTATCTTGCTTCTTTGTGTGGACTGTGATGATATGTTGTCTCTGAGACATTGTGACATTGTTGTATTCAGGTCTCTGTTACTGTTTGTGAAGAGCAGCTATGGGTGAGTCAGGTTCTTCTTGGTGGTTGTTTACCATAGGTCCATCAGTGGAGAAGGAAGTGGTGACTCTCACTCAGTAAGTGAATCTGCAGGAGGTGTGGGTGTAGTTGTATCATATGGAGACTGCTAATGTCTCATACTCAGTTAGACAAAAAATAACAATTGAAAGACCATCAAAAATGTAAAAGCAAATGGACAAAAAACACACTGTGTAATTACACAGAAACAGTAACCAAAAGAGGGAAAAGGAAAAAAACAAAACAAAACAAAACAAAACAAAAAACAGTTCAATATCTGGAGAGAGGGCAATAAAGAAAAAAAAAGTAGAGAAGGAGAATAATGAAGAATAAAAATGAGAGAAAGGAAAACAGAAAAATAAGGAATGTGGTAAACCAGAAGAAAGAAGAAAAATTGGTTCCAGGAATAGAGAAAAGAAAAAAAGCTGAAAACTAGAAAGTGGGAAGGGAAGAATAAAGAATCATAACAAAAAGGACAAAAGTAATAATAATAGTAGTAGTTTTAAAATAGACAAAAATAAACAAATTAAAAAAAAAAAGAAAAATATGGGGACAGGGAGAGGCATGCACCCAGGCTCTGTGTGAGCACACAGACTTGGATGGAATTCCTGCCAGCCTAAAAATTGGGTGGGAGTGTGGTCTGGCCACACCTCCATTCACCAAGAGGGTGTGATATATAAGATTAACAAGGGGAATGTCCCACCTTTCCAGTAGTCTGTGAGTCCAGGATGTCCTTGCTGTTCTCAGCAAGTAGAGTCTGTTCTTAAGTCCTGGAATCTCAGAGAACACTGTCACTTCAAATATCCAAAATAGTCAAGCCACTTGTAAACATTCAAAATGGCTGCAACCTCCAGACTGGCAAAAGTCCACATCCTAGCTCCCCTTCCTCTTCACTGTTTCCCATTTTATTCCCCAGCCACCAGAGCAGTCCTCTGTGCAGTCCCTGGCTAGCAGGAATGATTTTTAGGTTAATTCTTAGGTCTTCCCACCACTAGGCAATATCCATGCTGTCTGTGCCATCAGGATCACTGCCCAACAGTAGCTCCATATGTTTCCTTTTTTGGTATTTTCATGCAAATTCTTCTGCTAGTTGGAGTTTAGTCTACTTCTATATCCTTCCCTTCACAGCTTAGGTTTCCAGGATTATCTTCTGTATCTGTGTTAATTTATTACCCTTTTCTTCATTGAAGAGGGTATGTGCAGTCTTTCTGCATATTCCCCTATCTTACCAGAACTCCTAATTTGTGATTTTTCTATTTTTATTTCTAGTTTTTTAAGTTACTCCATTGTCAATGTTTAGAATTTTTTCCCTTTACTTAATATAAATCTTTAAAGCTATAAGTTATCATTATGGTTTCAGTCCAGCTGCTTCTCACACTTTGATAAATATCTTTATTACTAAATTTCAAACCTTTCTAATAAACTCATTGCCTTTGCAATTTGTATTCCCAAAGTCTTAGTAGAAGTTTTGACTATTTTCAAATGCTTGTCAAAATGATGGTGGTTTTAACCAACTCAGAAGCTCCTTGCAACAAGTGCCTGGTCATATACTTCTAACAGATCACAGTCACAGAAAACCCTATGGAACAAAGTTCTAGAGTGGCACATGTCAGGTCACCATGAGTCAGAGTCTACTAACAATTCTGTCCTGAAATGAGTGCAGCTAGAATGTTCCTTGGAAGTGAGAATGGCCAGGCCTCGCCTCACCTACTTTGGTCATGGAAGCTCTGTTGATATAGTGCTTCAGGCATTTGACTACTAACCAGAAAGCTGGTGGTTCATCTCTACCAGCCACCTCTCAGAAGGAAGGTTGGGCAATATACTTCCATAGTGATACCATTTTGGAAAGCCAAGGAGGGTTTGCTATGAGTCAGATCCAATTCCACAGCAGTGAGGTGTTTTTTTTTTTTTTTTCCCCCAAGGAAGTACTTTGGTCATGTTATCAAAAGGGACCATTCTCTGGAGGAAGATGTCATGCTTGACAAAGTAGAGGGTCAATGAAAGAAGGGAAGACCCTCAACAAGGTGTATTAACACAGTGGCTTCTGCAATGGGCTCAGGTAGAGTGGGGATAGTGAGGCTGGCATAAGACAGGGCAGTGTTTTGTTCAGTTGTACATAAGGTCACTATGAGTTGGAGACAACTTGATGGCACATAACAACAACAATAACTCAAAGGCAATTTTTTGCCCTCTTGTTTCCATTTTTACTGTGTATTAATAAGACAAGACTTCATTTAAGTGTAAATCAACAATTCATATTTATTTTTCATAGAATGTTAAATATATCCATATGGATATTTCATTGTCTGGCATAGTTTATTAGAAACAACATGCTTTCTCTGCCATATTGCAGAGACATAATTATCATAAATTTTGGCAATGGTGTATGT
>NW_006921881.1:4218666-4220313 GCF_000298275.1 Orycteropus afer afer
CCCTTGAAAGTGTACACTAGACCACTGATGTATATACAGTCAGATGTTGCCTGAATCAATGTTATGTGGTACATGACTGTAGTGGCATCAAAGGTCCTCTAACTTCATTAGGCAGGAGAATAATCAATCGCAGCATCAACCAAAGAATGGGAATTCCAAAACATTTCATTGTACTCATGAGGAACCTGTACATAGATCAAAAGGCTGTCATTCAAACAGACTAAGGGAATGCTGCATGGTCTAAACTCAGGAAAGGTGTGTGTCAAGGTTCTATCCTTTCATATATTTGTTCAATCTGAGAAGCTGGACTATATGAAAAACATGGCACCAGGATTTGAGGGAGACTCACTAACATCTTGCACACTGCAGACAACACAACCATGTTTGTTGAAAGTGAAGATGACTTGAAGCATTTACTGATGAAGATCAAAGACTACAGTCTTCAGTATGGATCATACCTCAACATAGAAAGTAAATCCTCACCACTGGACCTATAAACAAGATCACAATGAATGGAGAGAAGATTGAAGTAGTCAGGGATTTCATTTTACTTGGATCCACAATCAACACTCATGGCAGCAAAATCAAATGTCATATTGCACTGGGCATATCTTCTATAAAAGACCTCTTTAAAGTGTTAAGAAGCAAATACTTCACTTTGAAGATTAAGGTGACCGTGACCCAAGCCATGATATTTTTAATTGTCTCAGATACATGTGAAAGCTTGACAATGAACAAAGAAGACTGAGTTCCTTCCTTTGAATTGTGGCCTTAGTAAAGAATAACAAAAATCATGGACTGCCAGAAGAAATGCAGGCAGAATGCCCCTTTAAAGCAAGAATGGCCGGACTTTATCTCACCTACTTTTGTCATGTTGTCAGAGGCGACCAATCCCTGGAGAAGGATATCATCCTTGTTAAAGTAGAGGGTCAGGGAAAAAGAGGAAGGCCCTCAACAAGATGCATTGACACAGTGGCTGCCACAATGCTTGGAAGCATAGCAAGGATTGTGAGGACAGCTCAGGACCAAACACTGTTTTGTTCTGTTGTACCTAAGGTCGCTTTCATTCAGAACTGATCAACGGCACCTAATAAGAATAACATGATCTATATTTTAATCATTACAATAATAATTAAATGAAATAATTATTTCAGAAGTTGTTCTAAAGAATTTAAAAGGTATACAACTTAAAATAATGTGGTTTATACATTACTGGAGGCGGATTGAACAGTCCAATAATTGAAGAGGAGATAGATCTTAACATTAAACTTAAAACTGTGATTTGGTAGCCTAAACTCATTAAGCTTTATTGTCACAACATTTAAAAAAATACATATTCAACTTATGAGATATAGGGTTTGCATAGAAAAAAAGCAGCCTAAAACAAAATTCAAGGAGAATTTTTAAAAATATTTTTATCTCTCAAAACACAGAATTCCAATCATTACAAAACTTTTTATGAAAGTGTTAAAACATAAAAATGTGTAATATTAAAATGGATAACATGAAAAATAGAGACATATTTTAATCACCTTTCATTTTCACAGTGGTCACAAAATTTATAAAATTGTAAAAAGTAAAATTAAGCCTCTGTAAAAATTGAATAATTAAAAAATCTCTAAAGTACCTTTTTGCATTCCAGGCACC
>NW_006921881.1:4222593-4225172 GCF_000298275.1 Orycteropus afer afer
CCACATACTTCTGAAGCCAAGGGACAAACTGTGTTGTGTTATTGCCATTTCAATTAGCATCTTCTTTAATGGAAATTTCATTGAAACAAAGAGTGAAACACTTTTGAAAAAGAAATAGTTATATGTTATTATCAGATTCATCAACCAAGTCTAATTTGCTGGAGCATTTTCTGGTATCCCTCTAACATTCTCTTTGAATCTTCATTTCCTATACATTTTCTTATTATTTGCAACATCAAAACAGAATCTCAAGAGGAAAAAGTGATAAATATTTACGCAAAGACAGAAATCAGTGCTTTGTGAGATGGAAATAACAAAAATTTGTCCCTTCAGTAAGAAAACCAAAGCCAAATCCATTTCCATTGAGTCAATTCCAATTCACAGGAACCCTATAAAACAGAGTACAGCTGCTCCATTGGATTTCCAAAGCCATAATCCTTATAAAAGTAGACCACCTACCATCTCTTTCTTCCTTGGAATCACTATTGGGTTCAAACCACTGACTTTTCAGTGAGTAGCTGGGCACTTAGCCACTATGATGCCAGGACTCGTTTTCAGTTTGAGTGTTGACGAGTTAGTTCGTAACTCCCCATCCCCACAAAAAAGAATGAAACACTGCCATTGAGTTGATTCTGACTCATAAGGACATCGCAGGACAGAATAGAATTTCCCCATAAAGTTTCCTAGGCTGTAAATCTTTAAGGAAACAGATTGACTCATATTTTTTTTCCCTTGGAGAGGCTTGTAGGTTTGAACAACCAGCCTTCTGGTTAGTAGCTGAATGCCTTAACCACTCTACCACCAGAGTGTCTTCACTTCATAACAACTCCCTCATATTCCTTAAATTCTTTCCTTCCTTCTCTGAGCTCTAAGCAACAATTGGAAAAACTACCATGTCAGAGTCTCTTTGAACCAGGTAACTTCTCACCAAAAGTTTTTTGTATCTTAGTAAACCATCTTCTTAGAAATAACTGGGAGGATCCCAATTTTGAGGACAGCATTCTATCCCAAATCCTTACCATTTTGAGAGAAACTTTTGTTGATCAGTTAAATTATTCTATCATTTGCTTTGTTTTTCTAATGTCTGATGTCAGTCTTTCTTGCTGACATACAGATTATTCTGCACTTCTCTTCCCAGAACAATGAACTTGGTATTTGATCATTCCCTCCATACATGCTACTGTCTTACACAGGACAGTGGTTTTAGATTTACAATACAAATAATGCTAAATTAAATTAAATGTTGAAAACATTTGTTGTGGCTGCTGAATATAAAGTTCCTTTTTTCTTACTCTGGGAAAATGAAACATAAGCTTCATCTATCTAGAAGTCCCTCACTGCTGTCCATCTCTGGTGTTACAGCTTTCTGTATCCTAGGGGAAGGGAGTTCCAAGCCAGGGACCACCGGTCAAAGGGAAATGCTCTGCTCCCTCCTTTTCTTTTTGTTGTTAGTCAGACCTGTCTTTCACCTCTAGGATGGCTCATTTTAACCCCACTAGGGTGGTGAAACTGACCAATCCCCACATTAGACTTCTGCACACCTTATTTCCATGGTCCAACTCCCACAAGCATGCCACACACCACCTTATTTAGATTGCTATTAAACTATCCAATCCCTTTGGTGGGCCACAAGCCCCTCATATTTGCATAGTCCCAGCCAGTCATTTTGTGAGTTACAAAGTCTAGGGCTAGAAGGGCTATATGAAATAATTCACTGCATCTCAGTCCCATTTTCTCTCCTTTTTTTTTTAGAGTTGGTAAAGTGATGAGCAGCATTTTTGTTGATATTTAATTAATATTTTAGTTCACTAAATATTTTATTTTGCTAAATTTTCACAAGTAATTATCTTTCAACATGGAAGGGAAAATCTAGACAATTTTAAGTTTTCATTTTTATAGGACAAAGATTTCACTAAAAAGCAACTTAAAGAAATTTTATTTAATCCACACAAACATTACTATGAGAAAAAATAAGGCTCAGAGTAGTTAGGTAACATAATTAATATCTGAGCCACAAAACATTTGGCTCTCCTAAATCATATGCTACATTACATCTAAAAATTTCTAAATGTTAATAATTGTTAATCAGAAGCATTAGAGAAAGTCACAATTACACTGAAAACACATCTTTCCAAGGATCTGTTTCTTATAGTGTTGTTTGTTAGGAATTATTTGAAGAAGTGATTAAAAATTATTTTACTGAATACTTATATAAACATATAAAATATTAATCTTTCTCAACTAACTTATTTTCCTTAAATGACTCATTATTGTAGGACATTTATCTAAATCTGATGTTTGGATTTTCTTAGTCTGCTTATTTTCAGGGAAGATAACATCCCTCATTTTCAGAATTAATAATCAAAGTTTTTCAAACTCAATTCAAAGAACATAAAATAAGGTTCTTTAGAGTTTCCATAAAATGTTTCCTTCTTTCTTTATCCAAGATTAGAAAACTCACCACAGCTGTATTTTGTGTGTAGGTAGCAATCAAAGCTGATCACCAACTTCAAACTTTTCTCACCTATACTCCTACTGATGTTTTTAAACATGCTTTTCCCTTGGGAATCTCTCTCTTT